>NC_057795.1:525576959-525905973 GCF_018294505.1 Triticum aestivum | reverse complement strand
TGTCCGCACTGCGCCTGTCAACCAAGCGCACTGCATGCGTTAGCGCGAGGCCGAGCAGGGGGTGGGGAGGGGGGGTCATGACCCCCTCCACGTCCCCCTGCGAGGCCGAGGCTGGAACGAGCCGGAGCAGGCGGCGACGCGGCTTGCCGCGGCGTCGCATGCGTAGGCGAGTCTGTCATACCCCATCGCCCCCTGTCTATCTTAGGGTGTGTGGGGTCCGGGTTTTTTTTTGCGCGCGTCCCCTTTGATGTGGCCCTTGTCGTTCTTCATTTATGTATTGGGGTCCTTGTCATTTGTACTGCTTACACCAACGTTGAGTACTGCACTTCATGTAGCAAGTGTGTGTGTTGGGGCCCTTGTCGTTCTTCATTTATGCATGTACTGCACTTCACACATACACTTGTTGAACTGCCTTATGTTCGTTCTGTGAACTGTATTCACGTTTGTTTAGAAAGGTATACGGATATATCAATATTAATTTTTATTTTTATATAATTACTATTTTTTGTGGACTGTTATGTTTTGTATGTGCATAGTATGTTTTGGTGTCACTCATTAAATTTTTCAAAGTTGTGTAGATACTTGTTCTAATGCAATCTAATTTCTGCAAAAGCAATTGATCACAAGCAACGGACATTATCAAAATCTTGCATACATGAAACAAAGAACAACACAACGCCTAAAGTAAAGTGAGACTAAACACATCCCTGATTTTTTCTAGTTGCTGTATTGGATTACAGCCTTGTTCTTCTTCTTCTTTTCTTCTTTGTCTCTTTTTGCCCTGTCCAGTCCCATTATGACATCGTAGATGATTCTCCATGACTCATATGTTGCGAATGCATCTATTGCTGCATACTTGATAAGCTTTTTTGGCAGCGGGCAAAATCCCCACAGAGTATGGTCCTCCTTGCGGTTAATTTTTTTCTTCATGTCATGGTAGTCAATGTCTATCATCCTGCCAGCAACATCAGCCAAAGAGTCAAACTTCTTTTTATTGTATGGGTCTCTCCATTCCACCTGAATATCAATGTAGTTGTTGGAGTTGATCTCCAAACCAGATACCTTCAGCTTGCTTTTGTCTCCTTCAATAGCGAATCCGACGAAGGTGTACTCATCATTCATCAGGAATTTGTCTAGTTCCATTGGCCTGCAATATATTTGTATAGAGTGAACATATTTTATTTCTTTAGAACTAGCAATGTTTTTTTGTATTTTTCTGAAACTGAACTACAATATGGATATCTGAATGTGTTGCATTGAGCAGTTGCTAATACTTTGTTCAGCATAACTAGTAAATCTGATAATAGATTGCATAAACAATGCATGTTTTGTGTATGCTTGTATTCTTGAACCTAATTTCATACATGTTTTGTATGGTAATGTTGTAGTGAAGAAAATATAATTAAACTGCGTGTATTGCTAGATAATATAATTCAAGAATTGAACACATGAGTGACATACATGGAGCCAGATCAAAACTGTCAATAAATTCATATGCCACGCTTTTTCAAGAATGAGAACCAAAGGTTAAATATTATGGCAATTGCAGTGAAGAAAATTTAAAATCAATATTGACAAGCAAAAGTTATTCTTACCTGTCTTTAGCTGCAGATATGTGGTAGACAAGGCATTCTTTTTCTACGCATAGCTGTAGTACCGCTGCACGCTGTGGCTTCTCGTAGTGTGTGTACTCGACATCAACGCCGACTAGTTTGACGGGCATTCTGCCGAGCTTCCTCCTGAACGTGGACAACATCTTGTCCACGTCTTTGCCCTTGCTTGTGCAAAGGACGTGGAGTTTGTGATTGCCGTGGAGGTGGACGTCGTGGAGCTCCCTGATGTACTTGCAGCGCTGCTTGTACAGAGGTGCATCCGCCATGATTCTTCTGTGCTCTCTGGTGTTTGTTATAGAGAGAGAGGTTAGTGAAAGGAAGAGCGGAGAAGAAGATGCAATTGGGGTTTTTGGGGGGACGAAACAGTTGTGTTTTCTCCTCTGCTCTCCTTGACATGACGTGGGAGAGGTGGAGCGGGGCGGTAGCGTGGTGGGGCTCTGTTTTAAGTTTACGTGGCAACTGCCAATAGGTTCTGCTATGAGGAGGCTATTGTTAGTGTGTTGGAAATCCGGAACGTCGTCGCCTCTTTTTTCGTGATTAGATCAATGTATTCACACAACTGTTAGAAAATGTGATGATTGTGTTTTCGGTCAATTGTCCAAGCCAGTGCATTTATTTTCTATCAGAAACGAACTACTCAGGTCCATGTAGTGTACTGCAGTTTGATTCACACAGATGTACTTTTTTTTCTTCTCTTGATGGTGTTCTTTCTTTTCCTCTCTTGATCTTTGTGGTAATACAGCGTTCGTGTGGATGCAGGGTAGTGTGGCTAGGGGTTGTCGGAGTGCTTTGGTTAAGTAACAGGGCTGCATTCTTATTTCAGCCATACTGCATTGCAGAGCGAAGATAACTGCAATTCAGAAAAAAAAATAGTTTGTGCTTCCACGTGGAGGACTGCGTTGTTGTACGTCGCTGACTTCATCTGTACGTTGACATTGGGCTTCCTGCGTTTTATTTATTAATATTCTTACAGTGCCGACGCACATTTTATTTTGTTTGTTGTTATTCATTTAAAAAATGTTTGTCATTTTTCTTTTTAATGTTTTATTTTTGAACATATTGTTTTTTCTTAGTGGGCTTTGTTGGCCCTGTGTTCGGGTAGTGAAGATGGAATTGGGCCCAAATCGGCCTGTGAGCACGGCTTGGTTCCCATTTCGCTGTGTGTGCGTCCTAATGTTTAGTCCCACCTCGCCCGCGGAAGGCGCGCCCGACCTATTTATAAGCGCCGGCGAGGCATACTGGTCGAACTCTTCCGTATACTTATCTGGGCGCTTATACACGGCGCTCGCAGCTATATGCTCTATGACCTGTGGGCCCATGTGCAACCGGCCCCATGCACTGTGACTCAGAATGACTCGCCTTCTGTGGGTGCAGACCTATTATGAGACTGGCTGGGGCCGGTAGCACCTGGGTGGTCATTTTTTTTATTTTTCTGCCCTATGTGTTTTTTTTTTAATGTTGGAGTGTGCACTGCATTGATCAGGGTTCCGTACTGCATGTGTACGCATTGCGTACTGCATGTATAGTTGCCTTTTTTTTGCTTCCGTCTTTTTGCTATTATGTAATCTTTTTCCCAATGTATGAGAGTGCACTGCTTAGTAAATCATACCTGTACTTCACTCATTATGGTCCCGTGCTGTACTTTCGTGTACTTCCGGACTGTATTGAATTCTTTTACGTGTTTTTGTGTTTTTCTATTTGTGTTTTTGCTCTTATGTATTCCTTTTTTCAAATTTATATTCATGCACTGCTTTATTGGGTATGTTAAGACTTCATTCGACAAATTGTGTACTGCATTCGTGCGCAACTTGCACTGCATGCGTCCTGTTTGTATTATGTACTGCATTCGTGCGCAACTTGCACTGCATGCATCCTATTTGCATTCTGTACGACAATTTCATCACCAGCAAGCTAAGTTGAACAGAAAGCAAACTAACATAATCTGAGTTCATCATTACAGGCGATTGTGCATGGCAAGAAAACTAGGTTCAGCACACAAGCAAACTAACGATACATAAGCAAACAACAGAAAGCAAATTTGATGATAATTCTAAAAGAACGCTGGCATTGTTGGCTCCTGGCCGGCACCATCTTCTTTTTCACCAATCAGGCTCTCCCCATCCCCAGCTGCTCCTGGCGCGCTTCTTGGGGGGCTCCTCCTTCTCCTGCTTTGCACGACGAAGGCCGTCCTGGGTGAGGGTGATGCGGTTCCATATCTCGTACGCTGCGTAGGCTTCCTTTGCCGCGTACTCGATGTGCCTCCTGGACAGAGGTAGGATGGCCCAGCGCTGGTGCTCGACGTCGGTGATCTTCTTCTTCATGTTGTTGTAGTAGTCGTCGATGAGCACGCCGTAGACGTCTCCGAGGGAGTCCAACGGCTTGGTTGCCTCGGGCACCCTCCACTCCTTCTGGATGTCGACGAAGTTGGCGACCTCCAGTTTGACGCGCTCCATCCTAGTTTTGTCGTCGTTGATTGAGAAGCCTGCAAAGGTGTACCTGGGGTCAGCGAGGAAGTTGTCGAAGACGGTGCACCTTTCAGTGGCGCTCATTTGGAAGAGCAGCACCGGGTGATTCTTGCCGATGGAGAGCTGGCAGAGGGCGGGTTTCTGCGTCGCTTTAGGGTCGTTGTCGTACTCGAGATCAATGCCGACGATCTTGTGGCGCTGGAGGCTAAGGTGGCGCTCGTACTGCGCGAGGGTGATCGCCATCTGCTTCCTGTCATTGGTGTGGATGACGTGCAACTTGGTGTTGCAGTGGGCCTCCATAGCGTTGTCGCCCTTGTACTCGTCGGTGAACGTCATCACCGGTGGCAGGGCTTGGTGCTTTTGGTGGGAGCGCAATGGATACTTGTGTTGTTTGTGGATGAGAAGGCCTTTGGCAGGGGTCTGAATTTAAGGGGAGGGCGCAGGGTGGGATGGCCTGGTCGGATGAACTGCACGATCGCGCTGATGTTGCGGTTGTGCGGATCGTGGGTTGGTTTTTGCATCTGTGATCGTGGGCTTGTGGCGATGGAACTGCTCCGATCGGGTGGTTGTATGCGAACGTTGTTTTTCAAGGTGGGTTTGTTTTATTTTTGATCAGCACATTTTTTTAACCACCATTTTTTTCTATGCGAACGGGCATTTTGTTACGTTTTATACATGCATCCTGTGCGATAATGAACTACATTAGTATATAGTCCTGCACTGCATCTTCTAGAATTCAGTACTTCACTTATGTATACATGTGCGTATTTCACTGTTTTTTGAGTTTATTTATTCGTGTATGGGTAATCGGGAACTGGATAGCCATACCTCAGTGCATCGTGTAACGTAATGCACTGCATTGTTTACAGCTACGTACTGCATCTTATTTTTGCTTGTACCTACTGCAATCGCTGGTACGTGACGGGTAGGGAAAGGGGGTGGGGGGTGCCCCCCCCCATTTTTTTAAACTTATTGTTTTTTCTTAGTCGGGCTTGTTGGGCCTGTGTTCGGCTAGTTTAGAGACGTACTTGGGTCCAAGTCGGCCTGTGAGCACGGCTTGGTTCCCGTTTCGCTGTGTGTGCGTCCTAATGTTTAGTCCCACCTCGCCCGCGGAAGGCGCGCCCGACCTGTTTATAAGCGCTGGCGAGGCATACTGGTCGAACTCCTCCATATACTTATCTGGGCGCTTATACACGGCGCTCGCAGCTATATGCTCTATGACCTGTGGGACCATGTGCAACCGGCCCCATGCACTGTGGCTCAGAACGACTCCCCTTCTGTGGGTGCAGACCTATTACGAGACTGGCTGGGGCCGGTAGCACTTGGGTGGTCAATTTTTTTTCCTTTGTTACTTTTTCAACGTTGGGGCGTGCACTGCTTTTATTAGTAAATCATGCGTGCACTGCAATGATTTAGTTTCAGTACTGCATGTGCACGCATACCGTACTACACATTTTCTGGGCTACATTTTTGTGCACTGCATTGGTATCATTTTTCTTTATTGTTTTTCCTCTTTCATATCCTTTTTCTTATGTACGGGTGTGCACTGCTTTTGTGCTCCTATGCGCACTGCATTCGTCATAGTTCTGTGCTGCAGGTGTACACATTTTGCACTGTGTGCATCCTTCTTTGTGCCAAAAATCACGTACTGCACTTCATGCACACATATAGTGAACTTCCTGGTACGAATTTGGAGAACTGCACACATAAAATGGTTCGTGGATTATAATTTTTCAGAGTATTATTTTTTAATGACCTGTGGTTTTGTTCGTGGGAATTGCTGCAGTCAAAGTACACCTTCTTTTTCCGTTCCTCTTCCTTTGGTAACATAAGCTTTTATTGATTGTCCTTTATTCTTGGGAACATAATTTCCATTAAGTCCCATTTAATTTTCAGTTTTGACCTTTTTGCATTCCTCTTATATAAATGAAGGCTAACTTTATACCCTTCCTTTGCATTTCATTTTCTCCTCTAGCCGCAAGTTCTCTCCTTTCTCCAGCCTATTATTTTTTTTGCTTCTCTAGGTTTTTGTTGCGATGGCTCCAGGCCCCTGTGCGTGTCTCTTCTGCTGCGGCCATGGTTGTGGTGTGCCGACGCACTACAATTGTTCAGCTTGCTCGCAGACCCGTCGTGCTCGTCGTGGTGGGAAGGTATTGTGCCGAACTGGGCGAGCCGAGCAGCTTGCATATGGTACAGTATTCACAGAAGGATTGGATATGGGCCAGATCAACGTATCTGCGTTCTATTCTGCGCTGCTTCTCCGTGGCCTTGGCTGCACGAGTCCTTTTGTCCATCAGCTTACGCCAACAGATGTGGAGACTCACTACAAGATGGTATGTTTCGTTAGATATGATTTTTTTCTTAGTGTTTTTTTGTATAATTCCATTGTATCCTGAACTTATAGTATTTTAGGAACACACTTTTTCCTTTGTGTTTTTTGAAGTGTACTGCAATGTGTTCTTATTTTCTTGTTTTTACTTTTTTTCCTCGTGTGCATGTAGCTTATGTTTTAGTTTACAGGTTAGAATATGTGAACTGCTTATATATTAGCTGAGCACTTCATATTTCTACATTTTTTCCAATTTTGTATGGTGTGTACTACATGTAGCTACTCTATAGCACTGCATGATTGTTCGAAGAGAACTGCATATTTGTAAGTTCCATACTGCATATTGAAAACATTTTATATGTACTACTTGTTGGACTGTTGTGCACTTCATCTATCTCTGTTCAAAACATGAGAATTGTACTGCTAGTTTCTTCTCAAATAGTTTTATTATTTTTTACAGAAAATTCCTCGACGAGCTGTTAGGTATGTGCGGCTCAAGAAGAAAGGAATTCTTGAAGTTGTTGTTGGTAATGGATACCTTAAACCAGCCAAGTACAGTGTAGGTGTTGACGGGCGGCTGTGTCTGCACAAAGGGTGGAAGGAATTTGTCATTGATAGCGGCCTGAAGTCTGAGCAAGTTGTTGTCCTCAACTTCTTTGAACTCGAGGATCGTACTGTTAGAATCACGTTTGACGTGATTGGCTAAGGTTATGAGGTTGATTTGTAATAAGTACTTCTGCGTGTTGAACGCTTTCATCTTTGTGATGTGTTTTGTAATAAGCACTTTTGTGATCTGAACCGCTTCAATTATTATTCAACGGTAAATTTGTGTTTGCATGGTTACAATATGTGAACTGCTTATATGTCAGCTGAGCATTACATGCCAATTTGCATGGTGTGTACTACATGTAGTTAGTCTATAGTACTGCATGATAGTTCGAAGCGTACTGCATTTTTGCAAGTTCCATACTGCATATTGAAATGCGTTTTATATGTACTACTTGTTGAACTGGAGCGATCTAACAACAGTTTTTACATGGTTTTTGAATCAAAATGTGTCAATGTTTTACTCAAGACTGCTATATATATATGGTATACTCTATATACCATTTTCTTCTTGCATGGTTTACACAAAATTTAAACTGATACAAAAGTCATAGAGATAAGCAAATTGCTATGCATACGATTAATTTATTGTCTGTTCATATATTTGGTCGTTAACCTGCTGCTTCTGCGCGGTGACTGGAGCGTGTCTAATGTTGCACTTTCTTTTGTTTTCCATGGCGGTGTTGCTGGTTCTTGTCTCTGCACCTTTGTGTTTGTAGCCCCTCGCGTGCTGGTTGATGGCTGCTTTCATTTTTCAGCGCTGTGAACTGCATCCTTCTTTGCTCCCCGCGCGCTGGTTGATGGCTGCTTTGGTTTTTCAGCGATGTGGACTGCATCTTTCTTTGCTCCCCGTGCGCTGGTTGATGGCTGCTTTAGTTTTCTAGTGCTGTGAACTGTATCCTTCTTTGCTCCCCGCGTGCTAGTTGTTGGCTGCTTTCGTTTTCCAGTGGTGAGAACTGCATCCTTCTTTGCTCCTACCTTGTTTTTTGAAAGTGGTGTTGTTCTCGGATTTTTCTGTACAACAGCATTTCCTCGTGGTGGTCTTGTTGATATTGTTTCTTCATGTTCTTCGTCCTCTTCACTCTCTTCAGTCTCTTCACTCTCTTCTTTCTCTTCATCATCTTCATCATCTGTTTCTTCATAAGCCACTGTTTCTTCAGTTTCTTCACGTTCTTCGTCCTCTTCACTCTCTTCTTCTTCCTTCTCTTCTCCATCTGCTTCTTCATAAGCCATTTCTTCTTCAGTTGTGTCATCATATTCTTCTGTGATCTCACCTTCTTCGTCTCCCTCATTTTCTGATCTTTTTCTTTTTCTTTTGAGGCAGGTTCTTGAATTGTTTCTCTTCCTCTTTTTGCAAATGCTACAACGTCTCGGTTTCGTCCATTTCTTAGTGTTGTGAGTGGAATTTCTGTTTTCTTGTGCATCTCCATGTCCTTGTTTTTCTTGTTCATTTCTTTTTGTACACGTCCTGGAATTGTGGCCGCTGACTTCATTACATGTTCTGCACATTCTTACTCCCAGTGGGCGACCATCACTGTCCAGCTCAGGCTGTGGCTTACTGTTTTTGTCATCATTTTTCTCCTTGCATGCCAGCTGTTACACCCTAGCTAGTCATGCATTAGAGTGTTGCATCATGTTTACTCTTTCATCAGAAACTTGAAATGGGGATGACAGAACCCCCAGTCCCCTCTGAAACCAACTAGGGTTACTAAAATAATTTTTCAATGAACCTGAAATGCCCTTCTAAAATGCCCATCATTTTTGCCTTGGTTCAGAACCTCTGCCAAAAGTGGTGCACATTTTCCTAGGCCATCCTAGGGTTTTTGAATTAAGTCATAAGTATTTGAATTTGGGCATTTAAAATTATATAAAATATTTAAATGCTCAAATATCTCCAAACTAAAATGTTTCATGTTGGAAATAATCCAACTATGGACCAGTAGTAGTTTGGTGATTTTTGGAGTTGCCTAGGTATTTTATTTAATTCAACAAAGTTGCAGATATATTAAATAAAAACAGAAAACAGAAAAATAAATAAAAGGAGTAGACTTACCTGGACCTACCTGCCCAGCCCAGCCGGCCCAGCACTGTGCTGGCCCGTGCCAGCCAGCTGCTTCCCCTTGCCAGAGCAGGCAGGGAGGTGAGCATGGCGCGCCCGAGCTCGCCACGCACCACCCAGCCTCTCTGCATCGCCCTGGTCGCCGTTGCGCCGCGTGGATCGTCTTCTGGTCGTCGCCCCGACCTCGCCGACACCCCATTCACTCTCCCCGGCTCTCCCTCGCTCTCTCTCCCGCCCGACCGAACACCACCGTCGCCGCCGTTCGCCATAGCCACCGTCTCCGACCACCCCTCGCTTCCCCGACTAACTCAGGAGCTCCGCCTCGACTCCCTCTTCCTCCCCACCGCTCCACAGCTCCCCGGAAGCCCTGCATCGCCGCCACGTCGCCGTTCCCCTCTTCGGGCTCCGACCACCGTCGCCGTCGAATTCGCCGTCTCCAGCGCGTCCCCGAGCCCGCTTCAACGCCCACTGCAACCGCGGTGAGCTACGCCACCGTTTCCCCCTCTCCTTCCCCTCGTTCCCTCACCGTAGCCTCCTCCCCACCACGGCCGAACCTCCGCCGTCGCCGAGCTCGCCGTCGACGCAGCTCCGGTGACCATTTGGTCACCCCGGCGAGTCCAACGGGTTCACAGAACCCCGTAGAGCATCCCTAGCGCCTCGCCTTGCTCGACTTCGAGCTCCAGCACCGTTCCCGTGCACGACCGAACCCCGGCGGCCGCAGCCGAGCTCGCCGCCGTCGACTCCGGCCACCCCGACCCCAACGGGCTCCGCCAAGAGCTGCGGGTTGTCCTCAGCTCCACTCCGGTGGCCTCCCCGGTCCATTTAGTGGCCGAAACGACCAAAACCACTCTCGCCGCCGCGCTAATGGTCGCCGCCGGCCAGAACTCCGGCGGGCTGACGTGGCTTAGTTAATTAGTCACTAACCCCCCCACCTACTGACGCTGACAAGTGGGCCCAGGGCCTAGTCAAAGCTAACCAGCCCGGGTCAACGCGGGATTAGCCCCTGTGTCACTGACGTGTGGACCCCACACGTCAGGTTTGACCCGAGCCAGCCCTGTTGACCTGCTGATGCCACTGTGACGTCAGGCTGACGCAGTAATTGAATTTCTGGATTTAAATTAAATCAGGAAATTCCAGAATATTAATTAAACTTCAAAAATTCATAACTTTTATTCTGTAACTCCAAATTGGACAAATTATATATGAAAAATGATCAGAAAAATCCAATCTATCCATATGTACCATTTTCATGCATGATCAAACAAGTTAAGTTGATGTTTTAATCAGAATAAGGAAAAGCACTTAAAGAGGCCATATTTGAGTTTGAAATTTGAATCTTTGATTCAAATTTGTTCAAACACTCCTGGCTTTAGTTGCATTAGCCCAACACACTCATATTGCCATGTTTCATGCATGCATCATATTGTTGCATATTGTTTGGTGATGTTTGTGTATCGATGTCCTTTGCGATAGGATCTGTCCCCGAGGAGTACCGTGATTACCCTAACGAAGAACCGTATCCGTGCATCGAACCATCAGGCAAGCAACCAACCATTTGATCATATCGATACAATCCCATGTTCTTGCTCCTGCTCTCTTTTACTGCATTAAGACAACGCGATTCAAACTGCTGTGTGCTGCGGTAGTTGAACCCATTTCCTCTGCATGACCTGTCATTGCCACAGTAACTAGATGAAACCCACTAGCATGTGTAGGAGTTGATTGAGCCTTATGTATGTGTTGTTCCTACCTTGCTATGCCTGCTACGCTTAGAGTTGTGTCAGGTCTGGTTCATCTGGGTGATGGGCTAGAGTGAAATGATTATGTCGGTAATGAGAGTGGTGTGGTGAACACGATTTGGTAAAGGTATCGATGAGAGGCCATGTAGGAGTACATGGTGGGTTGTTTCATTGAAGCCGACCTTAAGCACTGAGATCTGTATGTGTGATTTAAGAATCAGCTACTACCATGCATTGGGCCCAAAACCAATGGACCCTCTCGACTTCTTATTCACCCTAGTTCTCCGTCCAGGAGTTGCAAGTAGTTTCTGGTGTTTGTAGCCTACTGGAGGCCATGGACAGCGCTGACCGTAGGGGTGGGCTGTGATGCGGTAGGTACGTGGCACGGTGTACCGGATACCCGTTAGGTATCTCGGGAACCCTGTTCACATCGTTCGGGGCCATATGGGAAACCTCGGCCGGACTCCCTGCGGATGGAACCTGAATAGGCGATAAACCTGGACTGGAGGCTTAGGTGATTAGGTAGGTCGTGGCCGACACCCACGTTGGGCTTCCGCTTGAAGGTTGCCGAGTACATGTCGTGTAAACGACGATAAGTGGTGAGAGCGTGTATGAAGAAGTACACCCCTGCAGGGTTATCATGATCTATTCGAATAGCCGCGTCCGCGGTAAAGGACTACTTGGTTGCCTATACAGTTCATAGACAAGTAAATGGAAACTACTAAAAGCCTCAAGATAAGTGTGAGTGCCGAGGATGGCTCTTCCGTAGGAAGACGGAGGTGGATCCTCGGTAGTGTATTGAAGTGGTGAGTAGTGGACTCGTGTGCGCAAAACATTTCAAGTTGGAGTATCGTAGGATAGTCTAGCCAAGAGTCAAAGCTAGCTTGCTGCAATAACTCCACCAACCCTTCTTGATACTATGCATGTATGTAGGATCTGATGTAAGTCTTGCTGAGTACTTTTGTACTCATGTTGCTATAATCTACATTTTTTACAGAAGACGCTGCAACCCCTTCTGATGGGTTCTATGTAGACGTTGACATCAACGAGTAGGCTAAAGACCCAGGTGGTGACCCTGAGCTTGTGATGGACCACGTAGTATAGCTAGGCTTTCCAAGCCTCTTTTATTTTACTAGTTGTCTGTACCCAGACAAAGTACTTCCGCTGTTGGCTTGTATGACTGTATGATTTGTATGTTGGGTCGTGAGACCCGTACTTGTGTGTATGATATGTATGGCTCCCTGAGCCTTAAATAAAGTACTTGTGTCATAGAGTCATGTTGTGATGCTTCGTTGTATTTGCACATATCGAGCATATTGTGTGTATGATTGAAATGCTTGGTATGTGTGGGATCTGACTATCTAGTTGTTTATCTTTAGTAGCCTCTCTTACCGGGAAATGTCTCCTAGTGTTACCGTTGAGCCATGGTAGCTTGCTACTGCTCTGGAACACTTAGGCTGGCCGGCATGTGTCCTTCTTCGTTCCTGTGTCTGTCCCTTCGGGGAAATGTCACGCTTTGAGTACCGGAGTCCTGTTAGCCTGCTACAGCCCGGTTTACCGGAGTCCTGCTAGCCCAGTGCTACAGCCCGGACCCACTTGCTGATGACCGACACGTTCGAAGCTGGGTCATGGATGCCTGTCCCTGTAAGTCTGTGCCACTTTGGGTTTACGACTAGTCATGTCAGCCCGGGCTCTTTATGATATGGATGCTAGCGACACTATCATATACGTGAGCCAAAAGGCGCAAACGGTCCCGGGAAAAGGTAAGACGACACCCGTGGGGATACCGTGCGTGAGGCCGCAAAGTGATATGAGGTGTTACCAGCTAGATCGATGTGACATCGAGTCGGGGTCCTGACAGCGTTGGCATCAGAGCCGGACTGCCTGTAGGTTCTCCAAGCCAAACTGGTCGATGTTGAGTCTAGAAATTCTTTAGTTATATGTAGGGGAATTGTTTGTGGGATGGAATGTAAGGCTCTTTTTACTCCTTATATCTTATGACATTCTGATCTGAGTCAGTCCATTCTTCCACCGGGGGTTAAGGAATTAGGATCTTTTCTCTCTATCAGGATCACGAGTTACTAATCAGTAGTACCTTATAAGTTTGATGGATACAAGCCTAGTTCAGTTCTACTACCACATTATGTTGCTAGAATGGTTTCAGAACTTTGATATGATGATGCTGAGTGTGTACGAAATCCTTTGTCAAATGTCTCAAAATCCTTTTTGAGCATTTACAGCTGTTATGCTGCCGAAATTTTGCTAGAAATTCTAATGCCTTTGCATTATGATTATGCTTTCAGATGGCCACTCGCGACCTTAATCAAGTGGTTCGCCTGACTCGATGCCTAGATGTACCCGGCCATACTGCCAAGTTGGTCAGGGTAATGACTGAGGCTGGATACCGCTGGTATCCTGAGTACACGGTCGAAGAGCAATTCCGAGACTTTAATCAAAGCCAGTATCTCTGCACTGTCAGGATATTTCCATCTTATCCTGGATCCACTGAGCCTCTTCACTGTTCCTATGGACTCGGGGTTACTATTGAGATGGCTGTGCAGGACGCCGCCTACTCCATGATGACCATTATGCGAGTCAGATCTGGGTTATTTCGGGACTCTGATTTCCGGTATATGCTAGGATCACTTCCGGGAGCACAAGGATATCTCCAGGCTATCTATGCTGACTCCACTCAGGAGGATTCACGGACTCGCACCACTGCTGAGATGCTCGAGGATAAGGACCGTGAAAATCGGGCCTTAAGGTTAGAGCTCTTCAATACCCGTGCTGACCACTGGGCCACTTTGACTCGGTTCGCACCGGCGGTGCAAGCTGGATATTCAGATATGCGCGATCTCTATCCTGTGAGATCTGCTCTGCCAGACGTGATGGTTTGGCGTGATGTAGGAGGCATCACCCCACCTCGCGGTCCCCGCAGGCCACCGTTTGTTGGTCCAAGACCTCATCCTAGCCCCTATGGTCCACAAGCTCCGCGAGATCGTCTGTTTCCGGATGAACATGTTGAGCTTCCAGGCTATGGAGGTGACTTCTACGAGGACTACTACGGATCGGTCTGAGTTAGTGATAGTATCCCTAGTTCGCACTAGCTGTGTCGTCTATCATTCCGCGTGACTCGTGGGATATGACCTAGTTTGTACTCTTTCCGGAGATGTAGAAAAATAATGTATAGGAGCTTGGAATGCCTCCGATGAGATGTAATCCTCTTTTCACCGTAATAGTACTTGTTTGGTCTTGTACTAAACCCTGTATGGTGTGTATGACGATGGAATAAAGAAGCAGTTTCTGTATCTACCATGTCATACGGATGATCATCTTGCATTCCGAGTTATTTCGTACATTATGTATCCCATGTCGGAATTTCATCATTCTGACTAAATCATTGTCTTGTCTACCTAGGATGGTCAACACGCGCGCTAACCCTGCTTCTCAAGAGCAGGCCGAAGGCAGTGAAGCCAGGAATGAAAATCTGCCTCATCCTCCTTCACTAGCCGAAGTTATGATGGAAGCTGAGAGAAACAAGCGGGAGACAAACCGTTTGTTGGAGCGTATTGAACAGAATACAGCACACCATCAGAGGGCTAACGTGGTGTCACTCAGTGATTTTATCAAATTGCATCCACCCACGTTCCACCACTCCGTCGAGCCTCTCGACGCTGATGACTGGCTTCGCAGTATCTCTCACAAGCTGCATTCCGCGCTGGTAGCGGAGGCTGACAAGGTCACCTTTGCTGCATATCATCTTGAAGGCCCCGCCAGTCTATGGTGGGAGAATTATGGAGCTATGCGCCCAGCGGGCCATGTCACTACTTGGGCTGAGTTCAGCGAGGCTTTCCGTGAACATCACATTCCGGAGGGTCTCATGGACCGTAAGCGTGAAGAATTTTGCAGTTTCACCCAAGGCCGACTTTCTGTGGATGTCTATAGCAGGGAGTTTGGTAATCTCGCCCGATATGCAACCGAGGAAGTGTCTACTGACGCCAAGAAGCAAGCAAGGTTCCGTAAGGGCCTTAGTCCTGAGCTTTGCCGCGACCTCCGTCTGCATGAGTGCACATCTTTTTCGAAACTTGTCAACAAAGCCATCAGTGCTGAAACTGGTCAGACTGACTATGACGCAACACGCAAGCATGGACGTGACACGGGTTCCTCATCCGGTGCTGGTCCTCAGAAGCGCCGCGTGTGGGTACCCAATACCGCCCTGCCACCCAGGTTCACACCGAGGCCATCCTTCCAGGCGCCTCGCCCTGTTCAACAGTCTGCACCGGCCAAGCCCTATGGAGGTCCAACCAATAATGCTCCTCCACGTACCAGTTCCGTGACTTGTTTCAAGTGTGGGGAATCTGGTCACTATATGCGTGAGTGTCCCCAGACCAACCCCAATCAATCTGCTAAAGCTGTTGGCCGTGGCAAGCCGACAGGGAAAGTGTTTCATGCTAAACCGGTCACCGCTGCACGTGGCCATGTCAACTGTATCTCTGCCGAAGAAGCTCAAGAGGACCCCAACATCGTTCTCGGTACACTTCTTGTTAATTGCCACCCGGCATCTGTTCTTTTCGATACAGGAGCCTCTCATTCTTTTATATCTGAAAATTATGCTCGTTTGCATAACGTTGCATTCTGTGACTTGCCATCCTCTATGGTAATTCAAACTCCGGGATCCAAATGGCAAACTTCTAGAGTAAGCCATGGAAATGAAATCCAAGTCGATAGACTTGTTTTTCTCGCATCTTTGATAGCCCTTAAATCTTCAGATATTAATATCATTTTGGGTATGGACTGGATGTCAGCTCATCAAGCCAAAATTGATTGCTTCTCTAGGACTGTTCAACTCACCCATCCTTCGGGTAAGATAGTTAATGTCTTGACCCGAATAGCCAAGCGACAATTATATTCTCTTAACGCCAGCCCTTTGCCAGACCTTGACGACGTTCCGGTAGTCCGTGACTTCCCGGATGTCTTTCCAGAGGAATTGCCAGGTGTTCCACCTGACAGGGATGTTGAGTTCGTAATAGACCTCATCCCCGGAACCGTTCCGATTGCTAGAAGACCTTATAAGATGGCACCCCTAGAACTAGCCGAGCTTAAGAAACAACTCGATGAATCCTTGAAAAAGGGTTTCATCCGCCCTAGTTCATCTCCGTGGGCTTGCCCCGTCCTATTCGTCAAGAAGAAAGATGGTACGGACCGGATGGTTGTAGATTACCGACCTGTCAATTTGGTCACAATCAAGAACAAATATCTACTTCCCAGGATCAACGATCTGTATGATCAGCTCGCTGGATCCTCAGTCTTCTCCAAGATGGATTTGAGGTTGGGATACCATCAAATCAAAATCAGAAACGGGGACATTCCTAAAACGGCCTTTGTTACTCGTTATGGCCAATACGAGTACACCGTCATGTCCTTCGGTTTAACCAACGCTCCAGCCACCTTTTCTCGGTTAATGAACTCAATCTTCATGGAGTATTTAGATAAATTCGTCGTAGTCTATCTCGATGATATACTCATCTACTCCAAGAACGAGGAAGAACATGCCGAACATTTGAGGCTAGTGTTGAAGAAACTTCGAGAGCATCGCCTTTATGCCAAATATTCTAAATGTGAATTCTGGTTGCCAGAAGTGACCTATCTGGGTCATGTAATATCTGGTAAAGGTATTGCTGTTAACCCTGAGCGAGTTCAAGCCGTCCTTGATTGGACTCCACCCGAATCGGTCAAGCAAGTTCGGAGTTTTCTAGGCTTAGCGAGCTATTGCCGTCGCTTTGTCGAGAACTTCTCCAAAGTTGCTAAACCTCTAACCGAACTCCTCAAGAAAGATAAGAAGTTCGAATGGACTCCACAATGTGAGCACAGCTTTGAGGAACTGAAAAGACGCCTGACTTCTGCTCCCGTACTGGTACCGCCAGACTTCTCCAAGGACTTCGTTATCTACTGCGACGCCTCGCGACAAGGACTAGGTTGCATTCTCATGCAGGATCGACACGTAATTGCTTACGCTTCACGGCAATTGCACCCACATGAGGAAAATTATCCTACTCATGATCTAGAGCTTGCAGCCGTAGTCTATGCACTTAAGACCTGGCGACATTACCTCCTCGGTAATCGTTGCGAAATATTCACTGATCACCAAAGTCTGAAGTACATCTTCACCCAACCGGATTTGAATCTCAGGCAGAGACGTTGGGTTGAGTTGATCACAGACTTCGACTTAGGAATAACCTATACCCCAGGGAAAGCCAACGTCATGGCTGATGCGCTAAGTTGTAAATCTTATTGTAACAACCTGATGTTACAACAAAGTCAACCGCTTCTCCATGAGGAATTTCGGAAGCTTAACCTTCACATTGTACCTCAAGGTTTACTTTCCACCTTGGTGGCAAAACCTACCCTTACAGATCAAATTATCAAAGCACAGAAGGTAGATCCGGGAATCTCCCGCATCAAAAAGAACATTCAGAAAGGAATTGCGAATTGCTTCTCCATTAATGATCAAGGGATCGTATACTTCGGGAATCGACTAGTGGTTCCCAAAGTGCGAAACCTGAGGCGTTTGATCCTTAAGGAAGCTCATGAATCTCCTCTCACCATTCATCCCGGTAGCACAAAAATGTATCAGGACCTACGCCAGAGGTTCTGGTGGACTAGGATGAAGAGAGAAATTGCTCAGTATATTGCCAATTGCGACGTCTGCCGTCGTGTAAAAGCAGAGCATCAACGGCCTGCTGGCACCCTTCAACCCTTAGCTATTCCTGAATGGAAATGGGATAAGATTGGTATGGATTTCATTACCGGTTTTCCCAGGACCAAAAGAGGGAATAATGCTATATTCGTCGTGGTCGATCGTCTTTCCAAAGTAGCTCATTTCTTACCTGTTCGTGAGAGCATAACCGCTAGCCAGCTGGCAGACTTATACATCTCCCGAATAGTGTCCCTCCATGGTGTTCCTTTGGAAATCAATTCGGATCGAGGAAGTCTCTTCACCTCTCGATTTTGGGAAAGTTTCCAAAATGCTATGGGAACCCGTCTCTCCTTCAGCACCGCTTTCCACCCTCAGTCAAGTGGTCAAGTGGAACGCGTCAACCAAATTCTAGAAGACATGCTTCGAGCCTCCGTTATCTCTTTTCGGAATGGACTGGGAGAAGTGCCTTCCATTTGCCGAATTCGCTTACAACAACAGCTATCAATCTAGCTTGGGTAAAGCCCCTTTTGAAGTTCTCTATGGACGACGATGTCGAACACCCCTTAACTGGTCAGAGACCGGGGAAAGACAATTCTTTGGCCCGGATATGATTCAGGAAGCAAAAGAACAAGTTCGTATCGTTCGTGAAAAGTTGAAAACAGCCCAATCCCGTCAAAAGAGTCAATATGACCGAAAACATAAGGCTATGACTTTCGAGGTTGACGAGAAGGCTTATCTTCGGGTCACCCCTCTGAAGGGAACCCATCGATTCGGTATCAAAGGCAAATTGGCTCCTCGTTACATTGGACCTTTTCGCATTCTTGCCAAACGAGGAGAAGTTGCCTACCAGTTGGAACTACCTCCGCATCTCTCCAGAGTTCACGATGTCTTCCACGTTTCTCAACTCAGGCATTGCTTCTCGGATCCTATCCGTGAAGTGGACCACGAAACGCTTGATCTCCAAGATAATCTTACATATCGAGAGTACCCCATTCGTATCCTCGATCAAGCCGAACGTACCACGCGACGTCATAATATCAAGTTTCTCAAGGTTCAATGGTCGCACCATTCTGAGGATGAAGCAACTTGGGAAAGGGAGGATCGTCTTCGACTCGAGTATCCCGCCTTCTTCTCGGAGGAACCCAAATCTCGGGACGAGATTCTTTTGAGTGGGGGTGAGTTGTCACACCCTAGCTAGTCATGCATTAGAGTGTTGCATCATGTTTACTCTTTCATCAGAAACTTGAAATGGGGATGACAGAACCCCCAGTCCCCTCTGAAACCAACTAGGGTTACTAAAATAATTTTTCAATGAACCTGAAATGCCCTTCTAAAATGCCCATCATTTTTGCCTTGGTTCAGAAACTCTGCCAAAAGTGGTGCACATTTTCCTAGGCCATCCTAGGGTTTTTGAATTAAGTCATAAGTATTTGAATTTGGGCATTTAAAATTATATAAAATATTTAAATGCTCAAATATCTCCAAACTAAAATGTTTCATGTTGGAAATAATCCAACTATGGACCAGGAGTAGTTTGGTGATTTTTGGAGTTGCCTAGGTATTTTATTTAATTCAACAAAGTTGCAGATATATTAAATAAAAACAGAAAACAGAAAAATAAATAAAAGGAGTAGACTTACCTGGACCTACCTGCCCAGCCCAGCCGGCCCAGCACTGTGCTGGCCCGTGCCAGCCAGCTGCTTCCCCTTGCCAGAGCAGGCAGGGAGGTGAGCATGGCGCGCCCGAGCTCGCCACGCACCACCCAGCCTCTCTGCATCGCCCTGGTCGCCGTTGCGCCGCGTGGATCGTCTTCTGGTCGTCGCCCCGACCTCGCCGACACCCCATTCACTCTCCCCGGCTCTCCCTCGCTCTCTCTCCCGCCCGACCGAACACCACCGTCGCCGCCGTTCGCCATAGCCACCGTCTCCGACCACCCCTCGCTTCCCCGACTAACTCAGGAGCTCCGCCTCGACTCCCTCTTCCTCCCCACCGCTCCACAGCTCCCCGGAAGCCCTGCATCGCCGCCACGTCGCCGTTCCCCTCTTCGGGCTCCGACCACCGTCGCCGTCGAATTCGCCGTCTCCAGCGCGTCCCCGAGCCCGCTTCGACGCCCACTGCAACCGCGGTGAGCTACGCCACCGTTTCCCCCTCTCCTTCCCCTCGTTCCCTCACCGTAGCCTCCTCCCCACCACGGCCGAACCTCCGCCGTCGCCGAGCTCGCCGTCGACGCAGCTCCGGTGACCATTTGGTCACCCCGGCGAGTCCAACGGGTTCACAGAACCCCGTAGAGCATCCCTAGCGCCTCGCCTTGCTCGACTTCGAGCTCCAGCACCGTTCCCGTGCACGACCGAACCCCGGCGGCCGCAGCCGAGCTCGCCGCCGTCGACTCCGGCCACCCCGACCCCAACGGGCTCCGCCAAGAGCTGCGGGTTGTCCTCAGCTCCACTCCGGTGGCCTCCGCGGTCCATTTAGTGGCCGAAACGACCAAAACCACTCTCGCCGCCGCACTAATGGTCGCCGCCGGCCAGAACTCCGGCGGGCTGACGTGGCTTAGTTAATTAGTCACTAACCCCCCCACCTACTGACGCTGACAAGTGGGCCCAGGGCCTAGTCAAAGCTAACCAGCCCGGGTCAACGCGGGATTAGCCCCTGTGTCACTGACGTGTGGACCCCACACGTCAGGTTTGACCCGAGCCAGCCCTGTTGACCTGCTGATGCCACTGTGACGTCAGGCTGACGCAGTAATTGAATTTCTGGATTTAAATTAAATCAGGAAATTCCAGAATATTAATTAAACTTCAAAAATTCATAACTTTTATTCTGTAACTCCAAATTGGACAAATTATATATGAAAAATGATCAGAAAAATCCAATCTATCCATCTGTACCATTTTCATGCATGATCAAACAAGTTAAGTTGATGTTTTAATCAGAATAAGGAAAAGCACTTAAAGAGGCCATATTTGAGTTTGAAATTTGAATCTTTGATTCAAATTTGTTCAAACACTCCTGGCTTTAGTTGCATTAGCCCAACACACTCATATTGCCATGTTTCATGCATGCATCATATTGTTGCATATTGTTTGGTGATGTTTGTGTATCAATGTCCTTTGCGACAGGATCTGTCCCCGAGGAGTACCGTGATTACCCTAACGAAGAACCGTATCCGTGCATCGAACCATCAGGCAAGCAACCAACCATTTGATCATATCGATACAATCCCATGTTCTTGCTCCTGCTCTCTTTTACTGCATTAAGACAACGCGATTCAAACTGCTGTGTGCTGCGGTAGTTGAACCCATTTCCTCTGCATGACCTGTCATTGCCACAGTAACTAGATGAAACCCACTAGCATGTGTAGGAGTTGATTGAGCCTTATGTATGTGTTGTTCCTACCTTGCTATGCCTGCTACGCTTAGAGTTGTGTCAGGTCTGGTTCATCTGGGTGATGGGCTAGAGTGAAATGATTATGTCGGTAATGAGAGTGGTGTGGTGAACACGATTTGGTAAAGGTATCGATGAGAGGCCATGTAGGAGTACATGGTGGGTTGTTTCATTGAAGCCGACCTTAAGCACTGAGATCTGTATGTGTGATTTAAGAATCAGCTACTACCATGCATTGGGCCCAAAACCAATGGACCCTCTCGACTTCTTATTCACCCTAGTTCTCCGTCCAGGAGTTGCAAGTAGTTTCTGGTGTTTGTAGCCTACTGGAGGCCGTGGACAGCGCTGACCGTAGGGGTGGGCTGTGATGCGGTAGGTACGTGGCACGGTGTACCGGATACCCGTTAGGTATCTCGGGAACCCTGTTCACATCGTTCGGGGCCGTATGGGAAACCTCGGCCGGACTCCCTGCGGATGGAACCTGAATAGGCGATAAACCTAGACTGGAGGCTTAGGTGATTAGGTAGTTCATGGCCGACACCCACGTTGGGCTTCCGCTTGAAGGTTGCCGAGTACATGTCGTGTAAACGACGATAAGTGGTGAGAGCGTGTATGAAGAAGTACACCCCTGCAGGGTTATCATGATCTATTCGAATAGCCGCGTCCGCGGTAAAGGACTACTTGGTTGCCTATACAGTTCATAGACAAGTAAATGGAAACTACTAAAAGCCTCAAGATAAGTGTGAGTGCCGAGGATGGCTCTTCCGTAGGAAGACGGAGGTGGATCCTCGGTAGTGTATTGAAGTGGTGAGTAGTGGACTCGTGTGCGCAAAACATTTCAAGTTGGAGTATCGTAGGATAGTCTAGCCAAGAGTCAAAGCTAGCTTGCTGCAATAACTCCACCAACCCTTCTTGATACTATGCATGTATGTAGGATCTGATGTAAGTCTTGCTGAGTACTTTTGTACTCATGTTGCTATAATCTACATTTTTTACAGAAGACGCTGCAACCCCTTCTGATGGGTTCTATGTAGACGTTGACATCAACGAGTAGGCTAAAGACCCAGGTGGTGACCCTGAGCTTGTGATGGACCACGTAGTATAGCTAGGCTTTCCAAGCCTCTTTTATTTTACTAGTTGTCTGTACCCAGACAAAGTACTTCCGCTGTTGGCTTGTATGACTGTATGATTTGTATGTTGGGTTGTGAGACCCGTACCTGTGTGTATGATATGTATGGCTCCCTGAGCCTTAAATAAAGTACTTGTGTCATAGAGTCATGTTGTGATGCTTCGTTGTATTTGCACATATCGAGCATATTGTGTGTATGATTGAAATGCTTGGTATGTGTGGGATCTGACTATCTAGTTGTTTATCTTTAGTAGCCTCTCTTACCGGGAAATGTCTCCTAGTGTTACCGCTGAGCCATGGTAGCTTGCTACTGCTCTGGAACACTTAGGCTGGCCGGCATGTGTCCTTCTTCGTTCCTGTGTCTGTCCCTTCGGGGAAATGTCACGCTTTGAGTACCGGAGTCCTGTTAGCCCGCTACAGCCCGGTTTACCGGAGTCCTGCTAGCCCAGTGCTATAGCCCGGACCCACTTGCTGATGACCGACACGTTCGAAGCTGGGTCATGGATGCCTGTCCCTGTAAGTCTGTGCCACTTTGGGTTTACGACTAGTCATGTCAGCCCGGGCTCTTTATCATATGGATGCTAGCGACACTATCATATACGTGAGCCAAAAGGCGCAAACGGTCCCGGGAAAAGGTAAGACGACACCCGTGGGGATACCGTGCGTGAGGCCGCAAAGTGATATGAGGTGTTACCAGCTAGATCGATGTGACATCGAGTCGGGGTCCTGACACCACCTTTTTCTGGTTTGCGTCTCCACCTTTCTTTCTTCCTCTTGTGTTTGAAACAGGAGGTGGAAGAATTGTTTCTTTTTTGATAGCACCAGTTCCAATGTGTTCAGTTTTTTCTACTTGCTCGGCTTTATTGTCATGTTGGTATTTCTCTGCTTGCTTTAGTTTTGCTGCTTCTTCTTCTTCTTTGTTGAGCATGTTAACTTCCTCTATCAATGCCCTCATACCATACAACGCTCTGTGGCACCCAGCGTCGGATCTCGTCGCTCTGTTTGCAAGGTCCATTGCTGTTTCTGTCAGCAATTTTCTACGGCAAAAAAGTGAGGTTCCATCTGGTCCTGTTTGTTCGTAGTCTCTTCTGTCAAACGTTGCATCTGATCTTGCGTTACAGGTGTATCTTTTCATGATGTACACCTCAGGAATGTTGAGTACTCTCAAATGAGAAAGCATGCATAAGCCATGGACGTAGAAGAGGCCTGCAGACAAACACATGATTTTTTTTTGTTCTGTAAGTGAACTGCATGAAATTAGTAAACATATTTTTTTTCATTATTTGTTCATTTTTTAAAGAAGTGAACTTCATTTGGTTTTGTGAATTACACATGCATATGTACTTTTAAAGTTCAGTAAGTTAGCTTTCGTGCATGACTATGAGAATCTAGAGTTTTTTTGCTAGGAGTCTCACCTGTGTGTGTCCAGAGTTTGCACTCACATTCGTAGACACCTTTCTCTTCATCGGTGACCACTTGGAAATTATGCCTTGCCCAGTCAAATACATCTGATCTGTTGTAGTGGTGTACGAGATACTTTGTCGGGTTCTCAGGGCACCGTTCTGCTCTGAATGCAGTGCTACGGTAGAGTGTTTCTTTGAAATCTGCAAACACTGCTCTTGTGTACACTTTTGATAGCTGAACTCCGAAGCCAAACTTTGTTGTTGTTTTTACCTCTGACTGCATGATCACAAATGCACTGTTACGATCCAGAGAAATGAAAAAATTGTTTGTTTTTGTAGTCATATTTTTTAAGCAATTTTTGATTGACATTTTGTTTACCTCATTTGCTAGTGTCTCTGCGTGCTTGACGGCCTTCCTGGTCTGAATGCACTTGTCCACCTGCTGAGCAAACAGATGGAGATCATGCTTCTCCCTGACAAAATTTTTCTTCAGTATGCGGTTCATGCTCTCGCTTCTCTGTGTGGAAGTCATCCGAGCATAGAAAATTTCCTTGTAGTAAGCTGAGATCCACTCGTGCCTGTCATCCCACAGTGAATTCATCACTTCGTCGTCTTGCAAGTTGTACCTCTGAATGAGGTTCTTCCATGCTCGTTCAAATTCTGACGGCATTAGTGGGTGGTTCAGCACTGCATTGAGTTCGTCCTTGAGCTTCTCGTGCGCCTTACACAGCAAGGCGAGCTGGTCCTTGTACTTCTTCATGATATGCCACCAACACAACTTATGCAGAGTTTGTGGGAGGATAGTTTTTAATGCTGCCTTCATCGAAGAACACATGTCTGAGAAGAGACAAACAGTATTTTTTTATTAAGTTGTTTGTGTGTTTGCAAGATAGATGGAAGAACTATAAGTGCACAAAACAAAACAAAACGTAAGTATGCAGGTGTTTTTTATTTTTTGTACCTGTGAGCATGCAGATTGGCGGCTTGTTGTTCATACACCTCAGAAAGGTTTTGAAAACCCACTCAAATGATGGTATTGTTTCATCTCGCATGAGTGCAACAGCAAATATGGCGCTCTGTAGATGATGGTTCACCCCCACAAACACTCCTAGCGGCATGTGGAATTTGTTAGTTTTATACGTCGTGTCAAATGTAATGCAGTCTCCAAAATCTTCATACGATCCTCTGCAACTTGCGTTCGCCCAAAAGACGTTTCTTACACGGTTATCTGCATCAACGTCATAATCATAGAAGAACTCTGGGTTTATCTTTTGCATTTTCTCGAAGAAATTCAGAAGTTTCCTGACATCATCTTCAGACTCTTCTCTGGCAAACTTCTGTTTCCTGCATTTTCAGAGACAATGCAAACTTATCTCACCAAACAGGGAATAATTACAGACAGAATGCTCAAGAGATATGCTCTGTTACGTGCTTACCTGTTTACCCAGTCGCGGCTAGTATGTCCCATGTACTGCAGACCACCGGACATACGCGACAGCGTCGACATCATCTGATCATGTGTGTGGTTATCCAGTTGCATGTCTTTCACTAACTGGTCTATCAGAGGATCGTCTTTTTTGTGCGATCGCATGTGCAAAAGCATCCCGGGGCTTTCCAGCATCTTGTGATTGTGGTTGAGTTGAACCATTTCTATCACAAATTTGCCATCCTTCATTTTTTTGACTCTAATCTTTGCATTGCAGCCAATCCTTTTTGATGTCTTCTGACGTACCCGGTGATAATCTGACACAGCCTGCTTGTGGACCCCTTCTCTTGAGCAGACAATGTAGGCATTTGTCCTTTGTTTTGCCCTCTTGCATATACCAAACCCTGCACATCTTGCATAATTGTTGTAAAAGTCCCATGCCTTGTCGTACGTGGTGAATTTCATTCCACCAGCAGGTACGAGGTTCAGCGGCATGTTTTTATCCTGCATTAATTGAAATGCTATATGAGAAAATTTGTTCTGTTCTGTTTTTTGAATACGAGGAGTGCATACGAGTTTAATAAAGCATTTGCAATGTTCCTAGCCAAAGCTCACAACAAATATCAGTGTGCACTGCAATGTTATCTAAATGGACTGCAACTATTTATTTTTTTCAGACCATAAACTTACATGTGTGTAGAGTCGTTCGCTTGATGGTGTTTGCAGCTCGCCGGGTTGTATTGGACATGGCGGGGTTATAGTAGATGTGTGTAGTTGAGGATCTCGCGGTGGTAACAGTGAGGAGGATTTGTACCTGCGTATTACTTTTGACCGAGGCACCATTGGTGGCCGCAGCGTCGAAGTTGATGCAGCAGGTCTAGTTGGAGCTCTGTTTTTCGGTGCAGCAGGTGGACGCTGAGCTCTGTTTTGGGGTGCAGGTGGACGTGGTGGTAATCCAGTGTTATGACAATGTCTCGGTGGATTGGATTGAAAATTTTGGAGCAGTGGCACATCATCATAGACATAGTCATCATCTGCTGCAACATCGTGTTCAACTGCATCATCATTGTCTATTCGGACATGTTGTCCAAACATAGTGAACTCGTGCTTATACTCTGGGTTGAGAACTGTTATCGGCTCATCTTCATCGTCATCGTCTTCATCATCGCGTTGGTGAGTGCCTTCCCAGACGAATGTGACATCATCGTCATCTTCAACTACATCTTCGTCATGGGAAAAATCTTCTTATGGAGAGTACTGCACCCTGTTTGTTGTCATGAAGAATCCACGAGGAACCTCAGGGGTAACCCAGCCAGTATCTCTTTCAGAAGAATATCCACTCTGCTGAAAGTTGTTGTTCTCAGTGCTGTCAATTATGCGCGGCATTTTGTATCTGCTGAACGTCATCTCCTGCACACAAAATGACCGAGCTGCATTATCAGGTTAAATGAACTGAATCATGCGAACTACAATGTGTTCAAAATGGTACTGCCGAAGCATTGCATGGTGACTGCATCACCCCGCAAGGTGAACTGAAGCAACCGCACTGCATCATTATCTGTAATGAACCTATACAAGCGTACTGCATTTTCCCCCACAACAAACAGAAGCAACCGCACTGCGTAGGTTTTGTACTGCATAATCGCGCGCTGTACTGCTTGTACTGCTTTGTCTATGATAACTACACTGAGATGGTTGAGGAAGTGTACTGCTTACCTCGTGATGCAGTGATTCCTTGCGTTTACAGGAGGAAGTTCCCTTCTCGTCCGCCTGCACAACTTTCACGTACGCTCGTGCAGTCCACTTGCCCTTCAGAACTTCATGGGCGGTCTAGACATTGCGCAAGGTGAACGAGGAAGGAGGATTTGCTCTGAAGGTCGATGTAGACTTATTCCAAGAAGCTACCGTGGATGAAGCTACCGTGGATGAAGCAACCTTGCGCACACTACTCCTTGCTCGAATTGGTTTGATGTCAAGGCAGCACCAATCCACATCTGATGAAGTACAGCTAATTGCAGGCCCGGAGGAGTTCGGTGGCGGTGCTACCAAGCTGCTGCCGTGGAAGAAGGCCGATAGGCTGGTGTTGCTCGATGCCTGCCGCAGAAGAAGGCCGAGAGGCGATGGGCGGCGTCGCTGCCTGGCCGCCGCCGCGAAAGAAGGCCGGGAGGGGAGGGGCGGCATCGCTGCCGGCCGTTGCCGTGGAAGAAGGCGTGGAGGGGAAGGGCAGCGTCGCTCCTAGGCCGCCGCTGTGGGAGAAAGCGGGGAGGGGAGGGGCGGCATTGCTCCCAGGCCGCCGCCGCGGAAGAAGGCCGGGAGGGGAGGGGCGGCGGCGCGATCTTGGTGGTGTGCAGAATAAGGCGTTTTGGTGTGCAGAATAAGGTCTTAAGGGGTGTTATCATAATAGACCCACCCTATATATATATATATATATATATATATATATATATGATTGAGAGCATATTTGTAGTGCATTGCATGTAATTGTAGCGCATTCGTGCATATATGATTGAGATCATATTTTTTCATACTGTAGGAAGAAGTGAAATGTAACTATGTGGAATGGGTAGACCCGGAGCGGTCAGTGGCTACGAAGTTCTGCCTCAGAGAACTGTGGAGCATGTATGATGAGAAGCTGAGGTAGAATGTTAAGAATGATGAAGAAAAATTCAAGTTAATTGGAGAAAAGAGGAGGACGGAGGAAGAGGTGAGATATTTCAAAATGGACTTTGCTAAAATGGTGGTTGACAAGGAGGATGCTCTCACACAGTTGGGCAATGCAAGATTGTCACTTAGCGATCTCAAAGAGGAGCTGGAGAAGAATAAGATGGCAGACCATGGTTGTGCCAATCTACATCAGGTCCTGAGGGCAAAGGCTGAGAAAGACCGGGACCGGGTGGTGCTAGAGAGAGACCAAGTGATGAGAGTGAGGGACCAGATGAAGCAACAGAAGAAAAGCCTTAAGTATATTATTGCAGATTTTCTCAAACAGAAACATGGGTACATTGATAAGATCAAGAAGCTGAAGGAGATTTGTGATGAATTTTAAGTATGTTTTGTGGTTTATTGTTGAACTGAATAATCAAGTTCTATATGCATTGTGGGCAGTTCAATTGTGTAAGGCCTAAGTATATTATATTAACTAATAAACTATATCACTTTCGAAACAATTTTCCCTTCTCTGACCTGCATCCTAATGCGGGTGCTCGGCTAAGCACTAAAATTCTTTTGCTTCCACTGGAGCTCCTAAATCCTACTGGTCAAGGAGGCGAAAGAGTTGTTGATCATGTGATTGATGGTGCTATTGATCCTGATCTTCATGATGCAGAAAAGGAAAAGGGTAACAAATATGCAGCAGAAAATGCAGCACAAAAATTTGTGCATCGTGATTTCGTGCAACACATAACGCCAAGGGAGTCTGGCGCAAGACGCAAGGAAGATCCACCTGCGGACTGATACGTCCATTTTGCATCATGCTTTTATATCGATATTTATTGCATTATGGACTGTTATTACACGTTATGTCACAAAACTTATAGCTATTCCCTCTTATTTTACAAGGTTTACATGAAGAGGGAGAATGCCAGCAGTTGGGATTCTGGGCTGGAAAAGGAGCAAATATTGGAGACCTATTCTGCACAGCTCCAAAAGTCCTTAAACTCCACGAAAGTCATTTTTGGGATTAATAATAAATATTGAGCAGAAGAAGTGCCAGAGGGGGCTCACACCCTGGCCACGAGGGTGGGGGGCACGCCCTACCCCTGGGTCCGCCCCCTGCCTCGTGGGCCCCCTGGTAGACCTCCGGTCCCATCTTTTGCTATATGAAGTCTTTTACCCTGGAAAAAATCATAAGCAAGCTTACGGGACGAAACTCCGCCGCCACGAGGCGGAACCTTGGCGGAACCAATCTAGGGCACCGACGGAGCTGTTCTATTGGGGAAACTTCCCTCTGGGAGGGGGAAATCATCACCATCGATCCTCTCACCGGGAGGAGGTCAATCTCCATCAACATCTTCACCAACACCATCTCCTCTCAAACCCTAGTTCATCTCTTCTATCCAATCTTTGTACCAAAACCTCAGATTGGTACATGTGGGTTGTTAGTAGTGTTGATTACTCCTTGTAGTTGATGCTAGTTGGTTTATTCGGTGGAAGATCATTTGTGCAGATCCTTAATGCATATTAATACCCCTCTGATTATGAACATGAATATGCTTTGTGAGTAGTTACATTTGTTCCCGAGGACATGGGTGAAGTCTTGCTATTAGTAGTCATGTGAATTTGGTATTCGTTCGATATTTTGATGAGATGTATGTTGTCTCTCCTCTAGTGGTGTTATGTGAACGTCGACTACATGAAACCTCACCATTATTTGGGCCTAGAGGAAGGCATTGGGAAGTAATAAGTAGATGATGGGTTGCTAGAGTGACAGAAGTTTAAACCCTAGTTTATGCATTGCTTCGTAAGGGGCTTATTTGGATCCACTTGTTTCATGCTATGGTTAGGTTTACCTTAATACTTCTTTTGTAGTTGCGGATGCTTGCAATAGGTGTTGATCATAAGTGGGATGCTTGTCCAAGAAAGGGCAGTACCCAAGCACCGGTCCACCACATATCAAATTATCAAAGTAACGAATGTGAATCATATGAGCGTGACGAAAACTAGCTTGAGGATAATTCCCATGTGTCCTCGGGAGCGCTTTTCTCTATATAAGAACTTGTCCAGGCTTGTCCTTTGCTACAAAAAGGATTTGGCCACCTTGCTGCACCTTATTTACTTTCATTTCTTGTTACCCGTTACAAATTACCTTATCACAAAACTATCTGTTACCGACAATTTCAGTGCTTGCAGAGAATACCTTGCTGAAAACCACTTGTCATTTCCTTCTGCACCTCGTTGGGTTTGACACTCTTACTTATCGAAAGGACTATGATAGACCCCCTAAACTTGTGGGTCATCAAGACTCTTTTCTGGCGCCGTTGCCGGGGAGTAAAGCGCCTTTGGTAAGTGGAACTTGGTAAGGAAACATTTATATAGTGTGCTGAAATTTACTATCACTTGTTACTATGGAACATAATCCTTTGAGGGGCTTGTTTGGGGTATCTTCACCCTGACCAGTAGAGCAAAGAGTTGCTCCTCAACCTACTGAACCTACTGAAAATGTTTACTTTGAAATTCCTTCGGGTATGGTAGAGAAATTTCTAGCTAATCCCTTTGCAGGAGATGGAACATTGCATCCCGATTTACACCTAATCTATGTGGATGAAGTTTGTGGATTATTTAAGCTTGCAGGTATGTCCAATGATGTTATCAAGAAGAAGGTCTTCCCTTTATCTTCGAAGGGAGATGCATTGACATGGTATAGGCTATGTGATGATATGGGATCATGGAACTACAAACGATTGAAATTGGAATTTCACCACAAGTTTTATCCTATGCATCTTGTTCATCATGATCGTAATTATATATATAATTTCTGGCCTCGTGAAGGAGAAATCGTTGCTCAAGCTTCGGGGAGGCTTAAGTCAATGTTATATTCATGCCCTAATCATGAGCTCTCAAGAGAAATGATTATTCAAAATTTTTATGCTCAGCTTTCTCTCAATAATCAATCCATGCTCGATACTTCTTCTGCCGGTTCCTTTATGATGAAACTATTGAATTCAGATGGTATTTATTGGAAAGAATTAAATGAAACTCCGAATATTGGGATTCCGACAAAGGTAAGGAGTCAGGTATGACACCTAAGTTTGATTGTGTTAAATCTTTTATGGATACCGATGCTTTTCGTGGATTTAGCACTAAATATGGACTTGACTCTGAGATCGTAGCTTCTTTCTGTGAATCATTTGCTACTCATGTTGACCTCCCTAAGGAGAAGTGGTTCAAATATAATCCTCCCATTGAAGTAAAAGTAGTTGCACCTATTATAGTTGAAGAAAAGACTATCACTTATAATGATCCTATTGTTCCTTCCACTTATATTGAGAAACCACCTTTCCCTGTTAGGATAAAGGATCATGCTAAAACTTCAACTGTGGTTTGTAAGAGTAATACTAGAACATATGCACCACCTGAGCAAATTAAAGTTGAACCTAGTATTGCTATGGTTAAAGATCTCTTGGCTGATAATATTGATGGGTGTCGTGGGAGAACTGATCCACAGACACCTATGGGGCCGGTGGACCGGGCCCCTTTCGGTTCGGCGGGGGGCGGAGATCGCGCGAAGAGCAGATCGAGGCGAAGCACACGAGCGGTTTACCCAGCTTGGGAGCTCTCCGGAGAGATAATACTCCTACTGCTGCATGTCTGATTTGTATTGTGTTCTTGCTCGGGAGCGCTAAATGCTACAGTACACACTAGCTGCTAACGAGACCGAGCGTGAGTGTTTTCCGGCCTCCAACCCCCCTCTACGTTGCGCATGGGCCTCCTTTTATATGCTCAAGGGGTCACCGACAGGTGGCAACGTAGGCAAGGGTAAAAATGGAAAAGTGTTGCGGTTGGTACAACTACTTATACAGTGTATCATACCTAACCCTGACGGCAGGGGACAAAGGCATTAAATGCCCGTCTACGTCGCCCAAACAGTGTAAAAACGGACCGTCAGGGACACCACCGCTTGACACGATGGCAATCTTGTCAGCGTCGCTTGCCACCTCGCACCGCTGGCTGCACAGCCTCTTGCCACGCACACCTGGAAAGGTCCCAGGGCGACACGTTGGTGGATGTGCTGGAGCGCGGGTACAGAGTGGTAGCCTGCCACGGCAAGCACCTTGCCGCGGTCGTTGGCTTGTCACGTCCGGAAGCTTGTCGCCCACCGGGCCTTGCCGGGACGCATGGCGCGTCGCGGCAAGTTCCTTGAGATGCCTTGGTTGGCCTTCCCAGCAAGCTCCTCTTGCCGGGGTCTTGTCTCCTTGGCTTGAATACTTTGTTCTTGAATGGCTCCAAAGGAACCACGGAGGACCTTGGCGGTCACCTGGCAAGCCTTGCCGCGGGGTGCTGCGACTGCCCGTGCACAAGTTCAGGATACTAGGGTACCCCTACTCTAGTACACCGACAGGAGCCCTCGGGCCTGGGCCACACACGGTGCCGAGCGTTGTTGGGCCAGGCTCAAAACAGGGCACGGGCACGCGCGGCCTGGGTTACGCCGTATCTTACTCCGTATCCACCGTGCCCTCCCCTAACGGCACGCGTTGAATGCGGCGTCGTGGGAGAGATCGTGGGTGGTTTCTTTATTTGGAAAGGCGGAACGTCCACCCCCTCCCTCTTTATAAGCAGGGGAAACAGGGGCAGTTCGCCCATCTCGCCAGTTGCTGTTCCAATCCCAGAAATCTCCGCCGCTCCCCCCTTTCTTCCCAAAGCTGAAAGAGAGCAGCGCTCCACCCCCCATCGCCACCAGCACCACCAACGCTGTCGATCTCCCCCACCGCCTCCACCATGGCTCCAAAAGCCAGCAAGGGGAAGGCCGTGAAGACGACCGAGGCGCAGCGGCTGGCGCTGCGAAGGGAGCGGACAACCTTCCCCCCCAAGCTCACCGCGAAGGAGCTGAGGGAGTACTACTACCTCTTCTGGTCGACGGAGACGCGAGCGCATCCGCGCACGAAGGTACTCTCTGCCGCCGCTTCAGAACGTGCTCCGAATGGATATCCCTTCTTTGCGTTGTTCTTCTACTGCGGGCTCTGCCCGCCTTTCTCTGAGTTTTTCTGCGACATTATGAACACCTACGGGTTCCACCTCCTTGACTTCACCCCCAATGCCGTTCTGACCATGGCAGTTTTTGCACATCTCTGCGAAAACTTTGTCGGAGTCCATCCAAATGTAGCTCTTTTCCGCCACTTCTTTATGCCCCGAGTTGAGAGAGGAGAGCCTCTATCAGGCGGAATCGCCTGGATCTCGAGAGCCGACAAGAAGGAAGCTTATCTGGAGGGAGAGCTCCACGGCAAGTGGGAGGAGTGGAGAGCAGACTGGTGCTGGATCGTCGAGGAGAACCCACAGCCGTTTACCGCCCAGCGCCAAGCTCCAGTAGCGCGCGGCAACGATTGGAGCAGCGTGGCCCCGGAAGACGATAGGCTGAAGATTGCCGTCACCCGGATCCTACGCCTCAGGCTTGCCGGGCTCACTGTAGGCGCTGTTGGCGCAGATTTTCTTCGCCGCCGCATCGCCCCCCTGCAAGAGAGGAGGAGACCCGCCTGGGAGTTCGGGGGTGCGGCGGACATCATGAGGCTGTGCCCAGGCCTCAACTTCAACTTCACTATCCTGGAACTGGACGCGATGCTCAAGGAACTGTTCAAACACGACCCTCAACATCCCGAATGGTTCAGGTTGCCGAAGGGTGTCGTCCCGCTGTGCAACAACTCCTCGCTCGACCGCATCCGTGCAATGATGCCGCTGTGTGATTCGCATGGAATTGTCCCAACTTGGCAAGAGCCTGCAGACGACGTCGTGCGAGAGTTCTTCGACGGCTTGGTAGAAGTGCTGGTCCACTCCGATGAGCAGAAAAGCCTCACCCGCGACACTACCGATGCGGAGATGCGGCGCATCGCCACTAGGGCGGAAGAGGCGGCGATAGCCGCTGCCACGGGCGAGTTTGGATTCACCATGGAGGAGGCAGAGGCAGCAGAGGCGGCAAGCCTTGCCGAGCGAGAGGAGCTTGCCGGCGAGGGAGAGCTTGCCGAGCCTGAAGCCGAGTCGAGCGAGCCCGCCGAGGGTGCGAGCGGCTCATCGGAGACCAACTCCTCTTCCTCCTCGTCTTCAGACAGCCCGCCGCAAGCAGAGCCCCCCAGCTCCACCACGAAGGCGTCTCCGCAAGGTCGGGGACGTAGCGGGGCGGCAGGCGAGTCAACAGCCGCCGCACCGCGTGACACGCTCCACCACGACAAGCACTGTTGTCGCGAGAGCACCTCACACCGCTGCGACAACTGGAGTGGGGTCTTCCCGGACCGCCGCTTCTGCTTCTGCCGCTGCCCCCGCCAAGCGGTTAAGGGAACCCACTCCTCCGCCTCGTCACGCTGAAGGTTGGCCGGACTTCGACCTCTCCGCGCTCAGCTCCGACGAGGAAGAAGAAGAGTAAGATTCTTTGCTGTACTTGTAATTCTTCAATTCTTGCTGTTTTGTCTTGTATCTGACTTGCTTTACTCCGAACCCATTCCTTTTCAGGACTCTGGCCCAGAGAGCGGCGAAGAGATTCAAGGTCCCGGTGATTGTCATCGAGGATGAACCCACCGCGACAACGGGGTGTGTGTCCAAGACCATCTTGCCGGACCCGGCAACCATTCCCCGAAGCAGCCCCCGGCGCAGCCCCCAGCGTAAGTACATGGTTTACTTCCCGCTGTTAGGTGTGCATGGGTGCTCTTTCTTTGCTGATATCTGACTATTAGTTTGTGTAGGAGCAGAGCAGCCTCACCAGGAGCGCTCGGAAGCCGCCCCCGACATGACATCTGCTTCGACTACACCGCCAAGGGAGGGATCCCCGGCAAGGGAGCGTTCTCCGGCAAGGGAGAAGTCTCCGGCAAGGGAGAGTTCTCCGGCAAGGGACGGCACCAGCGACCACCCGGTGGTGGAGACCACGACTGAAGAGCCCAGTACAGGTAATCCTCTTGCTTGAAAACTTCCCTTGGGTTCTTCTTCTCCTGATTTTCTTTTTGGATATTTGCTTGATTTTTCTCCCTCTTCCGGCCTTCAGATCCACCTGTCACGGAGCCGATGGAGACCGAGGTCGCCGGCAAGGAGAACGCGCGCAGCAACACCGACGACGCCGCTGCCACCGAAGAAGCAGTTGGCGCTGATGAGCCCGCCGGCGAAGAGGCCGCCAAAGCTGCCGCCGCAGAAGCTGGCGAGGGATCTGGCGATCGCACTGACGGCCCCGAGGCCGTAGGAGCGTTAGGCGCTACACCTACCGCCGATCCCCCCGCCGCTGCCGCAACGTCAGGCTCCGAAGAGCCCCAACCCGACGCCTATTTGAAGGCCGGCGATGGCGTCTTCATCAAGCTCCCCTGGGCGTCAAGCTCCAGGGCGCCGGTCGAAGGAGAAACCTTGGATGGAGAGGTGCTCGCCTCCGCTGGGCTGACACTGGTTGATGCGCCGAGCAGTAGCAGCGGCGAGTCTGAGGAGGAGTGGCTGCTACGGAAGCTGGTGTCGCTCTACCGCGCTCGGCAGGCCAAGCTGGAATCCCGAGAAGCGCTTGTCGCGAGGGCGGGAGTGGACATCGAGAAGCACGCGGAGGAGCTCCGGGGTCGTAACCAGGAAGCCCTCCGGTCCCTCGCAGAGGAGCGGGCGCAACTCGCCGAGGCGCGGAAAGCCTTCCTCCTCGAGAAGGCCAAAGCTGAAGAGCAACAGCGGCTTGCCGCCGAGGAGCTGTTTGCGCGGGAGGGCGAGTTGGCGCAGCGGAAGGTCAACCTTGACAACCACGAGGAGGAGCTTGCCGCGCGCGAGCAAACATTCGGCGGGGCTCTCAAGGAAGCAGAGGATGCTGCCGCAGCTGCCGAGGCCGCCAAGAAGGAGCTGGAGACGAAGGTGGCGCAGCTGGAGGCCGATCTCAAAGCGAGGGGTGAAGAGCTTGCCGCGCTCAAGCGCGAGCGCGAAAAGGACGCCTACACTCTTGGCGAACTGCAGGGTAGTCTCGCCGAGAAGGGCAAAGAGCTTAGCGCCGCCAAGGACTCCAATGCAGATCTTGAGTTGAAGCTGACTACTTTGACCAGGACGCTAGACGGCGCCAGGGAGCAGGAGGTGGCCTTGAAGAAGCAGATCGCGGCCGACGAGGCGCTGCTGGTGAGTGCTGCTGTCACCCAGAACACCTTTCGGGAAAATGTGGAGCACTGGACGGAGGGTCTCGTGGATATCGCCGCATCCATCGACAGGGAGCTGGCGCAGCTGGGGATGGAGGATTTTGGGTATTCCTCCGATGAGAACCTCCAACCCAGCGCCAAGCTCAGCTTGTTCTTCAAAGGCGTGGCGACGGCCCTCCAGCGACTCCGAGAGAGGATCCCAAAGCAGCTGGCCGACGAGTCGCGCAAGATCTGCGCGGGGGTTCTTCAAAAGGTGTTGGTGAAGGTGGCCTTCCGCAACCCAGGCCTCAACCTCACCAACGTCCTCAAGAAGCTGCCGCCGGATGCTGATCTGGAAGCGCTCAAGACCCTTGTCGCACCCATTGTGGACAAGGTGAGCGAGATCAAGAGGGTTGAGGGCGATCGCGTAGATTAGGCCGCCCGTTTTCTCCTTTTCTTGTCGCTGCTGGTCATGTTACGAGAAAAATCTATTAGAGCTGCGACAAGCTATCTTGTAATATAACTTTATTTTGGGTATCGATTGCTATGTTATTTCCTTTACTTGATTCCTTCCTTTGTATGTTTTTGCCCTACGCTTTTAGGGAACTTGCCGGTGCAGGCGCCTTAGCCGCGAGCGTTGAGTGCGGGACGTCAGTAGCCTGCTGGCGGTGCCGCTACCGACAAGAAACCTTGTCGCAACTAGTCCCAACTCACTTAAGTTGTTGAGCGGACTCGAAACAAAGTAAGGGCGCAACTAGCTACGAGTCCTAGTCGACCAAAGAACCACCGGCAGCTCCTCAATCCAGTTCTTTCCGCACTTGCACAGCCTGTCGAAAGTCCTGGTCTTGAGTCTGCACAGCACTTCATCATTTGACCTCTCCGCTTGACCGTTGCTTCTCGGGTGAGCAAGAGAAGCGAAGCAGACCTTGGCGCCAAGATCTAGGACGTACTGCATGAAGGTGCGGCTCGTGAATTGCGTGCCGTTGTTGGTGATGATCCTGTTAGGGATCCCAAAGCGGCAAACAATCGACCTGAAGAACTTGACTGCTGACTGTGCTGTCACCTTCCTCACTGCTTCCACTTCCGGCCACTTTGTGAACTTGTCGATTGCAACTTACAAGTACTCAAAGCCCCCGACAGCTCAGGGAAAGGGGCCGAGGATGTCGAGCCCCCAGACCAAAAATGGCCAGGATAAATGGATCGTCTGGAGAGCTTGAGCTGGCTGGTGTATCTGCTTGGAATGGAACTGGCACGCTTCACACTTGGTTACTTGTGCAGTTGCATCCTGGAGGGCTGTCGGCCAAAAGAAACCTTGCCGGAATGCTTTGCCGGCAAGCGCTCTTGCGCCAATGTGGTGACCACATATGCCTCCATGTATCTCTGCCAACAACTTTTGTCCATCTTCCCAGTGAATACACTTCAATTTCACACCGTTGAGTCTTCTTCTGTACAGTGTGTTGTCAACAAACTGGTACATACTTGACTGCCGGGCTACTCTTTCCGCTTCTTCTTGCTCTTTGGGAAGTTCTCCTGTCTGAAGCAAACGGACAATCTGCTGTGCCCATGCTGGAGCTTGCGGCTCGACAACAAGGACTAAAGGCACATATGCTGATGCGAGAACATCTGCTTCTACGGCGAGAACCTGCGGCTCAGCCGGAGCTTGACGTTCCCCGGCAAGCTTGCCGGAGCAAAACTTGTCGGGAGCGTCTGCTTCAACGGAACAAACCCTAGGGCTTGCCGGAGCAGACTGCTCCTCAGCACTCTTGGTGTCGATCTTGGGGACCTTCTTGGCGGCGGCTTCGGGGAGCTCTGCCGGAAAATAGTCACCAGAAATCAACTTCCTCTTCTTGCTCTGCCCAGTTGATGGCGTTACGGACGGTTGAGTCAGTTCGAGCACAAAGATCCCTGGTTCCACAGGTAACTTAAGTGCGGCGCACTTCGACAGGCCATCGGCAATGTCGTTCTGAGCTCTTGGAACATGTTCCATCTGTAGGCCGTCAAAGTGCTCTTCTAACTTTCTCACTTCATCAACGTAAGCTTCCATCAACGGACTCTGATAATTCTTGTTCACTTGGCGGACGACAAGCTGCGAGTCACCCATGACAATGAGCTTCTTGATCCCAAGGTCTGCTGCGATCCTGAAACCGGCAAACAAACCTTCATTCTCTGCGGTATTGTTTGTTGCTTGTTCCTTGGGAAAGTGCATCTGGACTACGTACTTGAGGTGCTCTCCGGTGGGCGTAACAAGTAGCACGCCCGCACCGGCGCCTTCCAGCAAGAAGGCACCATCAAAGTACATCAACCACTCTTTGCTTGCTTCCTTGACGGGAATGCTCGTTTCTGGAATTTCTTCATCTGGTGTTGGCGTCCATTCTGCTATGAATTCTGCCAATGCTCTTCTTTGGATAGTTGAAGTGCTCTCAAACTTGAGGCCAAAGCTTGACAGTTCCAGTGCCCACTCGACAATCCTGCCTGTTGCTTCTGGATTCTGCAGTATCCTCTTTAGCAGAAAACGAGTGACAACTGTGATCTCATGTGCTTGGAAGTAATGGCGCAGCTTTCTCGAGGCCATGAGAAGGCCGAAAAGCAATTTCTGCACACCAGAATACCTTGACCTAGCCCCCTGCAGAAGGGAACTGACAAAGTAAACTGGGCGCTGCACCATTCTCTTCTGTATCTCCTCACGCGCCTGCGCAGATCCATCTTCACTGCGACCAGAGCTTGTCGGTGAAGTCCCCTGCTTGTCGCCGGATGCATCTGTCGTGGTTGTTGTCTCATCATCCGCCTCCCTCTCCGCTACTAACGCAGCACTAACCACTTGATTGGTTGCCGCTATATACAGCAGCAACTTCTCTTGTGGCTTAGGTGCGACAAGTGTTGGAGTGGAGGACAGGTATCTCTTTAAGTCCTGCAGCGCAGCCTCCGCTTCCGGAGTCCATTTCATTGGACCTGCCTTTTTCAATATTTTGAAAAACGGCAGGGCGCGCTCAGCAGACTTAGAGATAAACCTGCTGAGAGCAGCCACGCAACCGGCAAGTCTTCGTACATCCTTGACGCGCTTTGTTGCTTCAATCTGCTCAATGGCCTTAATCTTGTCGGGATTGGCTTCAATTCCTCGCTGAGACACGAAGAACCCGAGAAGCTTGCCGGAGGGGACTCCAAACACACACTTCTCGGGGTTAAGCTTGAGGTTGATCTTGCGCAGATTTGCAAAGGTTTCGTCTAAATCCTGAATCAGAGTTGCCTTGTCCTTGCTCTTGACCACTATGTCATCCATGTAGGCTTCCACATTTCTGTGCATTTGTGGCTCAAAAGCGTCATGGACTACCCTTGCAAATGTTGAACCAGCATTCTTTAAACCGAAGGGCATCCGTATGAAACAGTATGTGCCACATGGAGTGATGAATGCGGTCTTCTCCTCATCCTCTTCTGCCATGAAGATCTAATGTCCTGAATATGCGTCAAGAAATGAAAGCAAGTCACATCCGGCTGTGGAGTCAACAATCTGGTCAATGCGTGGCAAGGGAAGTGGGACTTTGGGACAAGCTTTATTAACATCGGTAAAGTCGATACAAAGCCTCCATTTCCCGTTTGCCTTGCGCACGACTACAGGATTGGCCAACCACGTAGGATGGAGCACTCCTCTGACAAGGCCTGCTGCTTCCAACTTCTTGATTTCTTCTGCGATGAATTCTTGGCGCTCCACTGCTTGTTTCCTGACCTTCTGCTTGACGGGCCGCGCATGAGGACAGACGGCAAGATGGTGCTCGATTACTTTCCTGGGAACACCGGGGATGTTAGACGGTTGCCACGCAAACACGTCGACGTTCGCCCGCAGGAAAGCAACGAGCGCGCTTTCCTATTTAGGGTCGAGAGTGGCACTGATGGTGAAGGTACACCAGTGCCATCCTCCTTGGCGGACACCTTCTTGGTCTCTGGCGGAGCTGCAATTGCCTTCTTATGCTTGCCGGTGGAGCTCGATGGTGCGTCCTCGACGGTAGCGCAGCACTCCGAAGAGGTGCGCTTGCCGGAGTGGGCATCAGAACTCTTGCCGGACTTGGTCTTCTTCTTCCCCCCGGGAGCTTCAACGGCAAGTGAGTTGCGACCTGTTGCGGCTGCTGCTTCCCGGTAGATCTTGTCGGCGCAGATAAGAGCATCCTTCTTGTCGCCAGGGACAGAGATGACACTTATCGGGCCTGGCATCTTCAACATGTTGTATGCGTAGTGAGAGGCTGCCATGAATTTGGCGAGCGCTGGACGGCCGAGTATCCCATTGTAAGGCAATGGAAAATCAGCAACGTCAAAAGTGACCCTCTCAGTCCTGAAGTTCAACTCGCTACCAAATGTCACCGGCAACGTAATCTTTCCCTTCGGCTTGCTCCTTCCCGGATTGATTCCTTGGAATGTGCCGGTCTCTTCGAGCTCGCTGTCAGGGATCTGGAGTTTCTGGAGTACCGCAGAGGAGATCAGGTTCAAGCCGGCCCCGCCGTCAACTAGCATCTTAGTGACCTTCAGGTTGCGGATAGTTGGTGAAACCAACATCGGCAAGCACCCGACCGCAGTTATGCGATCAGGGTGGTCCTCAATATCAAAGATGATAGGCGTGCTGGACCATTTCAGAGGCTTGCGTGACTCAACGGGTGGTTCTGACGCATTGACTTCCCGCACCCACTGCTTGAGCTGGCGGTGTGAAGTATGCAGAGAAGCACCGCCGTCAATGCACAGGACCTCTGTGGCTTTCTGGAACTCCTGCTCATCGGTCTCGTCATCATCCATATCTTCATTGTCGTCGTCGTCTTCATCCTTGTCGCGGCCTCGGGGAGGTCTGTCTCCTTGCTGCTGCTTGGCCTTGCCGCGGCGTCCTCCTCAGCCGGGGCGTTTCTTGCCGGCTCCTCCAGCACCTTCTTGGGCCTTCTCCTTGTCGCGTCGCTCGTATTCAGCCTTTTGCTGCTCGACAAGCTGCTCAACCTTCTTGCAGCTTTGGAGGTCATGGCCCTTGGTGCGGTGGATCTTGCAGTACTACTTGTTGGAGCCGTCCTGCTTGTCGGCGACCGCCACAGCCTCGCCGGGGCTACCAGCTTTGGCTTTCTCGGCGCCACCTCCGTTGCCGGACTGCTCAACGACTAGTACATCTTTTCCTTTCTTCTTCCTATTGTTCCGCCGTCGGCTCTTCTTTGCCGGGGCAGCATCCTCGCTATCAGATCCTCCTGCTCCTGTATTCTCTCCGGGAAGTTTCCTCCCTTCCTCAGCGCGTGCACACTTGTCGGCCAGGGCATATAGCTCACTGACGTCTCTAATCTTGCACATCGCCATCTCCTCCCGCATCCTGCAGTTTCGCACGTTCTGATGGAACGCGCTGATGATCACGGCAGGGTGGACATCTGGGATGTTGTGCTGTACACGGCTGAATCTCTGAATGTACTTGCGCAGGGACTCTCCTTCCTTCTGGGCAAGAAGATGAAGGTCGCTCTCTTGGCCATGAGGCTTGTGGCCGCCTGTAAAGGCGCCGACAAACTGATGGCATAGGTCTGCCCAGGAAGATATGGAGTTATCCGGCAAGTGCATGAGCCAGGATCTGACATTGGGCTTGAGCACCAACGGGAAGTAGTTGGCAAGGATCTTGTCGTCCCGCCCCCTAGCAGCTTGCACCGCGATGGTGTAGATGCTGAGGAACTCCGACGGATGCGACTTGCCGTCGTACTTCTCTGGTACGTCTGGCTTGAAGTTCTTCGTGCTGGGCCACTGGACTTGCCGCAGCTCACGAGTGAACGCAGGGCAACCTACCGCGTACGGCAGATCGCCTGGTTCCCCTGGCGCGTGCATGTCGACAGAGGGCCCAGCGCGCTGGTCTGCTTGACGCCGCGCTTCTCTTCGGCGCTCGATGCGAGTACGAGCGTCCTCTTGCTGTCGTTCGTGAAGAACTTGGCGCTGATCGTGACGAGCTTGTGGATCTGATGATGCGGTGGAGTCGCTGTCGAGGTTGATCCGGCGAGTCGGCGATCTTGGCCTTCAAGGTGGAGAGTGCATGGTGGTTGCACCCCCACCAGTTTTGTCGCCATCGGCTCGTGCCTGGCAGTCTTGCCGCGGCTGCGATGTACTCGGCTGCCGTGGTGTGTCGCCGTTGGCGAAGCCGATGAGACTCTGAATGGTGGCCCTCCATTCGTCGATCTTGTCCGCCGTTGGAGGGTAATCCAGGAGCAGTTGAGCTCGTGCCAAAGCTTCTGCTGGAGTGGTGGGTGGCAGTGGCGAACGGTGCGAGGAGCGGGATATGCTCGGACTTCTAACTATGTTAGAAGGAGCAGTATCCCGTCCGGGCGACCGTGTCTTGCTCGTGCCAGCATGTTGGCGTGCATGCTGGTCTTGAGCACCCCGAGATCCACCAGCTCGATCTTGGTCCAATGAGCGTATGGTACCGCGAGTACCATGACGCTGTCGGTCCTGCGCCTCCTGAGATGGGCGCGGTGCATGTACGGACGCTGAAGTCTGCGCAGCCTTGTCCTTGGACCTGGCAGCACCGTGAGCTCCCTCGTTGACGTCCGTTCTTCCGCCGGCGTCTACCCCACCACCCGTTTGCTCTGGTGGTGGTCGGATCGACGTGGACGGAGCAGCCACCTCCGAAGCCTTCTTCTTCGGTGGCATGTCGATGAAGACGATGAAGATCTAGCTCATGTGAATGCCGGATCAGGTTCACACAGCCTCGACGCCCCCTACCTGGCGCGCCAAAGATGTCGTGGGAGAACTGATCCACAGACACCTATGGGGCCGGCGGACCGGGCCCCTTTCGATTCGGCGGGGGGCGGAGATCGCGCAAAGAGCAGATCGAGGCGAAGCACACGAGCGGTTTACCCAGCTTCGGAGCTCTTCGGAGAGATAATACTCCTACTGCTGCATGTCTGATTTGTATTGTGTTCTTGCTCGGGAGCGCTAAATGCTACAGTACACACTAGCTGCTAACGAGACCGAGCGTGAGTGTTTTCTGGCCTCCAACCCCCCTCTACGTTGCGCATGGGCCTCCTTTTATATGCTCAAGGGGTCACCGACAGGTGGCAACATAGGCAAGGGTAAAAATGGAAAATTGTTGCGGCTGGTACAACTACTTGTACAATGTATCATACCTAACCCTGATGGCAGGGGACAAAGGCATTAAATGCCCATCTGCGTCGCCCAAACAGTGTAAAAAGGGACCGTCAGGGACGCCACCGCTTGCCACGATGGCAATCTTGTTAGCGTCGCTTGCCACCTCGCACCGCTGGCTGCACAGCCTCTTGCCACGCGCACCTGGAAAGGTCCCAGGGCGACACGTTGGTGGATGTGCTGGAGCGCGGGTACAGAGTGGTAGCCTGCCGTGGCAAGCACCTTGCAGCGGTCGTTGGCTTGTCGCGTCCGGAAGCTTGTCGCCCACCGGGCCTTGCCGGGACGCATGGCGCATCGCGGCAAGTTCCTTGAGATGCCTTGGTTGGCCTTCCCGGCAAGCTCCTCTTGCCGGGGTCTTGTCTCCTTGGCTTGAATACTTTGTTCTTGAATGGCTCCAAAGGAACCACGGAGGACCTTGGCGGTCACCCGGCAAGCCTTGCCGCGGGGTGCCGCGACTGCCCGTGCACAAGTTCGGGATACTAGGGTACCCCTACTCTAGTACACCGACAATGGGCATGTTATTTATTTCTATGATGCAGCTGCTAGAATTGCTAGACCTGATGCTAAGAAACATAGACCTATTGTAGGCATGCTTGCTATTTCTGTTAAAATAGGAGATCATTGTTATCATGGCTTATGTGATATAGGTGCTAGTTCCAGTGCAATACCTCATTCCTTATACAATGAAATTATGCATGACATTGCACCTACTGAGAGAGAAGAAATTGATGTTACAATTAAGCTTGCCAACAGAGATACTATTTCACCAGTTGGGATTGTTAGAGATGTTGAAGTCTTGTGTGGGAAAGTTAAATATCCTGCTGATTTTCTTGTTCTTGGTTCCCCACAAGATGACTTTTGTCCCATTATATTTGGTAGACCCTTCTTGAATACTATTAATGCTAGGATAGATTGCGAAAAGGATGTTGTTACTATTGGTTTGGGAGATATATCTCATGAGTTTAACTTTGCTAAACTTCGTAGATAACCTCATGATAAAGAATTGCCTAGTAAGGATGAAATTATTGGTCTTTCTTCTATTGCCGTGCCTCCTACTGATCCTTTAGAACAATATTTGCTAGACCATGAAAATGATATGTTTATGATTGAAAGAAGGGAAATAGATGAAGTATTCTTTAAACAGGGACCTATTTTGAAACACAACTTGCCTGTTGAAATCCTAGGGGATCCTCCTCCACCCAAGGGTGATCCCGTGTTTGAGCTTAAACCATTACCTGATACTCTTAAATATGCTTATCTTGATGAAAAGAAGATCTATCTTGTTATTATTAGTGCTAACCTTTCAGAGCAGGAAGAGGAAAGATTATTGAAAACTCTGAAGAAGCACCGTGCTGCTATTGGATATATTCTTGATGATCTTAAGGGCATTAGTCCCACTTTTTGCCAACACAAAATAAAATTGCAGGAAGACGCCAAACCACTTATTGATCACCAACGACGGTTAAATCCTAAGATGAAAGAAGTGGTAAGAAAGGAAATACTAAAGCTCCTCGAGGCAGGTATAATTTATCCTATTGCTGATAGTCAGTGGGTAAGTCATGTCCATTGTGTCCCTAAGAAGGAAGGTATTACTGTCGTTCCTAATGATAAAGATGAATTGATCCCGCAAAGAAATATTACAGGTTATAGGATGGTAATTGATTTCCGCAAATTAAATAAAGGTACTAAAAAGGATCATTACCCTTTACCTTTTATTGATCAAATGCTAGAAAGACTATCCAAACATACACATTTTTGCTTTGTAGATGGTTACTCTGGTTTCTCTCAAATACCTGTGTCAGTAGAGGATCAAGAAAATACCACTTTTACTTGCCCTTTCGGTACTTTTGCTTATAGACGTATGCCTTTTGGTTTATGTTATGCACCTACTACCTTTCAAAGATGCATGATGGCTATATTCTCTCACTTTTGTGAAAAGATTTGTGAGGTATTCATGGATGATTTCTCCATTTATGGATCCTCTTTCGATGATTGTTTGAGCAACCTTGAACGAGTTTTGCAGAAATGCGAAGATACTTGTCTTGTTTTGAATTGGGAGAAGTGCCACTTTATGGTTAATGAAGGCATTGTCTTGGGGCATAAAATTTCTGAAAGAGGTATTGAAGTTGATAAAGCTAAAGTTGATGCAATTGAAAAGATGTCGTGACCCAAGGACATTAAATGTATAACAAGTTTCCTTGGTCATGCCGGTTTTTATAGGAGGTTCATTAAGGACTTCTCAAAAATTTCCAGGCCTCTGACTAATCTCTTACAAAAAGATATTCCTTTTGTCTTCGATGATGATTGTGTAGAAGCATTTGAAATACTTAAGAAAGCTTTAATTTCTGCACCTATTGTTTAGCCACCTGATTGGAATTTACCCTTTGAAATTATGTGTGATGCTAGTGATTATGCCGTAGGTGCTATTCTAGGACAAAGAGTTGATAAGAAACTAAATGTTATTCAATATGCTAGTAAAACTCTAGACACTGCCCAGAGAAATTATGCTACTATGAAAAAGAATTCTTAGCAGTTGTATTTTCTTGTGATAAGTTCAGGCCTTATATTGTTGATTCTAAAGTAAATATTCACACTGATGATGCTGCTATTAATATCTTATGGAAAGAAAGATGCTAAACCTTGACTTATTAGATGGGTTCTCTTGCTACAAGAATTTGATTTGCATATTATTGATAGAAAGGGAGCTGATAACCCCGTTGCAGACAACTTGTCTAGGTTAGAGAATGTTCTTGATGACCCACTACCTATTGATGATAGCTTTCCTGATGAACAATTAGCTATCATAAATGCTTCTCGTATTGCTCCATGGAATGCTGATTATGCTAATTACATTGTTGCTAAATTCATACCACCTAGTTTCACATACCAACAAAAGAAAAAAGTTTTTCTATGATTTAAGACATTACTTCTGGGATGACTGATACGTCTCCAACGTATCTACTTTTCCAAACACTTTTGCTCTTGTTTTGGACTCTAACTTGCATGATTTGAATGAAACTAACCTGGACTGATGCTGTTTTCAGCAGAACTGCCATGGTGTTGTTTAATGTGCAGAAAACAAAAGTTCTCGGAATGACCTGAAAATCCACGGAGATAACTTTTGGAAAATATAAAAAATATTGGCAAAAGAATCAATGTCAGGGGCCCACACCCTGTCCACGAGGGTGGAGGGCGCGCCCCCTCTCCCTGGGCGCGCCCCCTATCTCGTGGGCCCCCTGATGCTCCATCGACCTAAACTCCAACTCCATATATTTCGTTTCACAGAGAAAAAAAATTAGAGAGAAAGTTTCATCACGTTTTACGATGCGGAGCGGCCACCAAGCCCTAATCTTTCTCGGGAGGGCTGATCTGGAGTCCATTCGAGGCTCCGGAGAGGGGGATTCGTCGCTGTCGTCATCATCAACCATCCTCCATCACCAATTTCATGATGCTCACCGCCGTGCGTGAGTAATTCCATCGTAGGCTTGCTGGATGGTGATGGGTTGGATGAGATTTACCATGTAATCAAGTTAGTTTTGTTAGGGTTTGATCCCTAGTATCCACTATGTTGTGAGATTGATGTTGCTATGACTTTGCTATGCTTAATGCTTGTCACTAGGGCCCGAGTGCCATGATTTCAGATCTGAACCTATTATGTTTTCATGAATATATGTGAGTTCTTGATCCTATCTTGCAAGTCTATAGTCACCTATTATGTGTTATGATCCGACAACCCCGAAGTGACAATAATCGGGATACTTCTCGGTGATGATCGTAGTTTGAGGAGTTCATGTATTCACTATTTGTTAATGCTTTGGTCCGGTACTCTATTAAAAGGAGGCCTTAATATCCCTTAGTTTTCACTAGGACCCCGCTGCCACGGGAGGGTAGGACAAAAGATGTCATGCAGTTCTTTTCCATAAGCATGTATGACTATATTCGGAATACATGCCTACATTACATTGATGAACTGGAGCTAGTTCTGTGTCACCCTAGGTTATAGCTATTACATGAGGAATCGCATACGACATAATTATCCATCACTGATCCAATGCCTACGACCTTTTCACATATTGTGCTTTGCTTATTTACTTTTCCGTTGCTACTGTTACAATTACTACAAAACTGATATTGTTACTTTTTCCACTATTACCATTACTAGCATACTACTTTACTTCTAAATTCCTTGATGCAGATACTAAGTTATCCAGGTGTGGTTGAATTGACAACTCAACTGCTAATACTTGAGAATATTCTTTGGCTCCCCTTGTGTCGAATCAATAAATTTGGGTTGAATACTCTACCCTCGAAAGCTGTTGCGATCCCCTATACTTGTGGGTTATCAAGACTAATTTCTGGTGCCGTTGCGAGGAAGCATAGCTCTATTCTTTAAGTCACTTGGGATTTATATCAGCTGATCACTATGAGGAACTTCAAAGACGAAAGAACTAAGATTTTACCCTCAACTACGAGGGGAGGTAAGGAACTGCCATCTACCTCTGCACTAGATTCTCCTTCTATTTTGAGTAAGCTTGCGACACCTAAACCTGCTACTGCTATGAATTCCGATATGTCGCATGTTATTGATGATGCCACTTCTGCTATGCATGATACTTATGAAGAAACTACTTCTGTGCTTGATACTACTGTGCCATTAGGTGAGTTTCTTGATGAACAACTTGCTAGGGTTATAGAGAATGAAATTATTGAGAATGAAATTATTGATGATAGTGATGATGAAGGTTCTCCCCCTAATTATGAATTGCCTATTGTTCCTAAGGGTTATGTTATGGATGAAGAAGCTGCTAGAGCTATTTTTGCTTGCAATGATAGATATGATCTTAAGAAGTTATTAGCTAAATAGAAGCAGGAATCCCTTCATGCTAGAATGAAACATGACCCCGCTTTTGCTACTTCACCTATCTGTGTTACTGATAAGGATTATGAATTCTCTGTTGATCCTGAGATAATTACTTTGGTGGAATCTGATCCTTTTTATGGCTATGAATCTGAAACTCTTGTGGCACATCTTAGCAAGTTGAATGATATAGCCACCCTATTTAATAATGATGAGAAGTCTCGCTATTATTATATCCTTAAGATATTAGCGTTCTCATTAAAGGGTGATGCTAAAACTTGGTTTAATTCTCTTGATCTTGGTTGTGTGTGTAGTCCCCAGGATATGATTTATTACTTCTCTGCTAAATATTTCCCTGCTCATAAGAAACAAGCTGCCTTGCGGGAAATATATAATTTTGTGCAAATCGAAGAAGAGAGTCTCCCACAAGCTTGGGGGAGGCTTCTCCGATTACTTAATGCTTTGCCTGATCATCGTCTTAAGAAAAATGAAATACTTGATATTTTTTATAATGGACTAACCGATGCTTCCAAGGACCACTTGGATAGTTGTGCTGGTTGTGTTTTTAGGGAAAGAACAGTCGACCAAGCTGAATTGTTATTGGATAATATGTTGACAAATGAAAATAATTGGACTCTTCATGAGCCAATTCCTGAGGCAATTCCTGAACCAATTGAGCCAACTGCTGAGCCTATTCCTAAACCTACTCCGAAGAAGAGAGGTGCTCTATTTCTCAGTCCTGAAGAATGCAAGAGGCAAAGAAATCCATGAAAGAAAAAAGGTATTAAAGCTAAAGATGTTAAGAATTTACCTCCTATTGAAGAAATACATGGTCTTAATTTACCGCCTCTTGAAGAAACACATTGTCTTGATAACCCGACATAGGTAGTAAAGGTAAAGTCTCTCTATAGGTATGATAAAGTTGAAATCCCGTCTACTAAATTTCATAGCCAATGTTTAGATGAATTTGATGACTTTATGGCTAGGCAAGAAAGTTTTAATGCTTATGTTGGTAGAGAATTAAAGAGTAATGCTTTCATGATAGGACATTTGAGTGATTATATGGCTAGAGTTAAAGGTGAACTTAAACTCATTAGCAAATATGCTTCTATGGTTACCACTCAAGATGAACAAGTACTTAAATCCCAAAGTGAGTTGCTCGATGAATTAAATAATAAACATGATTTTGCTGTTAGAGTGGCTACTAGAACTGGTAGAATGACTCAGGAACCTTTGTATCCTGAAGGCCACCCTAAGAGAATCGAGCAAGATTCTCAAAGAAATAATTTAGATGCACCCAGTCCTTCTAAAAAGAAGAAAAAGAAAAACGATAGGACTTTGCATGCTTCTAGTGAACCTATTGTGGACACACCTGAGAATCCCAAATATATTTCTATTTCTGATGCTAAAACACAATCAGGTAATGAACATGAGCCTAGTGATAATGCTAATGGTAATGTTCATGTTGATGCTCAACCTAGCAATAATAATGATGTAGAGATTGAACCTGCTGTTGATCTTGATAACCCACAATCAAAGAATCAATGTTATGATAAAAGAGACTTTGTTGCTAGGAAGCACGGTAAAGAAAGAGAACAATGGGTTTAGAAACCCATGCCCTTTCCTCCTAAACCATCCAAGACAAAGGATGATGAGGATTTTGAGTGCTTTGCTGAAATGATTAGACCTATCTTCTTACATATGCGCTTAACTGATATGCTTAAAGTAAACCCTTATGCTAAATATATGAAGGATATCATTACAAATAAAAGAAAGGTACCAGAAGCTGAAATTTCCACCATGCTTGCTAATTATACTTTTAAAGTTGGAATACCAAAGAAACTTGGAGATCCAGGGGTACCAACTATACCATGCTCCATTAAAAGAAATTATGTTAAAACTTCTTTATGTGATCTTGGAGCCGGTGTTAGTGTTATGCCTCTCTCTTTATATCATAGACTTGAATTGAATAAGTTGACACCTACTGAAATATCTTTGCAAATGGCTGATAAATCAACTGCTATACCTGTCGGTATTTGTGAGGATGTGCCTGTTGTGGTTGCAAATGTCACTATCTTAACGGACTTTGTTATTCTTGATATTCCCAAGGACGATAGTATGTCGATTATCCTTGGTAGACCCTTTTTGAATACTACAGGGGCTGTTATTGATTGCAACAAAGGCAATGTCACTTTTCATGATAATGGTAATGAGCATACAGTACACTTTCCGAGGAAACAACCTCAAGTTCACATAATCAATTCTATTGTAAAAATTCCAACTATCATTATTGGAGGTTTTGAATTTCCTCTCCCTACTGTCAAGAAAAAGTATGATATTCTTATTGTTGGGGATGTTCGTATCCCCGTTGAGGTAACCTAGTGTTATTCGAAATTTCTCTGGTTCCATGTTTTCCGGAATGTGTTTGTTAACAAGACTTGATCAACCTTGTTAGTGGATTCATTTTGATGATCATGAGATGGATGAAACTAGAAGGCACAACCTTCTGTACCCTCTTTTTACTTTCTGTTATTTAGAATAAATAAAGCACAAATAGTATTATCTGTCTATTTTCTGAATTATTCTTGCAATAAAAAACATCCCGAAAATAAAAGTGCTCCAAATGCCCTGCAAATTTAGTATGATTTTTTATGTAATATTTGAGGATTTTAGGCACTGAGAACACTGCAGGGGGGCAAGCACCTAGCCACGAGGGTGGAGGGCGCGCCCACACCCCTTGGGCGCGCCCCCTGTCTCGTGGGCCCACGGTGGCCCCCCTCCACTTATTCCTGCACTCACACACTCCATCTTCTTCCCAAAAAAATCCCCATCCAGCTCAAGCACGAGTTCTAGCTCATTTTGCTGTGATTTTCGATCTCCTTGCTCAAAGCTCCATTCACAAAACTTCTTTGGGAGACTGTTGCTTGGTATGTGGCTCCTCCATTGGTCCAATTAGTTTTTGTTCTAGTGCTTTATTCATTGCAAAATTTTGCTGCATAGGTGACCCTGTTCTTGAGCTTGCATGTCAAATTTACGAGGTCCCAAGTAATTCTAATGCATGATATAGGTTCTAGGCACTTTTGGGAGTAGTTGCTATCAATCTTGTTTAGTTTTATTCACTTTTATTCTGAAGTTACTAAAAATTTAAGAAATTTTCAGAAAATGATAAGGAGACTTTTGAGGGGCTCTTCTAGCACTAGTAGAAAACGGGCCAATGGTCCAGGCCGGCCCAGCCCATTAGTCCCGGTTCGATCCAGAACCGGGACCAATGGGGGCATCGGACCCGGTTCGTGAGCCCCGGCGGCCGGCCGGGCCACGTGGGCCATTGGTCCCGGTTCGTCTGGACCTATTGGTCCCGGTTGGTAGGACGAACCGGGACCAATGGGCCTCGCTCCTGGCCCAACACCATTGGTCCCGGTTGTTGGCTTGAACCGGGACCAAAGGCTGCCCTTTAGTCCCGGTTCAGGCCACCAACCGGGAGTAAAGGGTTGGTCCTCGTTGCGGCCAGAGTTTAGTCCCACCTCGCCAACCGAAGGGGGCTCAGACCAGTTTATAAGCCCCTCCCTCTCTGCCTTATTGAGCTCCTCTCAAAATGAAAATAGATGCCCTTATACAAGGAATTTAACCTAAATTCATACTGAATTTCTCTGAAGTTAGTAGAAATTTATTATGAATTTAGGTTGAATGTTCTCTATAAGCGCATCTATGCTCATTTCTGAGTAGTTTTTTATATAGTTTTTTTCTTTTTAGTAAAGTTAATCACAACTATTTTTTCTTCTATTTATTTCTGAGTAGTTTTTTATATAGTTTTTTTCTTTTCTGCTATATTTATTTTTTTCTTTTTATTTCTAAGTTGTAATAAGTTATTAAAAATAAGCATCTATGCTCATTTTTTTAGTAAAGTTAATCAAAATTATTTTGTCTTCTATTTATTTCGGAGTGGTTTTTATATAGTTTTTTCCTTTTCTTCTACATTTATTCTTTTCTTTTTATTTCTGAGTTGTAATAAGTCATTAAAAATAGGGACAATTGCATTTTTACCCCTAGTTGGTTCCTACCCACGGGTTTTGCCCTTACTTTTTGAGCTTGCTCAGTTTTGCCCTTACTTTTTCCATCGAGGTCCCTCGAATGCCCTTTAACCGTTTGGCTAAAACTTTGAAAATTCATAAATAATTCATATAAACTCAGAAAAATGCAAATAAGATATCAAAATGTTCAGATAATCATTACCTTTATGGGCATATCATTTGCATTCAGGACAAAAGCATCGTTTAAAGTACCCGAGGTAATTAATGTTACTAACATTATTAAAAATAAATAGGTATAAACAATATTTTTTCCATGAATAAAAATTATATGCAAATGTAGGTGATGTTTTCTGAACATCCTAATACCTTATTTGCATTTTCCTGAGTTCGTATCAACTTGTTATGAAGTTTCCAAATAATGGTCAAAGTCGTTAGAACATTCATAACAAGTTAATACAAACTCAGAAAAATGCAAATAAGTTATCAAGATGTTCAGAAAACATCACCTACATTTGCATGTAATTTTTATTCATGGAAAAAATATTGTTTATACCTATTTATTTTTAATAATGTTAATAACATTAATTACCTTGGATAGTTTAAACGATGCTTTTGTCCCGAATGCAAATGATATGCCCATAAAGGTAATGATTATCTGAACATTTTGATATCTTATTTGCATTTTTCTGAGTTCGTATGAATTAGTTATGAATTTTCAAAGTTTTGGTCAAATAGTCAAAGGGCATTCGAGGGACCTCGATGGAAAAAGTAAGGGCAAAACTGAGCAAGCTCGAAAAGTAAGGGTAAAACCCGTGGGTAGGAACCAACTAGGGGTAAAAATGCAATTGTCCCTTAAAAATAAGCATCTATGCTCTTTTTTTAGTAAAGTTAATCAAAACTATTTTTCTTCTATTTATTTCTGAGTAGTTTTTTATATAGTTTTTTTTCTTTTCTACTATATTTATTTTTTTCTTTTTATTTCTGAGTTGTAATAAGTCATTAAAAATAAGCATCTATGCTCATTTTTTTGGTAAAGTTAATCAAAACTATTTTTTCTTCTATTTATTTCTGAGTAGTTTTTTATATAGTTTTTTTTCTTTTCTGCTATATTTATTTTTTTCTTTTTATTTCTGAGTTGTAATAAGTCATTAAAAATAAGCATCTATGCTCATTTTTTAGTAAAGTTAATCAAAATTATTTTTTCTTCTATTTATTTCTGAGTGGTTTTTTATATAGTTTTTTTCTTGTCTCCTACATTTATTCTTTTCTTTTTATTTCTGAGTTGTAATAAGTCATTAAAAATAAGCATCTATGCTCATTTTTTTAGTAAAGTTAATCAAAACTATTTTTTCTTTTATTTATTTCTGAGTGGTTTTTTATATAGTTTTTTTCTTTTCTGCTACATTTATTTTTTTCTTTTTATTTCTGAGTTGTAATAAGTCATTAAAATAAAAAAGAGGCGCAATGCTCGTTAATTTGCTTCAAGCCTTTCGAAATAGTGTCAACTGCACTGCACATAGCTCTGTGCAGTCTACCGTATTCCTCAAGGCTTGAAGCTAACCAACGTGCAGGTGAGCATTGAGCCTCTTCTTCATCGTCTCTGCACTCAGGGCTTATAAACAGCTGCGAGTGCCTCTCACTTGGCAAGGTGGGACTAAAAAAACAGCTGCAGAAAGAATCAACTAAAAAACAGCTGCAGAAAATAAAAAAGTAATTAGACGGGTCCATTGGTACCGGTTGGTGGCTCCAACCGGGACTAATGCCTCCCTTTAGTCCCGGTTAGTGGCCCTAACCGGGACCAATGCCACTCTTTAGTCCCGGTTGGAGGCACCAACCGGGACCAAAGGTCTTCGTTTCCCGCCCTTTGGGTTGCTGAAAAGAGGCCGTTGGTCCCGGTTGGCGGCTCCAACCGGGTCTAAAGGGGGGCATTAGTCCCGGTTGGTTTCACGAACCGGGACCAAAGCCTTTGCCATATATACACCACTTAGCGCGACTTCGATCTCTCCTCCTCCACTCCCGTCGCCGCGTCTCCCTATCGCCATCTCGCCATCGCCGCCCCGCCCCGACGCCGTCGCCGCCCCGACGCCATCGCCGCCCCGCCCCGACGCCGTCGCCGCCCCGCCCCGACGCCGTCGCCACCCCGCGCCGCCCCGCCCAGCCCTGCCCCGCGCGCCGTCGCCGCCCGCCCCGCTGCCCCGATCGACGTCGCCGCCCCGGCCCGCGCCGCCTCGACGCCGTCGCCGGCCGTGAGCAACTTTTTTTTTGTTAGATTTTTTAGATTGTTTTTGTTAGATTAGATGTGTAGTAATTTAGATATGTAGTTCATAGATTTTTTTGTTAGATTAGATTTTTTTGGTTAGATTAGATGTGTAGTAATTAATTTGTTCATATTATGTCAGATTTTTTTGTTAGATTAGACTTTTTTGTTAGATTAGATGTGTAGTAATTAATTTGTTCATATTATGTTAGATTTTTTTTCTGTTAATAGATTTTTTTGGTGATATTATTATTGAATATGCATGTTTGGTGATATTATTGTTAATAGATTTTTTTGGTGATATTTAGATTGTGTAATTAATTTCGTTCATAGAATTTTAATGATTTTTTTGTTCATAGTATTTAGAAAAAGGAAAAAATAAGAAGTAGTTTATATATAGTTGAACTAGCTAGTTGATTTAATAAACTAATTTATTTTACTATATATAGAAGTAGTTTGTTTTTAATTAGTAAGTACTACTTATTTATTTATAGTAAGTGCTTAGTAGTTGAACTAGATAGTTGATTTAATTAATAAAACTACTTTATTTAACTATATATAGAAGTAGTTCCCGCATCGATGTCGGCGATGCCTATCCCGCATCCTCGTCGTCGTCGACTCGGCGGTGGAGGCCCGCTTGATCAGGGTCATGTTCGGGACTGGGCTCCGCCGGGCTGGTATTGGGAGGTGCTACTTTTCGGGGGACGTAGGTTGGTGAGGAGGCAGCCTGTTGTTGACCCGATCCTTGTTTGGTGGCGGTCGTGTGGGCCAGTGATGGTGGTGAGGCTTCCGGACACCGCGGAGGTGGTACGTCAACGTGTCAGCGAGGAGGACGAGCACGTCCGTCGCTACATGGTTGCATTGGAGGGCAGGTTCAACAATACCTGGCAGGTTCTTCAGGGATCTCACTGGAGCTATGATCCTGTGATGATTCCTTATCTTTGGGTGTCCACCACCCGCGTCGATACCCGTCGGGCGCTACGGTTCTAGTTGTATTAGTGATAATATTCGACGATGTACGGACACCAAGAGATGATGTACTTTTGCTTATAATTATTGAATGCATGCTAATTTGAATACTGTACTTTATTTTATGATTTGGTTTTGCTTATTTTATGATTTGGTTTTGCTTATTGAATGCTCATATTGGATAAGTTTTCCTTCATTCCCGTGTGTTAGACAATTTGGTATAATAATGCACTCGGGAATGAAAGGAGGAGCTACGTACATCGATCATCGATAGTCAACCCGTGATTAATTATAATGATCTAGTTTAATATTTGAATTATGAACATAGGCCGGAAATGTCGTACTCATCGGACAACGAAAACCGCCCAGGGGAGTGCGACTGGTGCCACGACGATCGAGGTATCTGCGACAGGTTCATTGAGCTGGACAAAGATCGGCGCTTCCGCATTAAGCTCGAGGAGACCTGCGATGTTCATACGGTACGCAACGACGACAATAGTTTTTTTTCGTAATTAAGCACGACTTCAACTATTTTAACGTGTATTTTTCATCTTTTCCAATTCGACTAGCTTATCCCATGCTTTGCAAGACGCTATGTCTTGGAGAGGATGGGTTTTGAAGACCTTGAAAGTTTCGAAACCAAAAAAATTATCCTAAGTACCCATCATGGTGTGGATTTTCAAGTAAAGCTGTACAATGCTCAGAGTGTAACCCATTTTGGATGCAAAAATTGGCAAGCACTTTGCAAGATGTATGGTCTTGATGAGGGTATGCTTGTCACCATGGATCTTGGTGATCCTACAATCGAGCAAGAGAGACCTTCGATTTGGGTCCTTGTTGATACACCTCCAATTCTTCCCCCATGTGAGCTTAACATAGTTATTAAGTAATTTATATTATTTATTTCAAAATATATAGTTGACAACTTATCTCCATTGACAGCTTATTTTCATTCTTCAAAGAATGTGCGGAAGATGGTAGACAGAACCTACTACACCGAAGGCTGCGAATTAACTTATCAGGAGGAAAATTATCTGGTCGCATTTTGTACTGATCTTGAGAATTACAATATCTACAATCAAACTCCTCAACATTATGGTCAATACGTGCCACTAGTGCACGTGTTGAACTACAGTAACTACCATGGAGATACCCTGGTAAGATTAGTTTTTACTATTACAACATCCGTGCATCTTTTTGCACACTTCTAAAACTAGTACATCATTGCTAACTACGAAGTTATTACTATGTTTTTCAACAGATAATCCTGAATGATTGTCTGCCTCATCTCATGTATACGCATGGTAGCCTTCATGTTTTGAACATACAACCAGGTCGTCCTACGAATCTCAACTGTCCATACCGGGTTTCTAAAAGAAGTGGAGACCTTACAATCAAAGAATGGAAAAATGTATGGACAGTCGTAAGGAGCTTCTTGGAAGCAAAAAGCAGCGAAGGGCAAGAATTGGAGACAGGATGATCTCCATTCTTCATAATGGGGAGTCAGGATCTATATTGTTTTATTCTATTTTACGTGTTTAGGTCCTACCTGATACTGATGATCATGTGCTAAGAACAATTATGTAGGGTTGGGTTCGATGACTATGACGATGATGATCGTATGACTTATTATTAGTAACGAGTAGAAGTTGTATGATGATGCGTGATATTAGTAGGACTTGTTATTATATATATATATATGATGATGTATGATGTGAGCATGCATGAGCATGTTATATCAGCGGGTGAAATGAGCATAGCAGCAGCGTTGATAAACCAAGGACGAAGATATAAGAGAGGACACTTCTCTCTATTAGCTAGCTAATAACAACCTAAAAATAACCCACAAAACCCCTAAAGCAGCCACTTTTCTAAAAAAACATGGACTTTTGGTCCCGGTTGGTGCCACCAACCGGGACCAAAGGACCCCCTGACTGGGCTCGGCGGACCGGCCACGTGGAGGCACATCTGTCCCGGTTCGTGTTTGAACCGGGACTAATGGGTGGAGGCATTAGTAACGACCCATTAGTCCCGGTTCATGAACCGGGACTAAAGGCCCTTACGAACCAGGACTAATAGGTGTTTTTCTACTAGTGTAGCCAAGGCTCCAAGGATAAACAAGCTAAAGAGAAGGAAAAGGCCAAGTATAATCTTCTTCGCGTAGCAGAAGTACGGCCGTCTGAATGGCCTTGTGATAATTTCTTGAGAGAAGATGGGATTTATGAAGACTTTTATTCTTTGGCTGAAAATGCGGGCCTCACCGACTTCCTCCATGACCGTATCCAACGGTATCTCTTACTTACCAATACTTTCGTGCAAAACTTTTACTATTATCCTAAGAATTCACATCCTTATGTATCTTTTTATTTATATGATGAGGCTAAGGAAATGTCATTACGTAATTTTTGCACGGCTTGTAGAATACCCTTTGAGGGCAGCTTAGATGAACCACATCGTAAAGATGTGGATGGTTTTGTTAACACTATTAATGTAGGGGATTCGAAGAAGGGTTCCGATGCGAGAATCACTAGCATACATTTTCCTGTTTTACGCTACTTTGCCATATTTGCTAGTCGATGCTTAATTAGTCATGGAAATAGTGGAAACTTCAGTGTTCCTGGTATTATTATCCTGTTCCATACCTTGTTTGGTGATTACAATTTTAGTATGGGTGCCGTTATTGCTAAACGGCTAAGCCTGAACCGTACAAAGGGCCCCATCTTTGGAGGTGTCTATGTTGCACACCTTGCTAAACATTTTGAGATACCTATTAGGCATTATGAGAAAGAGGAGACACTGCTGCCTCTTTCCTTTTTAGATTACAGGATCATGGTAGCGCATGAGTTTATTGTTGACAACAAAGATAAGATGCTTCTGTATAACCTGAGATTAATAAGAAACACAATGAGATTATTACCCTGCCTGCGCCTTTGTTGTTTGATTTGACTGCAGATAATTACCTTGTCTTGCCGGAAGCAGTGTACGCTCATCGAGGCTAGACATCCGCTCCAGAGCCTGAGCCGGAACCTCCACTGGACCCTTACCATCCATCATCCTATCAGTGGGATCCGGAGGAGATCGCTAGCCAGTGGTATCCTGATAACACTCCTCAGTACACCGGGGAGAGTAGCCGCACTCCCTGGCCATAGACCAACTTAGGCCAAAAGCCTAAGCTTGGGGGAGTACGTATTTCTCACCGACTTTATATTCATGTTCACACACTATTCTAGTTGTCGGTGCTCATACTCTTTCATTGTATTATCCATGCTAGTTTAATTACTTTTTCTAGTTTTCTTCTTGTGTGTTTGATAAACCTTATGAAAAACCCAAAAAAATTAGTTAGTTTAATTTCCATGCTTGTAATAGTAATTAAAACGAAAACCCAAAAAGATTTCTCGTTCTTCTTTTACTTGTTGGGAGCTTTCCCGTGTAAATAGTTTCTTTTCTTTGCTTTGGGGGTCAAGAGTAGAAGACCATATTGAAAAATGTTTAGTGGCTCTCATATGCATGATTGTTGATTTAACTTAGAGCCCATATTACCTTGTCTTCTCTCTTGATTTGAATGCTTGCAGATTCCAGCTTAGTCCAATGCACGTGCACTATTATTATTATACACACTGTTCGGTCGTGCAAGTGAAAGGCAATAATGACGATATATGATGGACTGATTGAGATGAGAAAAGCTGGTATGAACTCGACCTCTCTTGTTTTTGTAAATATGATGAGATCATCGTTCCTGATTCAGCCTATTATGAAGTAAACATATTTGCAATGACATTTAGAGATTATAGTTTCTTATGCCATGCTTAATTAGCTAGGAGCTTATAATGGTTTACCTTGCATGCCAACATGCTATTAAAATGATTGTGATATGGTATGATGGGATGGTATCCTCATTTGAATGAATTGAGTGACTCGACTTGGCACATGTTCATGCATGTAGTTGAAACAAAATCAACATAGCCTTCACGATATTTATGTTCATGGTGGATTATATCCTACTCATGTTTTCACCTGGTGTAAATTAATTTTAATGCATGTTCATGACTGTTGTCGCTCTCTTAGTTGGTCGCTTCCCAGTCTTTTGCTAGCCTTCACCTGTACTAAGCGGGAATACTGCTTGTGCATCCAAACTCTATAAACCCCAAAGTTATTCCATATGAGTCCACCATACCTTCCTATATGCGGTATCTACCTGCCGTTCCAAGTAAATCTGTATGTGCCAAACTCCAAACCTTCAAATGAAATTCTATTTTGTATGCTCGAGCAGCTCATGTTTCAACTAGGGTTGTCTGTATCTTCCATGCTAGGTGGGTTATTCTCAAGGGGAGTGGACTCCGCTCCTCATTCACGAGAAAATGGCTGGTAACCAGGATGCCTAGTCCCATGATCAAAAAGATCAAAGCAAATCAAAATAATTAAACAAAACTCCCCTAGGGCTGTTGCTAGTTGGAGGCACTCGTTGTTTCGAGCAAGCCATGGATTGATGCTTGTTGGTGGTGGGGGAGTATAAACTTTTACCATTCTATTTGGGAACCGCCTATAATGTATGTAGCATGGAAGATATCGCCATCTCATAGTTGTTGCGTTGACATTGAAAGTATGCTGCTCAAAATGTTATTCATCTCTATTTTAAAATCAAGCTCTGGCACCACTACAAATCCCTGCTTCCCTCTGCGAAGGGCCTATCTTTTTACTTTTATGTTGAGTCATCACCCTCTTATTAAAAAGCACCCGCTAGAGAGCACACTGTCATTTGCATTCATTATTATTAGTTTATATTGGGTATGACTTGACTGGATCTCTTTTACCATGAATTACAATGTTTAGTCAGTCCTTGATCTTTAAAGGTGCTCTACATTTATGTTTTGCGGTCTCAGAAAGGGCTAGCGAGATACCATCTTGTTATATCATATTATGATTGTTTTGAGAAAGTGTTGTCATCCGAGTTTTATTATTATTGGTCGCTAGATGATTATGCCATTGATATGAGTAAATATGAGACCTAAGTGTTATTGTGAATATGGTTAGTTCATAATCTTTGCTAAAAACTTGAATGCCGGCTTTACATATTTACAACAACAAGAGCAAATAGAGTTTCTAAAAAAATTTCTTTATCACTTTCATTTTATCAACTGAATTGCTTGAGGACAAGCAAAGGTTTAAGCTCGAGGGAGTTGATATGTCTCCAACGTATCTACTTTTCCAAACACTTTTGCCCTTGTCTTGGACTCTAACTTGCATGATTTGAAGGAAACTAACCCGGACTGACGTTGTTTTTCAGCAGAACTGCCATGGTGTTATTTAATGTGCAGAAAACAAAAGTTCTCCGAATGACCTAAAAATCCACGGAGATAACTTTTGGAAAATATAAAAAATATTGGCGAAAGAATCAAGGTCAGGGTGCCCACACCCTGTCCACGAGGGTGGGGGGCGCGCCCCCTCCCCCTGGGCGCGCCCCCTATCTCGTGGGCCCCCTTATGCTCCACCGACCTCAACTCCAACTACATATATTCCGTTTTATAGATAGAAAAATCAAAGAGAAAGTTTCATCACGTTTTACGATACGGAGCCGCCGCCAAGCCCTAATGTCTCTCGGAGGGCTGGTCTGGAGTCCGTTCGCGGCTCCGGAGAGGGGGATTCGTCGCCGTCGTCGTCATCAACCATCCTCCATCACCAATTTCATGATGCTCACCGCCATGTGTGAGTAATTCCGTCGTAGGCTTGCTGGACGGTGATGGGTTGGATGAGATTTACCATGTAATCAAGTTAGTTTTGTTAGGGTTTGATCCCTAGTATCCACTATGTTCTGAGATTGATGTTGCTATGACTTTGCTATGCTTAATGCTTGTCACTAGGGCCCGAGTGCCATGATTTCAGATCTGAACATATTATGTTTTCATGAATATATGTGAGTTCTTGATCCTATCTTGCAAGTCTATAGTCACCTATTATGTGTTATGATCCGACAACCCCGAAGTGACAACAATCGGGATACTTCTCGGTGATGACCGTAGTTTGAGGAGTTCATGTATTCACTATGTGTTAATGCTTTGGTACGGTACTCTATTAAAAGGAGGCCTTAATATCCCTTAGTTTCCACTAGGACCCTGCTGCCACGGGAGGGTAGGACAAAAGATGTCATGCAAGTTCTTTTCCATAAGCACGTATGACTATATTCGGAATACATGCCTACATTACATTGATGAATTGGAGCTAGTTCTGTGTCACCCTAGGTTATAGCTATTGCATGAGGAATCGCATCCGACATAATTATCCATCACTGATCCAATGCCTACGAGCTTTTCACATATTGTGCTTTGCTTATTTACTTTTCCGTTTCTACTGTTACAATTACTACAAAACTGCTATCGTTACTTTTGCCACTATTACCATTACTATCATACTACTTTATACTAAATACCTTGCTGCAGATACTAAGTTATCCAAGTGTGGTAGAATTGACAACTCAACTGCTAATACTTGAGAATATTCTTTGGATCCCCTTGTGTCGAATCAATAAATGTGGGTTGAATACTCTACCCTCGAAAGCTGTTGCGATCCCCTATACTTGTGGGTTATCAAGATTTTTCCCTCAACTACGAGGGGAGGTAAGGAACTGCCATCTAGCTCTGCACTAGATTCTCCTTCTATTTTGAGTAAGCTTGCGACACCTAAACCTACTACTGCTATGAATTCCGATATGTCGCATGTTATTGATGATGCCACTTCTGCTATGCATGATACTTATGATGAAACTACTTCTGTGCTTGATACTACTGTGCCATTAGGTGAATTTCTTGATGAACAACTTGCTAGGGTTAGAGAGAACGAAATTATTGAGAATGAAATTATTGAAAATGAAATTATTGATGATACTGATGATGAAGGTTCCCCTCCTAATTATGAATTGCATGTTGTTCCTGAGGGTTATGTTTTGGATGAAGAAGCTGCTAGAGCTATTTTTTTCTTGCAATGATAGATATGATCTTAAGAAGTTATTAGCTAAATGGAAGCAGCAATCCCTTAATGCTAGAATGAAACATGACCCCGCTTTTGCTACTTCACCTATCTGTGTTACTGATAAGGATTATGAATTCTCTGTTGATCCTGAGATAATTACTTTGGTTGAATTTGATCCTTTTTATGGCTATGAATCTGAACTGTTATGGCACATCTTACCAAGTTGAATGATATAGCCACCATGTTTATTAATGATGAGAAGTCTCGCTATTATAATATCCTTAAGATATTTCCATTCTTATTAAAGGGTGATGCTAAAACTTGGTTTAATTCTCTTGATCTTGGTTGTGTGCATAGTCCCTAGGATATGATTTATTACTTCTCTGCTAAATATTTCCCTGCTCATAAGAAACAAGCTGCCTTGCAGGAAATATATAATTTTGTGCAAATCGAAGAAGAGAGTCTCCCACAAGTTTGGGGGAGGCTTCTCCGATTACTTAATGCTTTGCCTAGTCATCCTCTTAAGAAAAATGAAATACTTGGTATCTTTTATAATGGAGTAACCGATGCTTCCAGGGACCACTTGGATAGTTGTGCTGGTTGTGTTTTCAGGGAAAGAACAGTTGTCGGTGTACTAGAGTAGGGGTACCCTAGTATCCCGAACTTGTGCACGGGCAGTCGCAGCACCCCGCGGCAAGGCTTGCCGGGTGACCGCCAAGGTCCTCCGTGGTTCCTTTGGAGCCATTCAAGAACAAAGTGTTCAAGGCCCCGGCAAGAGGAGCTTGCCAGGAAGGCCAACCAAGACATCTCAAAGAACTTGCCGCGATGCGCTGCGCATCCCGGCAAGGCCCGGTGAGCGACAAGCTTTCGGACGCGACAAGACAACGACCGCGGCAAGGCGCTTGCCGCGACAAGCCACCACTTTGTACCCACGCTACAGCGCATCCATCAACGTGTCGCCATGGGACCTTTCCAGGTGCGCGTGGCGAGAGGCTGTGCAGCCAGCGGTGCAAGGTGGCAAGCGGCACTGACAAGATTGCCATCGTGGCGAGCGGTGGCGCCCCTGACGGTCCTTTTCTACACTGTTTGGGCGACGCAGACGGGCATTTAATGCCTTTGTCCCCTACCGTTAGGGTTAGGTAGGATACACTGTTCAGGTAGTTGTACCAACCACAACTCCTTTTCCATTTTTGCCCTCGCCTACGTTGCCACCTGTCGGTGACCCCTTGAGCATATAAAAGGAGGCCCATGCGCAACGTAGAGGGGGTTCGAAGCATTCGAGACCAAAGAACACTCACGCTCCCGAGCAAGAACATAATACAACCACAAAGCAGCAGTAGGAGTATTATCTCTCCGGAGAGCTCCAAAGCTGGGTAAATCGCTCGCGTGCTTCGCCTCGATCCACTCTTCGTGCGATCTCCGCCCCCCGCCAAAGATGTGGTGGGAACGAACACCTATGGGGCAGGGCCCCTTTCGGTCCGGCGGGGGGCGGAGATCGCACGAAGAGCGGATCGAGGCGAAGCACGCGAGCCAGATCTTCATCATCTTCATCGACATGCCACCGAAGAAGAAGGCTTCGGAGGTGGCTGCTCCGTCCACGTCGATCCCACCGCCACCGGAGCAAACGGGTGGTGGGGTAGACACCGGCGGAAGAACGGGCGTCGACGAGGGAGCTCACGCTGCTGCCAGGTCCAAGGGCAAGGCTGCCCAAACCTCGGCGTCCGTACATGCACCGCGCCCATCTCAGGAGGCGCGAGACCGACAGCGTCATGGTACTCGCGGTACCATACGCTCGTTGGAACGAGATCGAGCTGGTGGATCTCGGGATGCTCAAGACCAGCATGCGCGCCAACATGCTGGCACGAGCAAGACACGGTCGCCCGGACGGGATACTGCTCCTTCTAACGTAGTTAGAAGTCCGAGCATATCCTGCTCCTCGCACCGTTCGCCACCACCACCCAAAACTTCGGTAGAAGATTTGGCACGAGCTCAACTGCTCCTGGATTACCCTCCAACGGCGGACAAGATCGACGAATGGAGGGCCACCATCCAGAGTCTCATCGGCTTCGCCAACGGCGACACTCCACGACAGCTGGCTACATCGCAGCCGCGGCAAGCTTGCCAGGCGCGAGCCGATGGCGACAAGACCGGAGGGGGTGCAACCACCATGTACTCTCCGCCCCGAAGGCCAATATCGCCGACTCACCGGGTCGACCTCGACACCAACTCCACCGCGTCGTCAGATCCACGAGCTCGTCACGATCAACGCCAAGTTCTTGACGAACGGCAACAAGAAGACACTCGTACTCGCATCGAGCGCCGAAGAGAAGTGCGGCGTCAATCAGACCAGCGTGCTGGGCCCACTGTCGACATGCATGCGCCAGGGGAACCAGGCGACTTGCCGTACCCGGTAGGTTGCCCTGCGTTTAGTCGTGAGCTGCGGCAGGTCCAGTGGCCCAGTACGAAGACTTCAAGCCAGATGTACCAGAGAAGTACGACGGCAGGTTGCATCCGTCGGAGTTCCTCAGCATCTACACCATCGCGGTGCAAGCTGCCAGGGGGCGCGACAACAAGATCCTTGCCAACTACTTCTCGCTGGTGCTCAAACCCAATGTCAGATCCTGGCTCATGCACTTGCCGGACAACTCCATATCCTCCTGGGCCGATCTGTGCCATCAGTTTGTCGGCGCCTTTACAGGCGGCCACAAGCCTCATGGCCAAGAGAGCGATCTTCATCTGCTCGCCCAGAAGATAGGAGAGCCCCTGCGCAAGTACATTTAGAGATTCAGTCAAGTACAGAGCAACATCCCAGATGTCCACCCTGCCGCAGTCATCAGCGCGTTCCATCAGAACATGCGAAACCACAGGATGCGGGAGGAGATGGCGATGTGCAAGATCAGATACGTCAGTGAGCTATATGCCCTGGACGACAAGTGTGCACGTGCTGAGGAAGGGAGGAAACTCCCCGGAGAGAATGCAGGAGCAGGAGTATCTGACAGCGATGATGCCGCCCCGGCAAGTAAAAACCGGCGGCAGAACAACAGGAAGAAGAAGGGCAAAGATGTGCTAGTCGTTGAGCAGTCCGGCAACGGAGGTGGCACCAAGGAAGCCGAACCTGTGGCGGCCGCCGACAAGCAGGGCGGCTCCGACAAGCAGTATTGCAAGATCCACCGCACCAAGGGCCATGACCTCCAGAGCTACAAGAAGGTCGAGCAGCTTGTCGAGCAGCAAAAGGCTGAGTACGAGCGACGCGACAAGGAGAAGGCCCAGGAAGGTACTGGAGGATCCGGCAAGAAGCATCCCGGCCGGGGAGGACGCCGCGGCAAGGCCAAGAAACGGCAAGGAGACAGACCTCCTCGCGGCCGCGACAAGGATGAAGATGACGACGACGATGAAGAAATGGACGGTGATGAGACCGATGAGCAGGAGTTTCAGAAAGCCATAGAGGTCTTGTGCGTTGACGGTGGTGCTTCTCTGCATACTTCGCACCGCCAGCTCAAGCAGTGGGTGCGGGAAGTTAATGCGGCAGAACCACCCGTCGAGTCACGCAAGCCCCTGAAATGGTCCGGCACGCCTATCATCTTTGATATTGAGGACCGCCCTGATCGCATAACTGCGGTCGGGTGCTTGCCGATGTTGGTTTCACCAACTATCTGCAACCTCAAGGTCACTAAGATGCTAGTTGACGGCGGGGCCGGCTTGAACCTGATCTCCTCCGCGGTACACCATAAGCTCCAGATCCCTGACAGCGAGCTCGAAGAGACCGGCACATTCCAAGGAATCAGTCCGGGAAGGAGCAAGCCGAAGGGAAATATCACGTTGCCGGTAACATTTGGCAGTGAGTTGAACTACAGGACTGAGAGGGTCACTTTTGACATTGCTGACTTCCCATTGCATTACAATGGGATACTCGGCCGTCCAGCACTCGCCAAATTCATGGCAGCCTCTCACTATGCATACAACATGCTCAAGATGCCAGGCCCGATAAGTGTCATCTCTGTCCCTGGCGACAAGAAGGATGCTCTTATCTGCGCCGACAAGATTTACCAAGAAGCAGCAGCCGCAGCTGAATGCAAGCCACTTGCCGCTGAAGCTCCCGGGGGGAAGAAGAAGACCAAGTCCGTCAAGAGTTCTGATGCCCACTCCGGCAAGCGCACCTCTTCGGAGTGCTGCGCTACCGTCGAGGACGCACCATCGAGCTCCACCGGCAAGTGCAAGAAGACAAAGGCAGCTCCACCAGAGACCAAGAAGGTGTCCGCCAAGGAGGACGGCACTGGTGGTACCTTCACCATCAGTGCCACGCTCGACCCTAAATAGGAAAGTGCGCTCGTTGCTTTCCTGCGGGCGAACGTCGACGTGTTTGCGTGGCAACCGTCTGACATCCCCGGTGTTCCCAGGAAAGTAATTGAGCACCACCTTGCCGTCTGTCCTCACGTGCGGCCCGTCAAGCAGAAAGTCAGGAAGCAAGCAGTGAAGCGCCAAGAGTTCATAGCAGAAGAGATCAAGAAGTTGGAAGCAGCAGGCCTTGTCAGAGGAGTGCTCCATCCTACGTGGTTGGACAATCCTGTAGTCGTGCGCAAGGCAAACGGGAAATGGAGGCTTTGTATCGACTTTACCGATGTTAATAAAGCTTGTCCCAGAGACCCATTTCCCTTGCCGCGCATTGACCAGATTGTTGACTCCATGGCCGGATGTGATTTGCTTTCATTTCTTGATGCATACTCAGGATACCATCAGATCTTCATGGCAGAAGAGGATGAGGAGAAGACCGCATTCATCACTCCATGTGGCACATACTGTTTCATACGGATGCCTTTCGGATTAAAGAATGTTGGTTCAACATTTGCAAGGGTAGTACATGACGCTTTTGAGCCACAGTTGCACAGAAATGTGGAAGCCTACATGGATGACATAGTGGTCAAGAGCAAGGACAAGGCAACCCTGATCCAAGATTTAGATGAGACCTTTGCAAATCTGCGCAAGATCAACCTCAAACTTAACCCCGAGAAGTGCGTGTTTGGAGTCCCCTCCGGCAAGCTTCTCGGGTTCTTCGTGTCTCAGCGGGGAATTGAAGCCAACCCCGACAAGATCAAGGCCATCGAGCAGATTGAAGCACCAAAGCACATCAAGGATGTATGAAGGCTTGTCGGTTGTGTGGCTGCTCTCAGCAGGTTTATCTCTAAGTCTGCTAAGCGTGCCCTGCCATTTTTCAAAATATTGAAAAAGGCAGGTCCAATGAAATGGACTCCGGAAGCGGAGGCTGCGCTGCAAGGCTTGAAGAGGTACCTGTCCTCCACTCCGATACTTGTCGCACCTAAACCACAAGAGAAGTTGCTACTGTATATAGCGGCAACCAATCAAGTGGTTAGTGTTGCGTTAGTAGCGGAGAGGGAGGCGTACGATGAGACAACAACCACGGCAAGTGCATCCAGCGGCAAGCAGGGGGCTTCACCGGCAAGCTCTGGTCCCGACAAGGATGGATCTGCGCAAGCACATGAGGAGGTGCAGAAGAAAATGGTGCAGCGCCCAGTTTACTTTGTCAGTTCCCTTCTGCAGGGAGCTAGGTCAAGGTACTCTGGTGTGCAGAAATTGCTTTTCGGCCTTCTCATGGCCTCGAGAAAGCTGCGCCATTACTTCCAAGAACATGAGATCACAGTTTTCACTTGCTTTCCGCTGAAGAGGATACTGCAGAATCCAGAAGCAACAGGCAGGATTGTCGAGTGGGCACTGGAACTGTCAAGCTTTGGCCTCAAGTTTGAGAGCACTTCAACTATCCAGAGCCGAGCATTGGCAGAATTCATAGCAGAGTGGACGCCAACACCAGATGAAGAAATTCCAGAGATGAGCATTCCCGTCAAGGAGGCAAGCAAAGAGTGGCTGATGTACTTTGATGGTGCCTTCTCGCTGCAAGGTGCCGGTGCGGGCGGGCTACTTGTCGCACCCACCGGAGAGCACCTCAAGTACGTAGTCCAGATGCACTTTCCCAAGGAGCAAGCAACAAACAATACTGCGGAGTATGAAGGTTTGCTTGCCGGTCTCAGAATTGCGCAGACCTTGGGATCAAGAAGCTCATTGTCAGGGGTGACTCGCAGCTTGTCGTCCACCAAGTGAACAAGAGTTATCAGAGTCCGTTGATGGAAGCTTACGTTGATGAGGTGAAAGTTAGAAGAGCACTTTGACGGCCTACAAATGGAACATGTCCCAAGGGCTCAGAATGACATTGCAGATGGCCTGTCGAAGTGCGCTGCACTTAAGTTACCTATGGAACCAGGGATCTTTGTGCTCAAACTGACTCAACCGTCTGTAACGCCATCAAGTGGACAGAGCAAGAAGAGAAACTTGATTTCTGGTGACTATTTTCCGGCAGAGCTCCCCGAAGCCTCCGTCAAGAAGGTCCCCAAGATCAACACCAAAGGAGCTGAGGAGCAGTCTGCTCCGACAAGCCCTAGGGCTCGTTCCGTTGAAGCAGACGCTCCCGACAAGTTTTGCTCCGGCAAGCTTGCCGGGGAACATCAAGCTCCGGCTGAGCCGCACGTTCTCGCCGTAGAAGCGGATGTTCCCGCAGCAGCATATGTGCCTTTAGTCCTTGTTGTCGAGCCGCAAGCTCCAGCATGGGCACAGCAGATTGTCCGTTTCCTTCAGACAGGAGAACTTCCCGAAGAGCAAGAAGAAGCGGAAAGAGTAGCCCGGCAGTCAAGTACGTACCAGTTTGTTGACGACACACTGTATAGAAGAAGACTCAACGGTGTGAAATTGAAGTGTATTCCCCGGGAAGACGGACAGAAGCTGTTGGCGGAGATACATGGAGGCATATGTGGTCACCACATTGGCGCAAGGGCACTTGCCGGCAAAGCATTTCGGCAAGGTTTCTTTTGGCCGACAGCCCTCCAGGATGCAACTGCACAAGTAACCAAGTGTGAAGCGTGCCAGTTCCATTCCAAGCAGATACACCAGCCAGCTCAAGCTCTCCAGACGATCCCTTTATCCCGGCCATTTTTGGTCTAGGGGCTCGACATCCTTGGCCCCTTTCCCCGAGCTATCGGAGGCTTTGAGTACTTGTACGTTGCAATCAACAAGTTCACAAAGTGGCCGGAAGTGGAAGCAGTGAGGAAGGTGACAGCACAGTCAGCAGTCAAGTTCTTCAGGTCGATTGTTTGCCGTTTCGAGGTCCCTAACAGGATCATCACCGACAACGGCACGCAATTCACGAGCCGCACCTTCATGCAGTACGTCCAGGATCTTGGCACCAAGGTCTGCTTTGCTTCTGTTGCTCACCCGAGAAGCAACGGTCAAGTAGAGAGGGCAAATGCTGAAGTGCTGCGTGGGCTCAAGACCAGGACTTTCGACAGGCTGCACAAGTGCGGAAAGAACTGGATCGAGGAGCTGCTGGTGGTTCTTTGGTCGATCAGGACGACACCAAATCGAGCCACTGGCCAGACACCTTTCGCTCTAGTCTATGTAGCAGAGGCAGTTCTCCCCACGGAACTCGTATACGGATCTCCTCGAGTGCTCGCTTATGATGAGCTTGAGCAAGAGCAGCTGCGACAAGATGACGCGCTGCTCCTTGAGGAGGACCGCCTTCAGGCTGCTGTACGAGCTGCTCGATACCAGCAAGCTTTGCGCCGCTACCATAGCCGCAAAGTTAATGCCAGAAGCCTCGAGGAAGGCGACCTTGTTCTTCGGCGCATTCAGTCCGCCAAGAATTCAAACAAGTTGACGCCAAAGTGGGAAGGCCCTTATCGGGTGAAACGAGTCACTAGGCCTGGCGCTGTCCGCCTTGAGACCGAAGATGGCTTTCCGGTGAGCAACTCCTGGAACATTGAGCATCTTTGTAAGTTTTACCCGTAAGGCGCGGTTGCCGGAACCTGTTCCGGCAACCACCTTTTGTACAAGCCTTGCCGCTGTTGCATGTAACCCTTTGTACAAAGCTGGGCGTAGACCCCATGCATAAATAAAGCTCATGTGCTCCACATATCTTGTCAGTTTCATGCTTTCTATTTTTTGCATGTGTTATCTGACATTTTGTGCAGCACCTACCCCCGGTAAGCGATAACGAGCCATAAGGCTCCATATCTTTATTTTCTCTTCTTTCTTTTTCTCAAGAAAAGGGAAGGTTCCCTCGCACACAAGTTTGCCGGGAGGGGGGGGGAGGAGGAGATAATGGTGTGGACCGGGCGTCGTTCAAGAAAGTTTCGCCTTGACCGGGACGCAAACGACAGAAAAGCTAAGTTGCCAAAATTTGAGCAATCAGTTTTAAATTTTTTAAGTTATCTTCCTCGAGCGACCGTGCTTTGTATGGTAAACCTGTGCGCGGAGGAACCAACTCGTAGCTAGTTGCGCCCTTACTTTGTTTCGAGTCCGCTCAACAACTTAAGTGTGCTGCGACTTGTTGCGACAAGGTTTCTTGTCGGTAGCAGCACTGCCAGCAGGCTGCTCACGTTCCGCACTCAACGCTCACGGCAAAGGTGCCCGCGCCGACAAGTTCCCTAAAAGAGTAGGGTAAAAACATACAAAGGAAGGAATCAAGTAAAGGAAATAACATAGAAATCGATACCCAAAATAAAAGTTATATTACAAAGATAACTTGTCACAGCTCTAATAGTTTGTTCTCGTGACATGACTAGCAGCGGCAAGAAAAGGAGAAAACAGGCGGCCTAATCTACGCGATCGCCGTCAACTCTCCTGACCGCGTTCACCTTGTCCACAATGGGTGCGACAAGGGCCTTGAGCTCTTCCAGATCGGCATCCGCCGGCAGCTTCTTGAGGACGTTGGTGAGGTTGAGGCTTGGGTTGCGGAAGGCCACCTTCACCAACACCTTTTGCAGGACTCTTGCACAAATCATGCGCGACTCGTCGGCCAGCTGCTTTGGGATCCTCTCCCGGAGTCGCTGGAGGGCCGTCGCCACGCCTTTGAAGAACAGAGTGAGATTGGCGCTGGGTTGGAGGTTCTCATCGGAGGAATACCCAAAGTCCTCCAACCCCAGCTGCTCCAGCTCCCTGTCGATGACTGCGGCGATATTCACGAGACCCTCTGTCCAGAGTTCCACAGTCTCCCTGAGGGTGTTCTGGGTGGCGTCAGCACTCGCCAGCAGCTCCTCGTTGGCCTTGATCTCCTTCTTCAAGGCCGCCTCCTGCTCCCTGGCGCCGTCCAGCGTCTTGGTCAAAGTAGCCAGCTTCAACTCAAGATCAACATTGGAGTCCTTGGCGGCGCTCAGCTCCTTGCCCTTCTCAACGAGACGACCCTGCAGCTCACCGTGGGCATGGGCGTCCTTCTCGCGCTCATGCTGGAGCGCGGCAAGCTCTTCATCTCTCGCCTTGAGATCGGCCTCTAGCCGCACCACCTTCGTATCCAGCTCCTTCTTGGCGGCCTCGGCAGCCGCGGCAGCATCCTTTGCCTCCTTGAGAGCCCCGCCAAGTGTTTGCTCACGCGCAGCAAGCTCCTCCTCATGGCTGTCCAGATTGACCTTTCGCTGCGCCAACTCACCTTCCCGCGCAGACAGCTCCTCAGCGGCAAGCCGCTATTGCTCTTCAGCTTCAGCCTTCTCGAGAAGGAAGGCTTTCCGCGCCTCGACGAGCTGCGCCCGCTCCTCTGCAATGGACCGGAGGGCTTCCTGGTTGCAACTCCGGAGCTCCTCCGCATGTTTCTCAATATCCACTCCCGCCTGCGCGACAAGCGCTTCCCGGGATTCCACCTTGGCTTGCCGGGCGCGGTAGAGTGACGGCAACCTCCGCAGCAGCTGTTCCTCCTCAGGCTCGCCGTTGCTGCTGCTTGGCGCGTCAACCAGTGTCAACCCCGCGGAGCAAGCGCTTCTCCGTCAAAGACTTCTCCTTCGACCGGCGCCCTGGAGCTTGACGCCCAGGGGAGCTTGATGAAGACGCCGTCACCGGCCTTCAGATAGGCGCCGGGCTGGGGCTCTTCAAGGCCTGGCGCTGTGGCGGCAGCAGAGGGATCGACGGTTGGCGTAGCGCCTTGCGCTCCTGCGGCCTCGGGGCCGTCAGTGCGATCGCCAGATCCCTCGCCTGCTCCTGCGGCGGCAGCTTTGGCGGCCTCTTCACCGGAAGGATCATCAGCGCCGGCCTCTTCCTCGGTGGCGGCGGCGTCTTCGGTGTTGCCGCGCGCGTTCTCCTCGCCGGTGGCCTCGGTCTCCATCGGCTCCGTGAAGGATGGATCTGAAGGCCGAAAGAGAGAGAAAAAAGTCAAGCAAAAATCCAAAAAGAAGACCAGAAGAAGAAAAACACAAGGGAAGTTTTCGCGCAAGAGGATTACCTGTGCTGGGCTCTTCAGTCATGGGCTCCACCACTGGGGGGTCGCTGGTGCCATCCCTTGCCGGAGAACTGTCCCTTCCGGAGACTTCTCCCTTGCCGGAGAACGCTCCCTTGCCAGGGAATCCTCCCTTGGCGGCGTAGTTGAAGCAGATATCATCTCGGGGGCGGCTTCCGGTTGCTCCTGGTGAGGTTGCTCTGCTCCTACACAAATCAAGAAGACAGCTGTCAGCAAATAAAGAGCACCCATGCGCGCCCAACAACGGGAAGTAAACAGATACTTACGCTGGGGGCTGCTTTGGGGAGTAGTTGCCGGGTCCGGCAAGGTGGTCTCGGGCGCGCCCCCTACCGTCACGGTGGGCTCGTCCTTGATGACGATCACCAGAGCCTTGGCTCTCTTCGCCGCTCTCTGGGCCAGGGTCCTGAGAAGTTCAGAGTAAAGCAAATCAGATACAAGACAAAAACATCAAGAATGGAAGAACTACAAATACAACAAAGGATCTTACTCTTCCTCTTCCTCGTCGGAGCTGAGTGCGGAGAGGTCGAAGTCCGGCCCTCCTCCGGCACGGCGATACGGAGGAGTGGGCTCCCTTGACCGCTTGGCGGGGGCAGCGGCAGGATCAGAAGCGGCGGTCCGGGAAGACCCCGCTCCAGTTGCCGCAGCGGCGTGAGACGCTCCCGCGGAAACAGTGCTTGCCGCGGTAGAGCGTGTCCCGCTGCGCGGCGGCTGTTCACCCGTCTGACGCCCTGCTACGTCCCCGGTCCTGCGGAGACGCCTTCTTGGTGGAGCTGGGGGCTGCGCTGGGGGCTCTGCCTGCGGCAAGCCGCTTGAAGATGGCCGGCCGCTCGCACCCTCGGCGGGCTCGCTCGACTCGGCTTCAAGCTCGGCAAGCTCTCCCTCACCGGCAAACTCTCCGGCAAGCTCATCTCGATCGGCAAGGCTCGCCGCCTCGGCTGCCTCTGCCTCCTCCACGGTGAATCCAAACTCGCCCGTGGCAGTGGCTGCCGCCACCTCTTCCGCCCTGGTGGCGATGCGCCGCATCTCCGCATCGGTGGTGTCGCGGGTGAGGCTTCTCCGTTCGTCAGCACGGACCGCCACTTCCACCAAGCCGTCGAAGAACTGCTGCACAACATCGTCCACAGGCTCTTGCCAAGTTGGGACAAGCCCATGCGAGACGCACAGCGGCATCATTGCACGGATGCGGTCGAGCGAGGAGTTGTTGCATAGCGGAACGACACCCGCCGACAACCTAAACCATTCAGGATGCTAAGGGTCGTTCTTGAACAACTCCTTGAGCATCGCATCCAGTTCCAGCACAGTAAAATTGAAGTTGAGGCCCGGGCGCAGCCTCATGATATCCGCTGGACCCCCAAACTCCCAGGCGGGTCTCCTCCTCTCTTGCAAAGGGGCGATGCGGAGGCGGAGAAAATCTGCACCAATGGCGCCTACAGTGAGCCCGGCAAGCCTGAGGCGCAAGATTCGGGTGATGGCAATCTTCAGCTTGTCATCATCCGCGGCCAGGGTGCTCCAATCGTTGCCGCGCACTACTGGGGTTTGGCGCTGGGCGGTGAAGGGCTGCGGGTTCTCCTCAACAATCCAGCACCATTCTGCTCTCCACTCCTCCCACTTGCTGCGGAGCTCTCCTTCCAGATACGACTCCTTCTTGCCAGCTCTCGAGATCCAGGCGATCCCGCCAGCTAAGGGCTCCCCTCTCTCGACCCGGGGCATGAAGAAGTGGCGGAAAAGGGCTACGTTTGGGTGGACTCTGACAAAGTTTTCACAGAGATGTGTGAAAACTGCCATGGTCAGAACAACATTGGGGGTAAAGTCAAGGAGGTGGAACCCGTAGGTGTTCATGATATCACAGAAGAATTCAGAGAAAGGCGGGCAGAGCCCGCAGTAGAAGAACAGCGCAAAGAAAGGGTATCCGTTAGGAGCCCGTTCGGAAGCGGTGGCGGAGAGTACCTTCGTGCGCGGATGCGCTCGCGTCTCCGTCGACCAGAAGAGGTAGTACCACTCTCTCAGCTCCTTCGCGGCGAGCTCGGGAGGAAAAGTGGCCTGATCCTTTCGCAGCGCCTCGAGCCGCAACGCCTCGGCCGACTTCACGCCCTTCCCGGCTTTCGGAGCCATGGCGGAGGTGGTGGGGGAGATCGAAGGCATTGGTGGCACCGGCGGCGATGGGGGCGGAGCGCCGCTCTCTTTTCGGCTTTGGGAGGAGGGGGAGCGGCGGAGATTTCTGAGATTGGAAACACCAACTGGCGAGATGGGGGAACTGCCCCTGTTTCCCCTGCTTATAAAGAGGGACAAGGCGAACGTTATGCTTTTTCCGAATAAAGAACCACCCACGATCTCTCCCACGACGCCGCATTCGACGCGTGCCGTTAAGGGAGGGCGCGGTGGATATGGAGTAAGATACGGCGTGGCCCAGGCCACGCGTGCCCGCGCCCTGTTTTGGGCCTAGCCCAACAGCGCTCGGCACCGTGTGTGGCCCAGGCCCGGGGGCTCCTGTCGGTGTACTAGAGTAGGGGTACCCTAGTATACCGAACGTGTGCACGGGCAGTCGCAGCATCCCGCGCCAAGGCTTGCCGGGTGACCGCCAAGGTCCTCCGTGGTTCCTTTGGAGCCATTCAAGAACAAAGTGTTCAAGGCCCCGGCAAGAGGAGCTTGCCGGGAAGGCCAACCAAGACATCTCAAGGAACTTGCTGCGACGCGCCGCGCGTCCCGGCAAGGCCCGGTGAGCGACAAGCTTCCGGACGCGACAAGACAACGACCGCGGCAAGGCTCTTGCTGCGACAAGCCACCACTCTGTACCCACGCTCCAGCGCATCCATCAACGTGTCGCCATGGGACCTTTCCAGGCACGCGTGGCGAGAGGCTGTGTAGCCAGCGGTGCGAGGTGGCAAGCGGCGCTGACAAGATTGCCATCGTGGCGAGCGGTGGCGCCCCTGACGGTCCTTTTCTACACTGTTTGGGCGACGCAGACGGGCATTGAATGCCTTTGTCCCCTGCCGTCAGGGTTAGGTAGGATACACTGTTCAGGTAGTTGTACCAACCACAACTCCTTTTCCATTTTTGCCCTCGCCTATGTTGCCACCTGTCGGTGACCCCTTGAGCATATAAAAGGAGGCCCATGCGCAACGTAGAGGGGGTTCGAAGCATTCGAGACCAAAGAACACTCACGCTCCCGAGCAAGAACATAATACAACCACAAACCAGCAGTAGGAGTATTATCTCTCCGGAGAGCTCCGAAGCTGGGTAAATCGCTCGCGTGCTTCGCCTCGATCCGCTCTTCGTGCGATCTCCTCCCCCCACCAGACCGAAAGGGGCCCTGCCCCATAGGTGTTCGTTCCCACGACAACAGTCGACCAAGCTGAATTGTTATTGAATAATATGTTGACAAATGAAAATAATTGGACTCTTCATGAGCCAATTCCTGAGGCAATTCCTGAACCAATTGAGCCAACTCCTGAGCCTATTCCTAAACCTACTCCGAAGAAGAGAGGTATTGCAATCTGGTTTTTATTGGCCTACTCTCTTCAAGGATGCCCGTAAGTTTTTCTTGTCTTGTGATGAATGTCAAAGAATTGGTAATATTAGTAGACGTCAAGAAATCCCTATGAATTATTCTCTTGTTATTAAACCATTTGATGTTTGGGGCTTTGATTATATGGGACCTTTTCCTGCCTCTAATGGGTATACACATATTTTAGTTGTTGTTGATTACATTACTAAGTGGGTAGAAGCTATTCCAACTAGTAGTGCTGATCATAACACCTCTATTAAGATGCTTAAAGAAGTTATTTTTCCGAGGTTGGTGTCCCTAGATACTTAATGACTGATGGTGGTTCACATTTTATTCATGGTGCCTTTCGTAAAATGCTTACTAAGTATGATGTTAATCGTAGAATTGCATCTCCATATCACCCACAGTCTAGTGGTCAAGTAGAATTGAGTAATAGAGAGCTCAAATTAATTTTTCAAAAGACTGTTAATAGATCTAGAAAGAATTGGTCCAAGAAACTTGATATAAGAATCCTATGGGCATGTCTCCATATAAAATGGTTTATGGGAAATCATGTCATTTACCTCTCAAACTTGAACATAAGGCATATTGGGCCATTAAAGAGCTCAATTATGATTTCAAACTTGCCGGTGAGAAGAGGTTATTTGACATTAGCTCACTTGATGAATGGAGAACCCAAGGCTATGAGAATTCTAAACTGTTTAAAGAAAAAGTTAAAAGATGGCATGACAAAAGGATGCAAAAGCGTGAGTTTAATGTAGGTGATTATGTGTTGCTATTCAACTCTCGTTTAAGATTTTTCGCAGGAAAACTTCTCTCTAAATGGGAAGGCCCTTACATTATCGAGGAGGTCTATCGTTCCGGTGCCATAAAAATCAACAACTTCGAAGGTACAAATCCGAAGGTGGTGAATGGTCAAAGAATCAAACATTATATCTCACGTAACCCCATAAATGTTGAAACTAATGTTATTGAAACTGTAACCCCGGAGGAATACATAAGGGACACTTTGTAGAACATTCAGATTCCAAAAAGGAATAGGTATGTGGTACGATAAGTAAACTGACTCCAAAACAGTTATAATAGTAATTTTTCTCCATTTTGGAATATTTAAGAAAATAGGAAACTAAGAAATAGTCCGGGAAGGACACGAGGCGTCCACGAGGGTGGAGGGCGCGCCCTACCCCCCTGAGCGCGCCCCTACCTCGTGGGCACCTCGTGTGCTCTCTGGACTCCATTTTCTTGCATGCTACTCCTTTAGGTCAGTAAAAATTCATTATATAATCTCCCAAAGGTTTTGACCACCGTATCACGCAAATATCCTCTGTCTTTATCTCGAGCTGTTTTTCTGACAGAGCTAGAGCACCATGACGTCTTCAAGCGCCCCCAAAGACAAGTTTTTCGAGAGGGTCATCAATCTCTACCTCGTGGAGGTGCTACATCACCCTCAAACCATTGAGATGCGTGAGGGGGTGCTGCACATGCGCGATGTTGAGGGACCAAGGAGTACCGGAAGCGCGGAGACAAAGCTCAAAACAATGGAACAACAAGTTTTCAAGTGGCAAGGGATGGTGGAACGTGGACTCATCGCCAACCAGATGGTGATCGCGGAGTTCACCAACAACCACAAGCTGGACGTCAAGACCATTGGGGAGACCATCTTCAAGCTTCATGAGAAAATCGAGCACCTCCAAGCCCAGATCTATGACCTGCAAAACCAAAACTGTGAGTATGAATATAGATTCAAGAGGATGAGTTTGGCTGCAGATTTGAGGATCCCGGAGACTCGGTCATCCTTCTATGATGGTGAGCCTATGCCTTGGAAGACAGACGACAAGCCTAGATCATCAACAACTCCATCATCACCACCTCCGAGGACATAATCACATGGGTATGGGCACTCCCCTTGGCAACTGCCAAGCTTGGGGGAGGTGCCCTGGTATCGTATCACTATCACACTCCTATCTTTACCGTTTTTCTTAGTTCAATCCTTTTGGTAATATCTTGATCTAGTAGAATAAAGTTTTGGTATGAATTAGTTTTGAGTTTTGCTTTATGATCCCTCTACGTAATCGAATCCGTGAGCTATATATAATAAAGATTAGTGTTGAGTCGAGGGCTTTGCTATCTTGCCATGATCTTGAGGGAATAAAAAGAGTAAAAAGAAATAAAGAGATCATATTGATCTTATGGAAAGTAATGACTTCACATATAAAGAGTATAATGATTAAAAGTTGTTTAGAGTTTGCAAACATAGTTTTGGTCATCGTTGCAATTAATAGGAAGTAATAAAGAAAGAGAGGTTTTCACATATAAATATACTATCTTGGACATCTTTTATGATTGTGAGCACTCATTAAAGTATGACATGCTAAAGAGTTGATGTTGGACTAGGAAGACAACGTAATGGGTTATGTTTTCTCACATCTTAGTTAAAGTATATTGTCATGGATCATCCAACATGTTGATCTTGCCTTTCCGCCTCATGCTAGCCAAATTCCTTGCACCATGTAGAAATACTACTTGTGCTTCCAAATATCCTTAAACCTAGTTTTGCCATGAGAGTCCACCATATCTACCTATGGATTGAGTAAGATCCTTCAAGTAAGTTGTCATGTTTCATGCAATAAAAATTGCTCTCTAAATATGTATGACTTTTTAGTGTGGATAAAATAAGCTTTATACGATCTTGTGATATGGAAGCAATAAAAGCGACGGACTGCATAATAAAGGTCCGTATAACAAGTGGCAATATAAAGTGAAGTTCTTTTGCATTAAGATTTCGTGCTTCCAACCAAAAGGCACATGACAACCTCTGCTTCCCTCTGCGAAGGGCCTATCTTTTACTTCTTGTCTTACATCAAGAGTCATGGCGATCTTCACATTTTCTTTGTATATTTTATCCTTTGGCAAGCACCTCGTGTTGGAAAGATCCTGATATGTATATATCCAATTGGATGTAAGTTAGCATGAACTATTATTGTTGACATTACCCTTGAGGTAAAAGGTTGGGAGGCAACACTATAAGCCCCTATCTTTCTCTGTGTCCGATTAAAACTCCATAACCATAAGTATTGCGTGAGTGTTAACAATTGTGAAAGACTAAATGATAGTTGAGTATGTGGACTTGCTGAAAAGCTCTTATATTGACTCTTTCCGATGTTATGATAAATTGCAATTGCTTCAATGACCGAGATCATAGTTTGTTGGTTCTCAATGAAGTTTCCGATTCATACTTGACATTGTGAATAGATTGTTACTTGAGCATAAGAAATCATATGACAAAATATATTTATGTTGCTGTTATAAGAATGATCATGATGCCCTCATGTCCGTATTTTATTTTATCGACACCTCTATCTCTAAACATGTGGACATATTTTTCGATATCGGCTTCTCCTTGAGAACAAGCGAGGTCTAAGCTTGGGGGAGTTGATAAGTCCATTTTGCATCATGCTTTTATATCGATATTTATTGCATTATGGAATGTTATTACACGTTATGTCACAAAACTTATGGCTATTCTCTCTTATTTTACAAGGTTTACATGAATAGGGGGAATGCCGGCAGCTGGAATTCTGGGCTAGAAAAGGAGCAAATATTGGAGACCTATTCTGCAGAGCTCCAAAACTCCTGAAACTCCACGAAAGTCATTTTTGGGATTAATAATAAATATTGAGTGGAAGAAGTACCAGAGGGGGCCCACACCTGGCCACAAGGGTGGGGGCGCACCCTACCCCTTGGGCGCGCCCCCTCCCTCGTGGGCCCCCTGGCAGCCCTTCGGTGCCCATCTTCTGCTATATGAAGTCTTTTACCCTGGAAAAAATCCTAAGCAAGCTTACGGGATGAAACTCCGCCGCCACGAGGCGGAACCAATCTTGGGCTCCAGCAGAGCTGTTCTGCCGGGGAAACTTCCCTCCGGGAGGGGGAAATCATCACCATCGATCCTCTCATCGGGAGGGGGTCAATCTCCATCAACATCTTCACCAGCACCATCTCCTCTCAAACCCTAGTTCATCTCTTCTATCCAATCTTTGTAACAAAACCTCAGATTGGTACATGTGGGTTGCTAGTAGTGTTGATTACTCCTTGTAGTTGATGCTAGTTGGTTTATTCGGTGGAAGATAATTTGTTCAGATCCTTAATGCATATTAATACCCCTATGATTATGAACATGAATATGCTTTGTGAGTAGTTACGTTTTTTCCTGAGGACATGAGTGAAGTCTTGCTATTAGTAGTCATGTGAATTTGGTATTCGTTGGATATTTTGATGAGATGTATGTTGTCTCTCCTCTAGTGGTGTTATGTGAACGTCGACTACACGACACTTCACCATTATTTGGGCCTAGAGGAAGGCATTGGGAAGTAATAAGTGGATGATGGGTTGCTAGAGTGACAGAAGCTTAAACCCTAGTTTATGCATTGCTTCGTAAGGGGCTGATTTGGATCCACTTGTTTCATGCTATGGTTAGGTTTACCTTAATACTTCTTTTGTAGTTGAGAATGCTTGCAATAGGGGTTAATCATAAGTGGGATGCTTGTCCAAGAAAGGGCAATACCCAAGCACCGGTCCACCCACATATCAAATTATCAAAGTAACAAACGCGAATCATATGAGCGTGATGAAAACTAGCTTGACGATAATTCCCATGTGTCCTCGGGAGCGCTTTTCTCTATATAAGAACTTGTCCAGGATTGTCCTTTGTGACAAAAAGGATTGGGCCACCTTGCTCCACCTTATTTACTTTCATTGCTTGTTACCCATTACAAATTACCTTATCACAAAACTATCTGTTACCGACAATTTCAGTGCTTGTAGAGAATACCTTACTGAAAACCGCTTGTCATTTCCTTCTGCTCCCCGTTGGGTTCAACACTCTAACTTATCGAAAGGACTATGATAGATCCCCTACACTTGTGGGTCATCACGGACGCCGATCCCGAGAGATCCAACGGCAATCATGCGCACGGGATCCCAAGCGGATCCGCCTACTCTACCCATCATAGGATCCATGGGTGGCTTGACACGTGGGCTGTCTCCACCAAGCGGCCAGGCAGGACCAGACCTAGCGCGTCCCCCCGTGCCAATTGACGCTCGTCGACTGGGTCGCCCGCGCCTGGTCTGCTATGCAATGATGACGACAGTAGGCGGTCCCCAGGGCGTGTGTCGCCCATGCATCAGCCGGATCTGTCTTGTCTCGGGTGCGGGATGCCACACCTGATCGCACGACAGCCAAGGGGGATTCTTAGGCAGCATCACAAAAAGGAAGACAACAACATCAACAATACTCTTTTTAAGGGCTTATTTATCCCTTAGTTGTTTTGGTGATTGATGACAATGCTTTTGTGGACTAATCGTGTGCTTTGAGAATTTCAGATATATCATATCTAAACACAAGACGATTTGGTGTCCCTCGAAGACTATTGAAGACGGTGTTTCTTTACATTTCTTTTCAGTGGATTTAAGTCATAGGAAAGCCGTACTATTATGAGGGGGTCCGCTTTGGAAAGGTTTGGGTGGAATCTCATGTACACATGTTCCTTTTGCACCACCTTTCCTTAGGCTCTTTGGAGCATCCTCCATCTTTCCATGTCTAGGCAAAATGAAGGACTCCTAGTGTTGCTGAACTGAGACAGGCGGTAGTACTGCTCCCGAGAGCGGTACTACCGCTGGCACTTGCAGTAGTACCGGGCTCCTGCACGGTAGTACTGTAGGTGCTCACGGTTGTACTGCTCCTTGGGAATGATAGTACCGTGGCCTCAGGCCAGGCGCAGATGCTCAAGCGGTAGTAGGGGCGGATGTAACTTTTTACATCCGCGCCCTACGTGGTAGTACTGCACCTCGAGCGCAGTAGTACTGTCTGGCCAGGCTCAGTAGAATGAGTGGAAGTAGGGCGGATGTCATTTTTTACATCTGCCCCCTACATGGTAGTACCGCGCCAGGCGTGCGGTAGTACCGTGTTGGATTTTTGCATGGACCTAAACTCAGCGGAAGTTGTCACGGATGTAATTTTTTATGTCCGTGCCCTTCTAAGCCTTGACTATCCCTGCCTTGCGGTAGTACCGCAAGGGGTCGCGGTAGTACCGCGCTAGCGGTTCTACCGCTCCCTGTCTTCGCACATCAGGTCTAGTCCTGGCCCCTGCTTGGCCAGCGGTAGTACTGCGGTCCGCCGCGGTAGTACCGCAGGACCGTGCGGTAGTACCGCTTGGTTGTTGCGGTAGTACCGCGTGTCGCGGGCTAAGTTGGTGGATAACGGTTGGATTTGTTCTTCCACTATAAAAGGGGTGTCTTCTTCTCCGAGTTGACCACCTCTTCCACCCCAATCTCCATTGATGCTCTAAGCTCCATTTTTGCCCGATCTCTCTCCCTAGCCAATCAAACTTGTTGATTCTTTAGGGATTGCTTGAGAAGGCCTCGATCTACACTTCCACCAAGAGAAATTTGATTCCCCGTACTAATCCCTTTAGATCTTATTACTCTTGGGTGTTTGAGCACCCTAGACGGTTGAGGTCACCATGGAGCCATAGTCCATTGTGGTGAAGCTTCATGGTGTCGTTGGGAGCCTCCAATTAAGTTGTGGAGATTTCCCCAACCTTGTTTGTAAAGGTTCGGTCGCCGCCTCCAAGGGCACCAATAGTGGAATCACGACATCTCGCATTGTGTGAGGGCATGAGGAGAATACGGTGGCCCTAGTGGCTTCTTGGGGAGCATTGTGCCTCCATACCGCTCCAATGGAGACGTACTTGCCCTCAAAGGGAAGGAACTTCGGTAACACATCCTCGTCTCCATCGGTTCCACTCTTGGTTATCTCTTACCTTTACTTGTGCAAGATATATTGTGTTCTATCCTTTGCTTGCTTGTGTGTTTATTGTTGTTGCATCATATAGGTTGCTCACCTAGTTGCATATCTAGAGAACCTACTTTGATGCAAAGTTTAATTTGGTAAAGAAAAGCTAAAAATTGTTAGATTGCCTATTCAACCCCCTCTAGTCAACTATATTGATCCTTTCAATTGGTGTCAGAGCCTCATCTCTTTATTAAGGACTTTATCGTCCAAAGAGTATGGTTGACACCGTAGATGGTGAGGAGGAGCACCCCGGTGTGACTCCATCCTCGTCTACGGCCGATGGGGGAACCTCGGTCTCACGTGAGGAATTCAATGTGGCTTTGGACACATTGAAAACCTCCATGATGGCCGAGGTCAAAGGCATGCTTAAGAACTTTCTTGATGGTCTCAAATTATCCACCGCACCGTTGGAAGTGGTCGATCCCACTAACAAGGTGACAGATTCTAACTCCGACAAGGGGGAAGCTACTAGTGAGAAAGTTCCTTTTTCTAGTGGTAGAAATGGTAGTGGCACTTTTGCCCATGTGGAACCTCCACTTACTTATGGAGGACCAATTCCCTCTACCCATTTAAATCATGCTGGTTCTCCCCCTAAGATTGTGAAAAATGAGGATTTTGATGCTTGGGTCTATTGCTTTAAGCGTCCTTTAAACCATGTTAACACTAATCTTTGGAGAATCATTGAAGAAGGTTTCTATCCCCAGGACCGAAGCAACTTCACCCCAAGAGAAGCCGCGAATAATCAATTCAATGAGAATGCTCTCTTCATCCTCCAAGATGCTATTCCACCCGAAGATATTGCTCATCTCTGACCCTTCACCATGGCCAAGGAAGCATGGGCACCATGTTGTTTCCCTCTACAAGGGAAGCGCAAGCATTCAACGCTCCAACTATGAAGTTGTGCAAGATGAAGCCGATGAGTTTGCAATGAATGAAGATGAAGAACCTCGTGAGCTTTACCGGAGATCAACAACTCTCGCGGTCTCACTCCGAGATCATGGGAGCAAGGATACGGATGACAATTGGACCAAGCGCAAGTTCCTCAAGGCCATGATGCCTTATCACAAGGCCATGTCCTCCGTCATCCGTCAAAGGCCGGACTTCCACACTTTATCCTCAAGTGAAGTGTTGGATGAGTTTGTGGCAATGAGGATCTTGGACAAGACCGCCGACAATGCGGTGTTGCATTCTCAAAGAGCAAAGAAGCCCAACCTTGCCTTGAAGGCCAAGGTTTGTGTGGAAGAAGAGGATGATGAGGAAGAAGAGGAGAGCAACCCCGAAGATACTAAGTATGATTACCATGAGCACATGTCTCTTGCTTCAAGGCAATTTTGGAGCAAGAAGAACACAAGGCCCAACTTCAACAAGAATAAACTCAAGTGGCTTCAAGGGAAAGCAAAGTGTGAGAACATGCTACAATTGTGGCAATGTGAGCCATCTTGTTAAGGAGTGCCCTTACAAGAAGAGGGAAGACAATGGTGGCAAGCTCATCCGAAAAGACAAAGCCAAGTACTTCCCCAACAAGAACAACCACTACAAAAAAATACACTTCCGTGATGATACGTGTTTGTCACAGTAGGTCGCGTTTTCTGTCATGCATGTACATCCATGACAAATTTATGACAGAATAAAGATAGTCATATCTGTGCTGTCGTAGAAGTGTCCATGACATTACCAAAATTGTAATCACGGAAGTGTCCACTTCCATGACGATAAATCGCGCATCACAGAAGTGCTTTCATCAAGGGTGGCCGACACGTGGCATCCACCGTAACGGAACGCCGTTAAGCTATCGGGTCGGATTTTGGATCTGATAACCCGTTAACAGCCACGACCAATGCCGATTTTCCATTTGTAAAATTCTCATTGGCTGACGGATCCATGCATTAGCTCCGTGTTGGCACATGTGTCACTCATCCAATGGTCGAGATGGGCCTATGATATGTTGACACGTGGACCGGCCCAAAAGTGGCCCACAAAGTTTAAATGGGCCGGCCCAACCGAAGGCCCATAAGATTTAGCAGACCATAATGGGTCGGCCTAGCTAAAGGCCCACAAAATTTAGCGGACCATAATGGGCCAGCCCAGCTAAAGCCCACACGATTTTGCAGACCATAATGGGCTGGCCCAGCTAAAGGCCCACAAGATTTTGCGGACCACAATGGGCCGGCCCAGCTAAAGGCCCACAAGATTCTGCAGACCATAATGGGCCGGCCCAGCTAAAGGCCCAACATTCTCTGTCAAATCGGCCCGTCAACGGCCTGTCCTAAACTTGTCATCAACGCGGCCCATGGTCACTTCTGGCCCGTTAACAGTCCGCTAAGTAATTGGTCTGAATTACGACCCGGTGTATTTCCAGCCTGTTAAAGGTACAGCTTCATTTGGGCCCATTTACAGGCCATCAAAACTTTCGGCCCATAAACGACCGTGAAGGATTTGGGTCATATTCGGCCATGTCTGACATTCGGCCTGTTAGAGGCCCACTATAGCTTTGGGCCACTTTCGGCCTGTTGTCATTTTCGGCCTGTTAACGCCGGACGTAAACCATGGGCCATATGTGGCCCAACGTCATATCGGGCCCATTAACGGCCCATATAAAAATGACGATAATCTAGCCCGACCGAAGTTCCGGCCTGTTAAAGGCCCGTGTATTAGGTCGGCGCATTTACGGCCCGTCCGAATTTCGGCCTGTCAAAGATCCGCATCGTAAATGGGCCACCATTTCGGCCTGCTAAGTCCAGTGGGTTATTTGGCACAATCAGGGCCCAATCTCACTTTCGGTCTATTAAAGGCCCATGTTTTTATGGGCTCGAGATATTTACACCTGTAAACGGCCTATTTTTACTGAGGGCCCAAATTATGTTTAGGCCTGTTAAAGGCCCACTATGGGCACAGGCCTACCAGAAAAATATGAAAGCTTATGCTGATTTAGGCCCAGATATTTTTAGTGGGCTACATGCCAATTTCGGCCCGTAATCGTTTTTAGCCCAATTGGAATGGGCCCGACGAATGTTGGCATGTTGGGCTCCTACGAAGCTTTCGGCCGAATACATTACTAAGATAAACCTACACTATACAAAAATAGCGTCGTAATTACTGCAGCCTGAGGCAGCATCATAAATGTTGTATCACAACAAAATAAATTCCAACCATACAACAAAAGGCCTGTTGGCATAAAGTTTACAGTCCTTCCAGATAAAAGCACCATCAGATGTATAGAAGCACATATCATTTGACCTGAGTGCTAATGTTTCAGGCTGTAGAATCTGATGGAGCAGCACGATCTCCACCTTTTTCCGCCATTGCTCTTGAACAACGAAGCGAATGTCTGATAGTCTGGTTTCAAAACCATTCATATCTTGACGACATTTCTCAACCACTATTCTTGTTTCCGAAACAACGTCCATTAGGGATTGGACTTGTGTCTGGAGCACAGATATATCACTCTGTCTAGCAGGAAGATTTTGTTCAGTAGGCGATTTGGACGAGGTTACCTTGACAACCAACCCAGAATTACGCAGGAAGGTGCTTTTTTCACTGTTAGTGGAGAGATACTGACGCACTGCAGCAAGAGGTGACATTGTGCCTGTAGTAGCCTCGTCACCTTCAGGTGGTTGTGGCTGTTCAATCATTTGTTCCATAGCTTCCTGAAAGTTTGAACTTGTAGATTAGTGTACCAGATAAGTTACTAATGAGACAAAAACAAACAAAGTAGGTTAAACGTTTATACATAACTTATTTTGGTGAACTACTGTAATACATTAGCATGTATTGTAGTGCCAACTACATAATAAAATCACTTTCGGAACATATGTCCATGTAGCATGCCTACTGTATTGTCTATTTCCTCACATTCGTTGACATCTAAGGATAAAGAGACATGGTTTAAAGTAGGATGAACATAGTATGACATCATTCATATCATGGGCAAACAGATATAAAACAAACAGGCTATTTTATCATTGTGTGCGCACGTGAACATAACAACTAGATTACAGATCAAGACCAAAAGAATATCCTTCATCTCTTTTAAACCATGTAAGGTGAAATGATACGTTAAGACAACTGTGAATAAAAGTGAACAGAGTAACTGACATTGGCTGCAAACCAAGTAGTTAAATGAACACATCACAGTACCAATCAGTTCAAGGCAGGAGGAGTAAGGACTTACAACAGCGGCTTGAACTGGTGTGCTCATGCCCTTCATCTTGCTGGTGTGGCAATCCTTGAAGATTTGCACTGCATTCGGTTCAGGTTCTTTTTGGTCCGCACGGGCTTTCCTCTGTATTTGGAACAAGTCAATATAGATACGATAATATGGCACAAAAAAAGAAGGAAGTAGCAGCTATTTACAAGAGCCTCGCAGTGTGCAATATAGCTACGAGATCCTGTTGTCTGTTGGAATTTCACTTTAGAACGGTTGGTTTTGTTCTTCAAACAGTTAGCCTAGAAGAAGATACACTTGTAAGGCACATACATAAATACAAGTTCAATATGTGGTCTGATCAAATACATATAGCCTACCTGATACTTTGGATCAGACCAGTGTTTAACGAGGGCTGTCCAGTCTTCATCTGTAATATATTCCACTGGAGATGTTTGGGCGATTTCATTGTTAGCCTTGCCTTCAAAGTGAGATTTTCTAAGGTGGTACCGATACTGTCGCAGAGCAGACTGAAAAACATGAGTGCATGCTTGTTTAGTTGCATCATCTTTCGGATCCAACTTGAACCTCATCTGTTGAAAAAAGAATGTGAGTCTTATTAGGAGGAAGCTAGAAAGTATGGGACAGAGCAAGACAATATTACTAATTGCGATGAATAACATTACTTACGGATAAATGGTCAAGGAAGGTGTTAAACTGGGTATTGTCTTTCTCATTCCTGTACTGGATCCACGTTGGGAGGATACGTGCATGACACCTAACGGCAACGGCTGCCTCTGATACTAACTTGGCTGACTCTGTAGCATCACGTGGCCTTTTTAAACCTGCCTCAAAATGGATCTCCATTCTTCCTCCTTTAGATTTTGTTAATCTGTCAAGCATTATCCCTGATGTCTGTTTCCGCTTGCGCCGTGGTGCTAGTTCAACAACGAATATGGAAAGTGTTAGTGTACATCAAACTGTGAGAGTACATATAAAGGAGCATGCAACTGCAACTTGACTCGGTCAGGTACCGTCTTGGTGTTGATGCTCATGAGGTTCATCTGATCTTGCCAAGTCCTGTTGTGTCAGCAGTGCTTCGGAAGTAGTGTTAGGTGTGAAGGCAGCTTGGGAACTGGCCAGTTCCGGAGCAAACGAACGAGTAACTGGTTGAGATGCTGGTACAGTTGAAGCGGATGCTGCAGCTGGTGGAGCAGGTGATACTGTGTTTGTAGATTTAGCCGGTGGACTTGGACCTTCTACTGCACTATAAGTACCAGCAGAATCTCGACGGCAGAACCTTTTCCGTTTCACCCGACGAGTAACAGCACTCCCTACTATATTATTTTCCTTGCTCTTTTTTGACTTTGCCATGTCAAGCTGTACCCACAACACAAAAGAATAAAATCACTCTTCAGAACTCATTGATGCATGATACAGACAAGCAATACTTTGATGTAAGACAACCGTATGAGGATGGAATATGTAAGAAAAACAGGACGGCATGACATATTCACAGCTACGATGTGCAAACTAAGCAGAAGGATTTTCAAGAAAATAGAAGTAATGCAAGCTAGACACCATATGAAAGATGCAACCAATATTACTCTGCCAAGTTAAAAGTGTCTTGTCATAAGTGGCAATTCGAAAAATTAGAAGCAGTACAACGTAGAAATCAATGCAAGATGCAACCACTATCAAACTGCCATGTTAAAAGCGTCCAATCATGAGTGACTGATGCGGGATACACAACAGCAGTACTTTGATGTAAGAACATGGTATGATAGATAGATGCAGTGTATTCTAGACACAGAAAGCCATGTCATATGCACATGTATAACGTATAAACTCAGCAGGTGCAATTTAATCAAAATAGAAGAAATACAGGCTAGACAACATATGCAACATGAAACCAATTATCACACTGTCAACTTAGAGCAAGCACCTGCGATGGTGGAGTACGGGAGATGAACTCATCATGTAGACTTGGGACTTCAACTTCATTAGCAGTAGCAGTGGCAAATCTAGAGAGTCTCTGTTTGCGTCGGTGCGGAGGACCACCAACATCCCCTAACTTACTCTTTTCCTTCCTATTTTCTGATATTGCCTTATGAAGTCAAAACCACAAGAAGATGAATAAAATTAGCTCTGCATAACTGGTTGATGCATGATACAGACGAACACTACTTTGATGTAAGGCAAGCGCAGGATAGGAGGATGGAATATATACAAAAAAGACAGCGTTTCATATTCACACGTACGATAGGAGGATGGAATATGTATGAAAAAACAGTAAGCGGAAGGCATTTCAACAAAATTAGAAGAAATGAAAGCTAGGCACCATATGAACATGCAACCAATATCACTCTATCAGGTAAAAAGTGTCTCGTCGTAAGTGCCATTTCAAGAAATTAGAAGCAGTACAAGCTAGAAGACAATGCAAGATGCAACCTACATCACAGTCCCAAGTTAAATGTGTCTTATGGGTAAGTGATCGTTGCAGGTATAAGTTGTAAGCTACGCAGATGCAATTCAACATAATCAGAAGCAATACAAACTAGACATCATACGGAAAACGCAACCACGTATAACAGTTCCAAGTAAGAGCAAGCACCTGTGATGGTGGAGTAGGGGAGATGTGCTCATCATGTACACGTATGTTCTAGAAACAGGAACACGTGTCATATTCACAGGCATTATGTGTAAAGTAAGCAGATGCAATTCAAGTTAGAAGCAATACAAGCTAGACATCATACGCAACATGCAACCACATATAATAGTGTCAAGTTAGAGCAAGCACCTGTGATGGTGGAGTAGGGGAGATGTGCTCATCATCTACACAGCTACGTTGACTGTCCAGCCTTGTGTTGTCTTGCGAATCTTGTTGGGAGGATGGCGGAGTAGAATCTGTAGAGACCCCCTGTTTGAGTTGCTCCGAAGGACCACCATCATCCACTGCCGGACTAATTTCCTTCAGCTGTAATGATTTTGCATTGTGAAGTCAAACCGATAAGAAAAAGGAATAAAATTCGCTCTTCAGAACTCATTCATGCATGATACTGACGAACACTACTCGGATGAAAGGCAAACACATGATGCGAGGATGGAATATGTATGAAAAACAGGATGGTGTGACATATTCACACCTATGATGTGGTAACTAAGCAGAAGGCATTTCAACAAATTAGAAGCACTGCAAGCTAGACACCATATGAAAGATGCAACCAATATCACTCTGCCAAGTTCAAACTGTATGGCGTTTCAACAAATTAGAAGCAGTACATGCTAGAAATCATATGCAAGACACAACCAATATCACAGTGGCGACTTAAAGGTGCCTTATCATAAGTGACTGATGCGGGATATGCAAGAATAGTAGTCTGATGTAGAAACAGGAACACATGTCATATTCACAGGCATTATGTGTAAAGTAAGCAGATGCAATTCAACAAAGTTAGAAGCAATACAAGCTAGACATCATACGCAACATGCAACCACATATAATAGTGCCAAGTTAGAGCAAGCACCTGTGATGGTGGAGTAGGGGAGATGTGCTCATCATCTACACAGCTACGTTGACTGTCTAGCCTTGCGTTGTCTTGCGAATCTTGTTGGGAGGATGGCGGAGTAGAATCTGTAGAGAACCTCCGTTTCAGTTGCTCGGAAGGACCACCATCATCCAATGCCTTGCCAATTTCCTTCAGCTTTATTGATTTTGCATTGTGAGGTCATACCGACAAGAAAAAGGAATATCATTCGCTCTTCAGAACTCATTCATGCATGATACTGACGAACACTACTCTGATGAAAGGCAAAGTCATGATACGAGGATGGAATATGTACGAAAAAATGGACGGCTTGACATATTCACACCTATGATGTGGTAACTAAGCAGAAGGCACTTCAACAAATTAGAAACACTGCAAGACACCATATGGAAGGTGCAATCAATATCACTCTGCCAAGTTAAAACTGTCTCGTCATAGGTGGCGTTCATCAAACTAGAAGCAATACATGCTAGAAATCATATTCAAGACGCAAACCAATATCACACTGCCAACTTAAAGGTGTCCCATCATAAGTGACTGATGCAGGATACACAAGAAGAGTAGTTTCATGTAAGAACATGGTGTGATAGACAGATATAGTATGTACCAAAAACAGGAAAGCGTGTCATATTCACATGTATCATGTGTAAGCTAAGCAGATGCAGTTTACACTAATTAGGAGCAATACGAGCTAGACACCATATGCAACATGCAACCAGATATCACACTGCCAAGTTAGAGCAAGCACCTTGGATGGTGGAGTAGGGGAGCGGAGACTTGGACCTTGTAATGCACTATCAGTACAAGGAGAATCGGTACAGATGCTCCGTTTACGTTGCTGCAGAGGACCACCATCATCGCCTTCCTTACTCTTTTCCTTCCTCTTTCTTGATTTTGCCTTGTCAAGTCAAACCCACAAGAAAAAGGAATAAAATTTGCTCTTCAGAACTCATTGATGCATGATACTGACGAACACTACTTTCATGTAAGGCAGCCGCATGATAGGAGGATGGAATATGTATGAAAAACAGGACGGCGTGACATATTGACATGTATGATGTATAAAGTGTAAACTAAGCACAAGGTGCTTGAACTTGTTAGAATCGATGCAAGCTAGAAACCATATGAAAGATGAAACCAATATCACTCTGCCAAATTAAAAGGGTGCCCTAACAAATGTATTTGACCAAATTAGAAGCAATACATGGCAACAGGCTAGAAATAATATGCAATATGCAACGAATAAAGGTGACTCATCGTAAGTGATTGATGCAGGATACAGAAGAGAGGTAGTTTCATGTAAGAACAAGGTTAACACATAGATGTAGTGTGTACCAAAAATAGGAAGGCATGTCATATTCACAGGTATAGTGTGTAAACTAAGCAGATGCAATTTACCCTAATTAGAAGCATTACAAGCTAGACACCGTATGCAACATGCAACCACATATCACACTGCGAAGTTAGAGCAAGCACCTGTGATGGTGGTGTAGGGGAAGTGCGGTCTTCAGGTACAGAGCTACGTTCAATATCTTCATTTAGGCTTGTTGTTTCTTGAGAATCATGTGGAGAGGATGAAATTGCATTCTTTATAAGAGTATTGCGTCTCATATTAACCCACGCGCGTGACTGTCTCATCATAAGCGATAGATGCAGGATACACAAGAACAGTAGTTTGATGTAAGAACATGGTGTGATAGGCAGATGTAGTATGTACCAAAAACAGGAAGGCGTGTCATATTCACATGTATAATGTGTAAGCTAAGGAGATGCAATTTAACAAATTAGGAGCATTGATGAGGGATACACAAGAAAAGTAGTTTGATGTAAGAACATGGTTAATAGAAAGACGTAGTATGTACCAAAAACAGGAAGGCATGTCATATTCACAGGTATAATGTGTTAACTAAGCAGATGCAATTTACCCTAATTAGAAGCATTACAAGGTAGACACCATATGCAACATGCAACCACATATCACACTGCCAAGTAAGAGCAAGCACCTGCGATGGTGGTGTGGGGGAATTGCGGTGATCAACTAGAGAGCTACGTTGACTATCTTCATTTAGCCTTGCTGTTTCTTGAGAATCATGTGGGGAGGATGACACTGCACTCTTTAAACGAGTAGGGCGTCTCACAGTAACCCACTCGGGTGACTGTCTCATCATAAGTGATTGACGAGGGATACAAAAGAGCATTAGTTTGATGTACGAACATGGTTAATAGACATATGTAGTATGTATCAAAAACAGGAAGGCATGTCATTATCAAAGGTATAATGTGTAAAGTAAGCAGATGCAATTTAACCAAATTGGAAGCAATACAAGCTAGACACCATATGCAACATGCAACCACATTTGACAGCGCGAAGTTAAAGCAAGCACCTGGGATGGTTATGTGTGGCAATTGAGATCATCAACTGCAGAGCTACGTTTACTATCTCCAACTGTTGACACTGCACCCATTAGAGTGCTGAAACGCTTAGTGCTTATCTTCGAATTACACAGGAGAGACTTCTGTCTTTTCTTTTCTGCATTCATCAACACTGCGTCAGAGTCTGAAATACCCATGCATAAAAAAACAATAGTGTGAGTATGGGTGAAGTGTGTGCACAATTAGTACAGTGTAAAGGTAGCAGATAGCAGGTCGGTGAGAAATAAATGACGGGAGACATATGATAGCTCTACAACATGCATGGCACACTAAATTACTACAGGATTCTATGAAAATAACAGTCGAATGAAAGCAAGTAGGCCAGTCCATTTTTTCTGCACTGTCTGATGTACAAAGAATGGGCAGATCGCCTTCATCTACCTCCAGCCAGTCAGTGTTGACGATCTTCCTCGAAACGCCAGTGACCACCGGCCCAGTATTCCTCCCCTACCTGCGCCCTCCCCTCGAACTCACCGTACCGCGTTCTTGGCACCATCCCCGGCATCCATTCAACCCCCCCGACCTCCAGATCGGGCGCAAGCAGCTCCTGCGCCCCACACCCCTATGATAGACACCGATGCACCGCTTCCCCGGGGAATAGCCGGACTAGGTGCTCTGTGTGCCTAAGAGGGTGCTACTTTTTTTAATTGTGGTTCGACTGACCACTACAAGAAATATGTCAACTTGTGACCACCACTATTGGTCACTGAATGGTCATAGTTTTCCATTGGTGACCTTTTGTGACCAAAACCAGAAGGTCAAAAGCTGACGGTCGTAAACTGACATTTTTGACCTTTTCTGTGAGAAGGTCGTAGATGTTTACGACCGAAATAAGCCTACTGTCTCGTTTTGGTCACTAGCAACCTCACCAGGCCACGTAGGCATCCAGCATGGCAAGCTGATGTGGCACAAGATTCAGCCCGGTCCAATTCGGTGTTTATATGGGCCGAGCCCATTAATTCGGCCTTTTTAATATTTATTTTTCCTATTAATTTTTGCTAGCTACATGGGCTGGCCCAGCTATAATTCGGCCTATAATTCGGCCTTTTTATTTTTGGGTTGTGGCCCGTTTTTTCTTTTTTCAAATGGGTCCCAATTGTTAGGTTCTGATATGTGGGTCCCAAATTTCTGATTCTGGTTTGTGGGTCCTTGCTGTCATGGTCATGTTCCTCAGATTTAAATATGCCAATAATTAAACAGCCAATATTTAAATCAAAATAGACAGAAAACAAGTGTAATACTTCAAATAACAAGAAGCAACAATCTGTTACATCAACACACATACAACATTTCATTCAAAAACAGAGAGAAGATACAAGAAATTCTGGAGTTCACAATGCCCAAATAACCTAGCTATTATTACATAACTTGCTATACAAAAATGTCTTGGCGCTTCTTTGAACATCTTCTTTCGTCTTGAATTTAGGCAAAATATCTGCAAACAAGAAAACAGAACAGCGAGGATATAGTGAATAACAACAGCAGCAAGTGATAAAACTAACAACAAAACTGGAACTGGAACTTGTCATAAGCTAACAAAAAAACACATTCCAAAACTATCTGTATAAAACATTTATGCATGGATACATTCAAGAACTAGAAAAGTTCAAATAGGTTTATAAATGCACAAATAACTTGAGGAAAAGTAGCCAACTTATGTATGAATCCAGTTCACTAGAGCATTTTATGAATAAAAAATATGATGCATTGGAACAGAGCAAGGTACTTCTACAACAGAACAAAAGAGGGAGCTAGAGGTAGGAGATGGGCTGGCTGTACTTGATGCCGCAGACAACCTCGGCCGCTGTACGCGGTAGAGGAGGTTGTAGCTGAGTTGGACCATGTGCGGAGCGTCGTCATGGCGGTGGATGCCCTGGTTGTCATCATTAACTTACAACATCAGCAAAATAATAAATAGGTAATTATGCAGCAGGAAAACAATAATTCCAAGAATTTTACATTTACAAGATTATCTATAGTGGTTACTTATTTATTCTGGAAGGAACCACAACATATTTCTGAAGAAAAAGAACATGTATGCAAACCAAACCACCAAACAAATAACGAGCTGGTTCATCTTATACCAGAATAAGAAGAACACCGACAAGGAATAGAAGCATTCCTTGGTTTTCAAGCACACCAATTCGTAGACATGATTTTGATATGGGAAAGACGAGGGAAGCACGCATCTCAATACCAGCTACATTTCCTAATATAACAGGTGAACCACAATAGCAAGTGCTATTAATGGCCAGTGCTGGCAGTATTGAATGTAAACATGCATGCTAATCCAAAACCAGCTACAGCCACGACATCAATCAACTTTCATTCAGTTGTCTATTGACATACTTATCTAAAAGAACATATATAGAAACATATGAATTTTATTTCTGAATACTAATACAGAAGTACTAAAAAACAAGACTAAACATTAGTAGAAGGTAACAAGATCTCATTACACAAGTTTTGCTAGCAATTAGGGGACCGTGGTTCCTATACTGACCACATTTGGGTATATCCTACCCTACCAGTGGCTAAATAATGCAACTTTATGGCTGTCAAGCAGGCCTACAGATCGATGACGGAGCAGACTCAAACATTACAAACACAAGACTTGTACTGGTAAAGCAGACCTACAGAGCAATGGGCAAGCACCAGGAGCCTCAAGTGCAAACTAACGAGGGCAGACGCATCTACACACTAGAGAGCATCAGTAATCATTTTCAGAAGTAGATGTATCAAGTAGCATGTGCATCCACAGGACCAAATAGTTGATCAACCCACCTGCCTCAAACGCAAAATCTGCAAGATCTTCTTGGTCTTTGGGTGCATAGCATTGATACTGTAGTAAACATTTCAAAAAATTAGCATCAAAACATGTGCACACAAACCTAAATCAATGCAGATAGCAATGATCAAGTGGCAAGTGATGCCTTACCCACGGATATGGATGACAAACAGGGGCTTCAATGCCAACCACAATCTGATTCAACATCTTAATATGCGTCCAAAGAGACACAAGCAGAGGGAGGGACCCAGGTAATTAAGCTGGTTGGTGCTCAATCACAGGCACATCAAATGTACAGTTAGTACCTACAAAACAACCACATACATTGCCCCCAAAATGAAACATACTAGTAATTACTAGGCGATGCAGATTGCAGATCAAAAAGGAAATCCAACCCCTCTTTGAAGACAATTATTTATAGTGGTAAGTAAGAATCAGGGTGTTTGGCTTATGTGTAAATATATTGCACAACGAAACAAATTCAGTTTTTGATTAATAACTAGTTTTCAGAGCCTTTGGCTGATGTAGGCGATGCTCAAGAAGTAAGTAGTACTTGGGTATTCTGCCTGCCTACTAAACAATAGAGGAGGAGGAACATAGCTATCAAAGTCCCCACCAGGTGCAAACATAAGACCAACCCGAACAACAGATATGGTGGAAACTCCAAACACTCTACCAATAAATGTTACTAACAGTGTCTTTCCAATAATTAAGAGACCTAATATCAAAGAGACTGCTGGGAAGTTTGACAAAAACAGCTTTGAAACAGCTTTGGGTCAATAGACATTCCAACCTGGAAAGAAACAAACCAGGGTAAGCATTAAGATTTAAGAAGGTATCAAATATGGTCGGAACTTTTAAAAGGAATTAGAAATGTTCTAAAGTAATTCAAGCATTGATGTTCAAGAAACAAAATTCTTCCAACATATGTGCATTGATGTTCGGAGGCATAGCAAGCAGAAACTATTGAGCACTAGATCTACATCAGGAATTGAAATTCTTCCAACTCTGAACAGCAATGCGATGCAGGAGAATAAAATTAACGTATAAATAATTAGTGAAACCCAGAAAATAATCATGAATCTTACGATGCAGAGTGACATTATTCTACATCAGGTACATAAAGTTCAGGTAGTTAAGGCTCACTGCTATCGTGTTAATTTCCTCACAGCAAAATTATCGAAATACATGAAAAACGAAGAAACAGAACCTTGAGCTGGACAGGGTGGAGTTTGTCAGCACAGGAAGAGTGCGAAGATACAGACAGCTTATGGAAGAGTAGATATCCACAGTTTCAACCTCATGGAACAGATCCTGCGGGCAAAATAAAATATAGAGCTTATTTTTGGTAATTCAGACTAACATGTAATCGAAACCGTTGTTAGTGCAAATCAATCCCAACTCTGAGGAGACACCCTATAAAGTACAGTAAACCACTAGTAGGCAGGAATTCCAGTTTACTAGTCTACTACCGCCTACTAGTATGAGTTTAGTTCCGATCCTACATTTGGCCTTCCAATAGACCTATACTGTGAATTTCAAGCACCCACGAGATGGAGGCCAAATTGCATCCACCTAATTTCCCCATCCGTGAAAGAAGTGCATTTATCATGAATAAAATAGTTGGAAAAATCATGAAAATGGGAATCCCCATTATACGAATCCGCCCGCCCACTCAAAATAGTGATGCCACGGTCTGCACTGTGGAATGGGGGTGAAATAGGCACGCAGGCAATATCGCTCCGCCCACTCAAGTCCAAGAGCGCAAATCGCAGGCAGCGGGGGAGCCGGGAGCGAGATGGACGGGCACGGCGAAACGCGGCGGCAGCGGCAGTACCTGGGGGTGGCGCGACGAGTCGAAGGGGACCCAGGTGCGGGAGCGGTCGGCGGGGTGGCGGAAGTGGGTGGCCTGCAGGAACTGGAGGCCCCGAGCACGAGGACGGCGGCGAGGGGCAACATCTGCATCCTGGGCCACACCCGCGGTGCCGGCTCGACGTCGCAATGGATGACGCGCTGCCCGCCCGGGGGTTGCCCCTCGCCACCTCCCGCCGGCGATGCTCCATGGACGCCGCCGCCGCGGGCCGATGCTGGACTCATTCCGGCTGCCTGGCTGCCCTCCCCGCTCCTTGGCGCGGCGCTCATCGCGGGGGAGAGGACGGTCGGGCGCGTACGGGCGGGCGGAGGTGTGAGAGGGAGGAGGCAGGAGGTTGTGGGTGGAGGCGGATCGAGACGGATCTGGGGAGCGCATGGGGGAGGCCATGGATGGCGGGGAGCTCCGCCGAAGGGAGGTGGCAGCCTCGATCTGGAAGGGAGGAGGTGGCGGCTGCGATCTGGAAGGGACGAGCGTGGATCCGACCACGGCCACTGGAGAGAAGGGGAGGGGAGGGGTTGTCGGCGACCGGGGTTGGGGAGAGGACGAAGGACGGCGGCGGCGGTGGGAGGGAGTGAGGTTGGGGGCGGCGGCGGGGGATGTGGTGTGCGGCGGCGGGGGATCCAGATCCAGAAGGGAGAGAGGGAGAGAAGGTGGAGAAGGTTGGGGAAGTTGGGGCGTGGGGGGGTGTGTTAGGGCTAGGTGGGTGAGAGGGTGGGGGGGCGAGGGCTACCGTTGGATCCACGAGCATCCAACGGTGCTTGATGCATGATCCGCGTGAGATGGCTATGGCCCAATCAGAACGCAGTACACGTGTATAACGTTATGACCATTTAGTATTGGACGTTATGACCATTCAAAATTGGTCGTGGTCAAATAAAAATAAAGTGTAAAATCATGTCAGCATTTTATTTTTTATGTTTTGAGTGTCCAAAATGAATTTTTTTGTGAAGAAGTTATCAAATATTTGCATGAGGTGCATCTTGGAATTCCAAACAATATTGTCTAAGAGAGTTTTCATTTTCTTTGCACGAAAAATTCATTTTTTATTTTTTGAGTGCCCGAAATGAGGCATCCATCTCTGTCCAATGTGTCTTCACACGGGCAAGGGCCATCCGCGCACCCTCTATGCAGGCCAACCGCTTCATCGCCTTGATATGCGGCACCGCCCCAAGAAATTGTTGCAATAAGCCAAAATAACTCTTCGGCTTGGGCCTATCTGGCCAGACATGAGTCACGATATCCATCATGGAAAGTCCGGACAATCTGTTAAGCTCAGCCCACTCGGCCAACCGATCGGTCAGCGGAAGTGAACGCTCCGGACTATGGAATTGAGACCAAAACAGCTCTTCCGTCTTGTGATCCTTCTGACTTCGGAAGTGCACAACGGCATCCGCCGCACTCGCCGCTAAGTCCATATAAGGATCCTCCGGACCCCATAGCTGGCCAAGCTGAGCATACTTTGGATCTGTAAACCTTCGGGGCAGCAGAAAGGGCTTGCCAGCCACAATATCTCCGGCCTGGCGCAGCTCCTCCTTTATAGCCCGCATTGCAGAACGGGCATCCTTGGCTTCGGCGGTGGCCTTCCCCAGGTCTTCTCGCTCCGCTAGGCGCTCCTTTTCAAGAACCTCATTGCGGTCGGTAGCATCTTTTAACTTCACGGCCAGTTCGGCCATCTCCTCCCTGCTTCGGCAGTGGGCAGCTGTCGGTGTCAAAACCGGCGGATCTCGGGTAGGGGGTCCCGAACTGTGCGTCTAGGCGGATGGTAACAGGAGACGAGGGACACGATGTTTTACCCAGGTTTGGGCCCTCTCGATGGAGGTAAAACCCTACGTCCTGCTTGATTAATATTGATGATAGGGGTAGTACAAGAGTGGATCTACCATGAGATCAAGGAGGCTAAACCCTAAAGCTAGCCTATGGTATGATTGTTGTAATGTATGTTGTGTCCTACGGACTAAAGCCCTCCGGTTTATATAGACACCGGAGAAGGCTAGGGTTACACAGAGTCGGTTACAATCGTAGGAGATCTACATATCCGTATCGCCAAGCTTGCCTTCCACGCCAAGGAAAGTCCCATCCGGACACGGGACGGAGTCTTCAATCTTGTATCTTCGTAGTCTTGGAGTCCGGCGGACGATGATAGTCCGGCTGTCCAGACACCCCCTAGTCCAGGACTCCCTGCTTCGGCCAGTTCGGCCATCTCCTCCCTGCTTCGGCAGTGGGCAGCCCTTTCGGCTTCTAGTTCTTCGGCCGCCCTTGAGGCAGCCGCATCACTCTTTCGGGCTTGCTCCTTGGCTTGAGCAAGTTCTGCCCGAAGGCTCTCCACAACAGCGGCACCATCTGCATCAAGCACACATATTGTAAGGAGTGGGCTTCGGCTCCCTTACTAGGTGACTGCGGAGAAGAAACCTACCTTGTGACTCATCAAGTCGCCTGTTGACTAGCGCGTTGTCTTCATCCGCAACATCGAGTTACCGCTTTAGTTCGGCAACTCCATCAGTCCGGCTAGCCACCGAACTATCCGCCACCTGCTTGGAAAGACGAAATTCAATACCTGGGATTTTGATCCTCGGCACGCTGTCGTTCTCGACACCCTACCGAGTATCAGGGGCTACTATCTATACAGGGCGCACTTTATCTGTAAAACTGCCAAAGGGTACCTCAAACCCCGCCAGCAAACTCCTGACGGCTTCACGCAATCCGCCCTCAAGCAGATCCTTCAACTCCCCCGGCCGCAACCAGTTGGCGCCGAACTATCCGGCCCTGCCGGACTCGGGGATACCCTCCGTGATGACACTTCAGGCTCGTCTGCCCCATCCGACGGCGCGGCAGATGGAGGCGTCTCGCTCTCCATCATCTCCGAACGGAGTTCCCCTGAAGACGAGATCATCTGAGAAGGACGGAGATCCGAACTACAAGGTAAAAGCTTAAGTTATCCTCAGAAGCACAAATAGGGATGTCCCTTATTACAAAACTCCCTTATTTCTACTTACGGCTCGCTAGAGGGCTGATTCTTTAGGGGAGATTGTGCGGCCGGAGCCTCTCCGGACACAGGACCCTCTGGTGAAGATCTCTTCCCCCGCTTCGGGGCTTTGGCCTCCGAGTTTTCAGAGGCGATCCTCTTCTCCCCCTGGAAGGAGGGATTCTTGATCCCCCCTTCCTCAAAGGCCTCCTTGGTTGAGGCGGTAGCTCCCCTATTTTCCCCTTCGCCTTCCTCTGAAGGCGCAACCTCCAGCATCCTTACCAGCACGGGATCCGGCGCGGTCTCTGGGAGGGGGCCGGACACCGTATCAGTTTTGCTTACGCTATCCACTCCTGTTTAAAGGGCAGTTGGTCAAAAGTCGAATCATACAAAGGCAAACAAACGGTATGTCCGGACACGGAGCTACTTACTTGGGTATCCGGACGATTGCATCTTAGGCCGGCGTCCTCGGTCAATTCCGGACACACCTCTTGTGATCCGAAGAACAATTTTTACATCTCCACGGGCGTCATGCCCATGAAGTGTTGGAGAATCCGTGGTCCCTCCGGATTAAATTCCCACAGCTAGAGAGGACGGCATTTGCAGGGCAGGAGACGCCTAATCAGCATAACCTGCATCACCACGACCAGATCGATCTCCCTCGCTTGGAGGTCCCGAATCCGTCCCTGCAATAGGGGCACGTCCTTTGACGGCCCCCAGTTGAGCCCTTGGTTGACCCATGACATCAACCATCGTGGGGGTCCCGAGCGGAATACGGGCGGCGGCTTCTTCCTTCTACCCCTGGGAGCATAATATAAAACCACTCCTGTTGCCACAAGCCAAGCTCCTCTTGGAAGGAGCCCTCGGGCCACGGGGCATCGGCCCTCCTGCTTACGGCCACCCCGCCGCACTCTGCTTAACGCCCCTCGATCATCTTCGGCTTCATATCGAAGGTCTTCACCCACAAGCCGAAGTCAGGGGTAACGCGGAGGAAGGCTTCACAGACGACGATGAACGAAGAAATATGGAGGATGGACTCCGAAGCCAAGTCATGGAATTCCAATCCATAGTAAAACATGAGCCCTCTCACAAAAGGATCCATCGGGAAGCCTAAACCCCGATGGAGGTGGGATACAAAAATGACATACTCGCCGGGCTCGGGGGTGGGGATGACTTGCCCTTCGGCGGGCAACCTGTGCGAAATCTCGTAAGTCAGGTACTTGGCCTCTCGCAGCTTTAGCACGTCCTCCTCTGTGACGGAGGAGGGCATCCACCGGCCCTGTAGGTCGGAGCCGGACATTGTTGGAGATCCGAAGCGCTCGAATCTGGGGCTCTGGGTGTTGGAACTTGGGGCAAGGAGAAGATTCGATGGAGGATTGAAGAAAAGAAATGAGCCTTGGTCCTATTATAAAGAAGGAGAATACCAAGAGCCGTCTCCGTGACCGTTTGGAACCCGCCTTCGATGGAGGAGGCGTGGCGACGGGCGCGGTTGGGTTACCCACGTCCGTATTGATGGGAATCCCGGAATAAGGGGAACACGATCTCTGCTTCGACAAGACGTGCCAAGAAACCGCTTCGCTAAACGCGCTAAGGTGGTATAATAAAAAAGATTCAAGTAAAGGCTTGGTAGTGGCGTGACGTCATGCCACAAAAAATGTTAGCAAATTGAACTTGTGTATATATTATTCTCTCTACGGTGGAATGTGGAAATTATTTTGCAGAGCCGGACACTGTCCTGGTGTTCACAATCTTCTATGAATTATTCGGAGGAGGAACCCGCCTTGCAATGCCAAACAATATGCGCGCCGGACTCATCGTCATTGAAGCCTGGTTCACGGGCTACTGAGGGAGTCCTGGACTAGGGGGTGTCCGGACAGCCGGACTATCATCTTCAGCCGGACTCCAAGACTATGAAGATAAAAGATTGAAGACTTCGTCCCGTGTCCGGATGGGACTTTCCTTGGCTGGAAGGCAAGCTTGGCGATACGGATATGTCAATCTCCTACCATTATAACCGACTCTGTGTAACCCTAGCCCTCTCCAGTGTCTATATAAACCGGAGGGTTTTAGTCCGTAGGACAACACAACCATTACAACAATCATACCATAGGCTAGCTTCTAGGGTTTAGCCTCCTTGATCTCGTGGTAGATCCACTCTTGTACTACCCATATCATCAATATCAATCAAGCAGGAGTAGGGTTTTACCTCCATCAAGAGGGCCCGAACCTGGGTAAAAACATCATGTCCCTTGTCTCCTGTTACCATCCGCCTAGACGCACAGTTCGGGACCCCCTACCCGAGATCCGCCAATTTTGACACCGACAGACGCCTTCTTCGGGGTTCCGGATAGATATCCGGTCCCGGCGATGCACCATATTTCGGTTCCGCCCAATTGATATATCGACCCCTCGTGAGAATGGGGTACGAGGCAAAACAATCTCTTCCACAGCGCGAAATGGGGCTCGATGCCCAAGAACAGCTCGCAAAGAGCTACAAAACCCGCAATGTGCAAAATGGAGGCAGGTGTAAGGTGATGAAGTTGGAGTCCGTAGAACTCCAAAAGCCCCCGGAGAAACGGATGTATGGGAAATCCGAGCCCCCCTATTAGATAAGGGACGAAGCACACCCGCTCTCCTTTGGAGGGATTGGGGGTGTTCTCCGCCTGCTTTCCACCTTTGTAGGTGGCCAGTCCGGCTCGAACCGGGACCATGAAGGCCGGAGGGAGGTATCCCTCCGCTTGGAGCATCACCAGCTCGCTGTGCGGAACTAAACATCTCCTTCAATCTCCTGGCTGAGGGCTGGGAGCGCGAGAGGAGGAGCCGCGTCGACTGTCCAGGATGGAGTGGATTTTTGTCGGAGGCGCTCCAATGAGTACTCGTGGAGGGAGGATGGTGTGATTTGGATCTAGATCCTTGCCTCTCTTATAGGCAGCTTATTCGTGCAGCTTTGGGGTAAAACGTAAAAATACCCTGGCTTTTCGCATTCATGCGACACGTGGAAGAGGTCCATTATTGGACGTGGAAGCCGAGGAGCGCAACATTTATAAGGAAGCCGGACACTATTCGGCAAGCACATGGAATTTGGAGGAGAACCCGCCTTGCAATGCCAAAGACAATATACGCGCCAGACTCATCGTCATTGAAGCCTGGTTCGGGGGCTACTGAGGGAGTCCCGGACTAGGGGGTGTCCGGATAGCCGAACTATCATCATCGGTCGGACTCCAAGACTATGAAGATACAAGATTGAAGACTTCGTCCCGTGTCTGGATGGGACTTTCCTTGGCGTGGAAGGCAAGCTTGGCGATACGGATATGTAGATCTCCTACCATTGTAACCGACTCTGTGTAACCCTAGCCCTCTCCGGTGTCTATATAAACCGAAGAGTTTTAGTCCATAGGACAGAACAACAATCATACCATAGGGTAGCTTCAAGGGTTTAGCCTCCTTGATCTCGTGGTAGATCCACTCTTGTACTACCCATATCATCAATATCAATCAAGCAGGAGTAGGGTTTTACCTCCATCGAGAGGGCCCGAACCTGGGTAAAAACATCGTGTCCCTTGTATCCTGTTACCATCCGCCTAGACGCACAGTTCGGGACCCCCTACCCGAGATCCGCCGGTTTTGACACCGACAAGTACCTCTTTCTGCTGGCAGTGCTGTGTCCTCCTTCCATTTTTTCGACGATCTTCTTGTTGTTCGCGGAAACCAGAAGTTGTGGAGGACGGTGCAGCCTTGCATGAACCCATGGCCAAGTTGTTGAGTGTGGTGCGGTGGCCGTCTGTCGGCAGCGGGGAAGTAGATCCGAGGCAGTGAACGATGGCGTAGCGGGAACAACTCCGGTGCGGTGGACTGTTGCGACAGTGGAGCCGCAGCAGTGAGGCGTGGGACGTCATGGTCAGAGTGGTTCTGGTACGGCACACGTCGGCAGCGGCATCGTGGAGGCAGCTCTGCCTCGGCTTTAGCTGCTAAGTCCTTGAGGGCGTTGCGGTTGCGGTTGCGTTGGACGACGATGTCGAGGTACCGGCTCCGGTGTGATGGAGGAGGGTGGCGGTGGATTGGCCGCTATGGGGTGGAGGACGGAGGAGGCTGGGGTTTCGTGGCTGGTGGAGAGGGCGTTTTCGCACCCATGGAGTATGAATGGGGAAACAGAGGGAGGTGGGGAACTAAGGGGGAACAATGTTTCGGTTTGAGACGCGCTTGTTTGAAATTTGGGGAAAGTAACAAACTTTGCCCCCATCTAAAATTTTGAACATATTGCGGGTTGGGGGCAGGACAGTCATGGCAGGTGTCCCAAATGTGGGCGGGATAGATTTCAGCCGAGCGCATGGGTGTTTAGGCGCCCACAGCGTATGAATGCTTCTCAGAGGCGGTTGAGACTTGCGTCTTGGTGAAGTTACAAACCTACCCCGGTTTAGATGTTTGGACATCGGGGCGATAGGCTACACGGGCTAGAGTCAGGACAGTAATTTCCTACCACCAAACATTAGTCTCGCGCGGTTTCGGTTGACCATAGGCCTATTTGGCGCTTCATTCAATATTTAGGAGCAGAAGCATTAACGTTCTCGGTTCTCTTGAATTGAACTTTCAGGATTTTTCAAACTTCACAAATCTTTACTCTTGAAAATTATAAAGCTGCGATTATTTTAGAATGGAGGGGGTACATTTGAATATACATTGTACACGAGTATATATTAAAAAATATGCAACTTACAACAAAGATTGCAAAAAATAAAAATAGTCCAGATATAATCTCCTTGGTTGCAAAAAATAAAAAGTTAGATATGCGTATGAATATATATAGCATGTTTAAACTCACAAAAAAGATTGATGCCCCCTTTTACATCTGATTTACGAATGCCATTATCTCGGGTTCAAATAGATGAATGCACTTCCTATGAATTTGAATCTTCGAAACCCCCTTTATGTTGAATTCGACATGTATTCTATTTCGTAGCTAGCAATTTGGACTGTATCCATGCAAGTGACAAATGTATAAAGTGCTTCACACTAACAACATAGAGTGCACTAATTAATGTTTATATACGAATTGCAAACACATCCATTGCCTATATTTCAAACCGCTCACACTCTATGGATCAATGATATGAAATAAACACATGCACATGCTAGAATTCAATAGAGTATGGGTGTCTGATAGACCGACTTTCGTCCATACGCAATTTGCAAAATTCATGATCTCATCCAAAAATAATAATGCCATATATATTTTAATTTAATGCGTAGAACCGCCTTTTACACGTAGATGCACTATGCCTCGCCCCGTTCTCACAAACACGTTATATACCTCTCTATCTAATGCATAAGTGCACACACTTTATATGCATCGGGCATTTCTCTTTCACACATTCTCACAATCTCTCTCAGGGTGTCGAGGTGTCTCACGCACATGCTCTCTCTATTTCTCTCTCTCTCTTTCTGACTACTATGTACCACTCTTTTCACTAATCTCAGTTGGAAAACACTATTTCTCTCGCATGCATATACACACACGCACGGTCTCTACTAGCCCTCTATACGCACATATATGTGCCTACGTGTCTCCCGCATGCACATTATCTTTAGGCCTCTCTCGCACGCATTCCCCCCCCCCCCCGACACACCTCTCTCTTAGTAGTTGGCAGATATGATTTCATCATATCATTCGGTAGGATATCCCTGGCTGTTAGGCTGGATGGTAATACGAGGCAAAGTTTTACCCTAGTTCGGATCGGACCCTTGCAGTTGAAGAAAGAGCCTACTCCTGGTACTGTATATTAGTGATAGGGGTGTGTACAAAGTACACATGAATACCAGGCATTGTGCGTGTGTGTATACTATCGACGAACTAGCCCCCAAGCTTGTATGACATACTAAGGGCCTAGGGTTACAAATCATATATAGTCGGCTTATCACCAGTGGGGATAGAGTCCTCCGAGACTCTAGTAGCTTCGTGTTGTACGCTGAGTCCTCCACACGGGTCTTCGTATAACACGTTTCGGTCCAACCTATATGTGGTGCAGGATGGAACCGACCCATGAGTATTCATGTTGACCCACCAAAACTAGAAATGATGTGCCCACCACACCACACACGCAATCGGCCACTAAGAAAATAAGCATATACAATAGTACAACAGTATCTAGCTCACGATACGTCTCCATATTTTGTTGATGACACTGACGGACTTTGCATTTGATGCGTGCTCCGTATTTTGTTAACGACACTTACGGTCATTGTATTTGAAGCGAAAGCACGATATGGTCACTGGACTTCAGAATAAGCTCATCACGGTCACCACATACATTTTGTCGTGCTAACCAACATGTGGTTGGATGGTTAGGAGGACAGTGGTTTCTCGAGCCCACCAAGGTTAAAGTCCCGGTGCTCGCATTTATCTTGCGCTAATTTCAGTATTTTCCGGCGATGCACGTTCAGTGGGAGGAGACGTTCCACTCGACTACGAGGCACCTATGGTGACTTCCTAAAATCTCAAGATCATATATGCTGGCCCACTCTCTCGAAGGTGCTCACAGGGGTAGGGTTCGCGTGTGTGCGCTTATAGCGGTGAGTGCTTGCGCGTATATATGAGCCATTGTGTCTGTACCGTGTTAAACAAATACATGTCATGATTATATGGTCACTAGCTCACCCGTACAACTCCGTATTTTGTTGATGACACAATCAATTGACCAGTCAAACGTTCCATGCGGCACAACTAGTGTTGCACCATCGGGGCGCATAACCGTGGGGCCCACCTGTCAGCCCGTATATGAAAGAAAGAAATGGTAGTTTGAGTCTGTACTGTGTTAATAAAATAGGAGTACATTTTAGGGTGAACATGCATACGGTCACTGGCTCACCATACAACTCCGTAATTTGTTGATAACACGATCAATTGACCAGTCAAACGGTCCACATTCAGCAGCGCACATTACCATAGGGCCCACCCGTCAGCGCGTATATGAAGGACAGAAATGGTAATAAATTAGTGGTCGGTGGGTATTCGAAGTCATGAGACCTCTGGTTGGCAGTCACCGGCGGTTGGAGGGGGGGCGTTCATTGGGCAGTGGGGTGGGGATCGCCATAGAAAAAGCTCGGCGCGCGGGGCGGGGGGGGGGGCTGCTAGAGGTATGGCCGGTGCGGCGGCGGACCGGCGGTGGGGAGTGGTTTCGGGGAGGGTGGGCCGGCCGCGGGCGGCAGGTGCTGGCGGCTCCGGGGGGATGGAGTTTGATGATAAACTGGAGGCCCTTGATTTCGTATCCAACGGCTGGAAAATCTAATGACCAGAGATGAAAAAGTCAGTCGACTGACGTGTAGCCTCACCCCGCACATACACATGCACGCACGCAAGACACGCACGCATGCAGGCGTGCAACACTGACACGTACACATAACATACACATGCATGCACGCAAGACACGCACGCATGCAGGCGTGCAAGACTGACACGTACACACACATACGCATGCTGGCGTGCAACACTGACACGTACACATGCACTCATGAACACACGCACGTACGCACCCATGCATGCAACACTGAAACGTACCCTTGTACGCATGCAACACTCGCACGCCTGCATGCACACAGCACACGACACAAGACACACGCTCAACCTATACGTGCATGCACCCTTTGTTAAGGACATGGATTGTTACGGGTATTAATCAATCTTATCTGTGATAAGTAGAACATTGATGTTTGCAGCGGTCTTTATGAATCACAACGTATCGAACGGGATATCAACATAGTAGGCTTATCTACAAGAAAAAGATGATGTCACACTCAATGAACAATCATCGGTTTATGAAATGCCCGCTTCTGACCGCCTTGGCCCACCAAAGGTTCCTCTGCTGTGCGCTGCCTGCGTTGGGTCACTGACATGCAGGCCATGCACCCAAAGAGCCCACACGTCAGTGGAAGAACGGTGCAGTGTCTTAAGTTAGAGTCGAGGGCGCCACTCGCTGCACGCCCGGCTGAACACGCCTCCGTGCCGCATTCAAACGCCTTCATGAAACCCGCCCGTGTGGAAGCCGAGAAACCCACTCTGGACACACATCCGTTCATGACCGGGCCGATGTAAAAGCAACACCGACCGAGCTCCTCCTCTCCGCCGTCAATTTAATCTCCTATTTAAACGAGGCCAAACGCCAGCCAAGAATCGCACACCTCCGGTGCTCCCCTATCTCCTCCACCATTTTGTCCACTCTTACAATGGCTTACGAAGAGTAGTTAATCCGCATCCAAGCCGGCTGGGTAGCCCGCCGGATACGAGCTATGCAGCTTGCTGATCCACCTCCCTCCCTGTAGGGGAACACAGCAGAAAACAAAAAAATTCCGACCTACGCACCAGCCCAGGACCACTATGGAGACTGCATACATGCTTTGATCTTTTTCATTACCGACTCGTAGCGTAGCGGGAAGTAGAGTTGATGACGAACAGCGGTGCAGATCCCCGCAGCTAGGATTTACAACCTCCCAACCGCGAGGATGTATACCCTCATCTGCTCCTCAGACAGCCCTCCGGGAGGCGGTCGAACAGCCCTCCGGACGGTGACGCGGACAGCCCTCCGGGAGGACCTTCGAAACTCGAACGGTCACCCGGACAGCCCTTCGGGAGGACCTTCAAAACTCGGACGGTCACACGGACAGCCCTTCGGGAGGCACTCACGAACTAAGACCGAAACTACGATCTCTCTACAGAGTTGCACACATACGGTGTCATCTATCCGGCAGGGCTTCGCCGTCCAGAACTAGTTCCTGCCGGAACCCAGACAGCCTTACGGCTCTACGAAACTCTTTCGTGGGAGGGAGAGAAGAAGCCAGATCATGCATGGCACTGTGTATGAGAGCAAGGGATGAGTGTGGAGGGCTGCCCCTCCACCTCTATTTATAGGAAATCCCAAGGGGGTAGGGTAGTTTACACAAAAACCCAAAATGCACATGAATGAAGTCCTTCCACAAGGACCTAGGAGTGAAACCAAGGAACAAGAGGGTCCCCAAGGGGGGATACCCCATGTGGCCGGCCACACCCCCATGAGGGGCCCCAAATGAGGCCTCCTATCCATCCATGTCATCCCCAAGATCTTTTGGAGCAAAGCCCCAAAAGGTGGCTTTCCATAAAGTAACCATAAAGCTGATTTTCACTATTCACGACGACATTTTTCAGCGTCTGATCGAACTGAAAATATTTATGTGGGCTAAGAACATTTCCAGTACCCACTAAAATGATTTTCAACGCGTTCCGAAACAATTCCGGTTTTAGTGATTTTCATCTGCGAAACGCATCTGAAGTGGCTCCGGCAGCTCCGGAACATTTCCGGTTTTTATCTCAGAAAATTCCAAAAAGCTTCCAGAATGATTCTGGCATCCTCCAAGAATTATCAGGCATGTGCCGAAACCAATTTGACTTAATGGTGTATCCCGAAACAACTTTTCGGTATCATCGAAACTTATCCGATGACCTCTCTCTGCGGTACGATTCCGCTGTCCGAAACTTTTCGGTGTCCGAAACTTTTTCGGTGATTTTCTCTCAGACTCCCTGTCTAGTATTCAGCAGATAGATGACCCTTAAGCGTGTGACCCTATAGGTTCGGTGAAGTATAGACATGACCCGGAACCCCTTCCGATCAATGATCAACATCGGAGCCGTGGACACCCATATTGACCCCTATACCCACACGAATAAATATTCGAGTGAACCTCCAGTTGCCGTGTGCTATTCCTGTTGCTTCGCGATATGTTACAAATACCCGAGGTGAGACTTGTTGGCATTCCCGTGGATCAACAACTTGTCCACTATGCTAGTTACCTCGTTACCGGTATTGTTCTCTTTTCTCGTTTCCGTGTTCCGGCATCCCCGTGATCAAATCACAAAGTGTCTGGCCAGACGATGATGGATACCGTAACACCGAGAGGGCCCGAGAATATCTCTCCATCGTCGGAGGAGCAAATCCCAATCTTGAGCTATCAAGTTACTTGACACACTTTTCCATGAACCCGTAAGCCGCCGTAATAGCCACCCATTTACGGATGACGTTTAACAAACCCCAAAGTTCATGAAGCAAGCATGAAGAAACTCGATACTCTCATGGTCTAAGGAATCATGCAAACGTTAACCATCTCTGTGTTATGTACCAATAAACTTGTGACGAATGAATCTCATAGCATAACATCAATCCGGGTCGATTCAACACAAATGTTCTCTTAACATTGTGCCCTCAAAGTTGCTGGCATAGACATGCCCATGATCAGGAAAACAGAACCATCATGCAACACTTGAGCTAGTCTTAGAGGCCAGACTAGGAATACTTCTTACCGTTTATTATTCCACACGTGCATATGAGTCTTCCTCCGAGCCTCGTGGATATTGCAGACTCGAGAATCATTGCAGTTATAGCATGGAACATAAACATAATTATGAACTCGGAGATAAATAATATCATTTATTATTGCCTCTAGGGCATATCTCCTACAGACTCCCACTTGCACTAGAGTCAATAATCTAGTTAATGCTAATGCACTTTACACCTATGGCACACCGGTGTAAATATGCTTCGCATGTGGTATAGCCTGATGTCCATCGGATCTGACGACTTCAGCTCCGTGTGTATCTCTGCATATCCTCGCGTTTTCACGCTTTCACAAAATTCATATTTTGTGTGGACTTGGCTTTGTATGTATGTGAATCACAGGTCGAACCTGGATTCCTCAGACTGAGTTATGGAGAAACTACCTGCAGTAGTGTCCCATTGACAAAAGCCATCTTGGAACCATACTAAGTTCATGAATGAACTATATGATTCAACATCTTCTTTGTCGCTTCTAAAGCGTCAACATACTTAGCCATTGTTATAGAATTCGCCACAGTATCCTGTTGGAACAATTCCAACTACCGTGCCACCATATTGTGTATTACACAAAACCCTTAACTTAAATCGAAAATCGCATGGAGAAAAGATGAAGACCGTATCGATGTAACATTTTACAACGAACTCTTCATGATCTCCGCTTGCGAGAAAACATATCATCAGTACTTACTCTAGTACTCAATGACATCTTTCACTGTTGTCCCATGATCAGTACTTTGATCACTTTAGTATCCATACTCGCAACACCTTGGGAGTATCGGACATATCTGGTTGTTTTACATACCATGGAATACATGATTAATCCAAACACAAAAGTGTGTGGAATCTGCATCATGTATTTTGCTCATCAGTGTTTTGGGACACCGAGTCTTGCAAAAACTCTTTCCATGTGACTTCGGCAAGAATCACTCCTTGGCGTTTTAAATGCTAAAAGGTTTTAGCATCTTGTCAATATGTATTCATTGCTTAGCCCTATTAGGTAAATCTATCTCCATAGATCATCATGCCTAATATTGAGGCTATTTAGCCTAAGCACTTCATCGAAAAACTATTTTCAAATGAAGTCCTAATTCGTGTCAAGAAATTTATTTCCAATTAACAATGTGTCAAGCACACAAGGTTTTTAGAAATATTATTACGCTCCCACTTACTTTCTTGAATTACAAGCATCTTCGTTACCCATTGATGAAGTCAAAACCCCTTTGACCATTTCATCAAAGCACGAAGATTCCAACTCCATTTTGCTCTCTTCTGTCCATCGCTGGAACTCTGAAGTTTGCACCCTTACTAGCATCCTCTGGATAGACAAATGCCTTGGACTGTAACACATGCAAGTCCTTGGTTTCATTTCCATCAGATGGAAATCCTATTGTCATCCATGTTTCATATCTCATGATTGAAATATGTATTAATTGCTAGTTCAACCCGAACCGACTTTAAGCATCGCTACGATGAAAACAACCTCATCGTAGTCAACTCTTGAACTTGTTATTTCAACAAGTCGAGCTTTATGGATAAAACATTTTATCCGTATCAGTTTTAAGTTCCATAAATATTCGTTAGACTCTAAGTCTTCCGAAAGGTGTATCAAGGTTTTAATCTTGAATCACTTATATGGAAACTAACTCGGGTTGTATTGGCATTTAGCCAATTCCGGAGTCAGGGCCCATCAACGCTTCCTTGTGTATCGTAGGTATAATGTTGTCTAACAACAATATCTCGTTTGCGCACCTGAGAGGTTTGCACGAGCCTTGCCTACGTGGTTCAGCTGCAAGTTCGACCGAAGTTCATACATTTTATTGTAGAGACTTCCGTATCAGTCGCAGTAGGAAACTCTGGAATTACTTCCAAGGTCTCTTTCCTTTGATCTGATGACGAAGATACTGTTTATCTCGTCGAGTTGCACTATTCTCCCACTCACCTTTTTGAAAGAACCATTCTCTTTAAAAGCACACCGTTTCGCGGCAAAACTATTTGCCTCGGTATAGTGAGGGAGGAATACCCAACATTTTGGTATAACCTACAAAGTAGCACTTGTCTGATTTGGAATAGGTTTGTAACCTTTTACACAAGCCCCATATTCCAAATGTTAAGAAAAGATATAACATGGTTGGGCGTACCATACCATGGCTTCATTTCAACAGACCCGATGTAGCTCTTTTCAGTGTAAAAGCCGCAGTCTCTAAAGCATCACTTTAAAAGGGATAATGGCAAATTTATTTATGTCATCTTTGACCTTACCATGTCATAAATGGTTTGATTACATCTCCACAGACTTTCCACTTGCAGTGGTGTTCCTGGGAGGTGCAAGTTATGAAACCCCTTTCACAACTCATCAGACATTCGCTAAACATGTAACTCAAATATTCCTTTGTGCAATCAAATTGCAGAAACATAATTTTCTTGTTACAATAACTTCTACTTCATTTTTGAAAACCTTTCGAATGATTTCAAAAGATCCAGACTTACGTCTCATCAAGTAAATATCCATATATCTACTTGAGTCATTTCTGAAGATAAATAAATCCACCACTAACAACACTTATCGGACTACACACATCAAATGTATGATCACTAATAAGTTTGTTGTTCGTTCCTTATGGCCTGTGAACGGTATTTTAGTCACTTCACTTTTCGGAGGAAAGTTGCAAGTGTCAGATGATTCAAAATCAAAAGACTTCAAAATCCATCATAATGGAATTTTCCATGCGGGTTTCTCCAATGTGACCAAATGTAGTGCCACACTTGTGTGGTATTCTTTTAGTCTTGCGACATTTAGCGTCAGTGTTATGGATGTATCATATTACCATCAATATTCATAACATACATCCCATCTTGGATGGAAGCATGGCCCTTCATGTTATTCATAATACTTAACAACAATTGTTGTTTTTATGAACAACTCTTTTGCAACAAACATTGTGCAATGGGCTAGAGTGTATGAAACTCTAAAATGAATTATGAAAGTAAACCCAGAGGTATTGTATTATTATCAATATTCATAACATACATCTCATTCATAATGAAAGTATGGCCCTTGTGTTATTCATAACATCGAACATAAAAAGTTCTCTTATGAACAACCTTCTTGCAAGATACCTTATGCAATGGGCTAGAGTTTGTAAAACTCTAAATGAATTATGAAAATAAATACAGACGGCAATACACCGATGGAAAGTATAGTAACATTTACTATGTTCCCTGTGTATACCTAAACCTCATTCCTGGCTAGTCTTTCAGGCCATAGCAGTTCTTACATCGAGTTGCAACAGAATGCAATCAAGTGGGTATCTTTGTGATTAACTCACAATACCCAAAACTCAATGATTAACAATTTAATCATAATTCCCAAGAACTATATCTTTGACCAGCCTTCTATACATCAAAAACTTGTATGACATTCATACATGAGCTGGATATTCCAGTCTTCTTTCTTTTTGCCTTTATACTTCTAACAATTTAACTTTTAGTATTTCTCCTACTCTCAGAAGAAGCACCCAACTTAAGATTGGCGTTAGCCCCGGACTTCCTAGGCGTGAAAGTCTCACTAACACCCTTCGGACACTGCCTTTCTCTTTAAGTTGTTGTTTTATTCACCTTTCATCATATGACAGGCGTTCTTCTGGATCCCTTTCCCAATCAGTCTAACGGATAGTAAACTCCTTTACTAATAGTTTGCAAACAAACATTGCCTTGGATATCTCATATCTTTTAGCCTTTGTCTGTCTCTAGAAATGATTTTCAGATTCCATGAATATCACATAACTATCCAAACTTTCGAAGTTCGGGTCTCATGGAAGCAAACATATTGCACTTTGCTGACACGGAATTCTAGCTTTTGGATCGAAGGACGAGAGTCACATGATCCATAGCATAAGCGAGAGAATACCGAAAGTATGCGATAGGACAAAGTCCTTCTCGGCACTTTTGAGGACAATCCTCACATTACGTCACCAATCGTAAAGTTTTAACCAGATATTTAACAGCTATTCAATTTTAACAGGGAAGGTGGAAACACGAGCCATTATTCTACAACTATTTTGCAAGAAACACTTAGACAGTGTTCATAATTAATTGCACTGAGAATTAAACATGTTAATTCAATAGTGCGCTCCCACTCAAATCAATATCTCTCATAATTAATTTTGAGTGATACAAGATCCAGACTTCAAGTCATCGCCATAGAATCATCATCTCATAAACGGGAATTTTAATCGGTAGGCCAACTTGCCGATCACATCTCTATGTGACTCTTGCTCATCTTTTGATGCGTGTGTTCCGAGCTCAGGAGGATCCTGCCATGAACATCAAGACAACCAAGTGATCTTGTTGTGAGGTCTGACCTCACCCGCCTCACACTTCTCTAATCGTTCGTACCCATGCATCCATGGCGCATCCCAAAAAGATAGGTGCCGTGACGGTGCTACACTTGGGAGAACACTAACTACTTGATATTTTATTGAGAGATCACCCTAATAAAAAGGGACTACCATGCAATCAAGAAGGGTGCATCATAAGGGATAAACATCTCAGGCAATTCATAATAGCATGATATGGTATAGCCCTTTCTGACAGAGAAGTCTTTCATTTCTTCGTCTTCGGCATTTGCGTCGGTGTTCACCTTCGTGAAGATTGCCACCACCTTGTCGATGCACCAGATAATATTGCCATCTTCATAGCGTATAAAATTAATGCATTACTTAAGGTTGACACACAGGTCATTAAAGTGACAATCATATGGCTCCAGCCATCATGCCGAATCATGACACGCAGGTCATGTTAATCAATTTACATCATATAGTCATCTCATACATAATCTAATTGAATATGAGCATTGCTATACCACATCACATGCACATGCAACCTCCTGCAAAACCAAGTTAGACGCTTCTAATCGGTTCATGCAAACTTTTTTTCGTGGCTTCTAAGGTTTCGACTTAAACCACAGCTACCAACGTTTTATCATCAAGTATGATTATTCAAGTTGCTAGATTAACATCTCGGGGTGTATGAAACACGAGATAATTAAATCTCGAGCCCCATACTAAACTTCGTCATACGCATGACCCCCGTGCAGATCATATCTGCAATGCCCTTTCATCTGCGAATTTCATCTTTCTTTTGACTACGGCAGAACCCAAAGAACTGATAGCACTTCCATGATCAATCAGGATCACGGATTGCCAGAACTTTGTCAAATTCCACCATGCTGTCTCGAGATTGAGCAAACGCAAATTCTAGGGAAGCAACAAGAACGTCGGGTAACAGATTTCATCTGTCACCCGCATAAATAATTTTCAGCAATAGATCTCATCTACTACCAAATTATATTATGCAATACCCATACATCTCCATGTATTCTAGATCGAAACCTGCATCTACGCATAGCACGGCTCTTGATGCCACTGTAGGGGAACGCAGCAGAAAACAAAAATTTCCGACCTACGCACCAGCCCAGGACCACTATGGAGACTGCATACATGGTTTGATCTTTTTCGTTACCGACTCGTAGCGCAGCGGGAAGTAGAGTTGATGACGAACGGCGGTGCAGATCCCCGCAGCTAGGATTTACAACCTCCCAACCGCGAGGATGTATACCCTCATCTGCTCCTCAGACAGCCCTCCGGGAGGCGGTCGAACAGCCCTCCGGACGGTGACGCGGACAGCCCTCCGGGAGGACCTTCGAAACTTTAACGGTCACCCGGACAGCCCTTCGGGAGGACCTTCAAAACTCGGACGGTCACACGGACAGCCCTTCGGGAGGCACTCACAAACTAAGACCGAAACTATGATCTCTCTACAGAGTTGCACATATACGGTGTCATCTATCCGGCAGGGCTTCGCCGTCCAGAACTAGTTCCTGCCGGAACCCAGACAGCCTTTCGGCTCTATGAAACTATTTCGCTGGGAGGGAGAGAAGAAGCTAGATCATTGCATGGCACTTGTATGAGAGCAAAGGGTCAGTGTGGAGGGCTGCCCCTCCACCTCTATTTATAGGAAATCCCAAGGGGTAGGGTAGTTTAACACAAAAACCCAAAATGCACATGAATGAAGTCCTTCCTCAAGGGCGTAAGAGTGAAACCAAGGAACAAGCGGGGCTCCAAGGTGGAGCCCCAAGTGTGGAAGGCCACACCACTTGGGGGGCCCCCATGAGGGCCTCCCAATCCATCCATGTCACCCCTAGATCTTTTGGCTAAAGCCCCAAAAGGTGGCTTTCCATAAAATATCCCAAAAAGCACTTTCACTATTCACGACGACATTTTTCAGCGTCTGATCGAACTGAAAATATTTATGTGGGCTAAGAACATTTCCAGTACCCACTAAAATGATTTTCAACGCGTTCCGAAACAATTCCGGTTTTAGTGATTTTCATCTGCGAAACGCATCTGAAGTGGCTCCGGCAGCTCCGGAACATTTCCGGTTTTTATCTCAGAAAATTCCAAAAAGCTTCCAGAATGATTCTGGCATCCTCCAAGAATTATCAGGCATGTGCCGAAACCAATTTGACTTAATGGTGTATCCCGAAACAACTTTTCGGTATCATCGAAACTTATCCGATGACCTCTCTCTGCGGTACGATTCCGCTGTCCGAAACTTTTCGGTGTCCGAAACTTTTTCGGTGATTTTCTCTCAGACTCCCTGTCTAGTATTCAGCAGATAGATGACCCTTAAGCGTGTGACCCTATAGGTTCGGTGAAGTATAGACATGACCCGGAACCCCTTCCGATCAATGATCAACATCGGAGCCGTGGACACCCATATTGACCCCTATACCCACACGAATGAATATTCGAGTGAACCTCCAGTTGCCGTGTGCTATTCCTGTTGCTTCGCGATATGTTACAAATACCCGAGGTGAGATTATTGGCATCCCCGTGGATCAACAACTTGTCCACTATGCTAGTTACCTCGTTACTGGTTTTGTTCTCTTTTCTCGTTTCCGTGTTCCGGCATCCCGTGATCAAATCACACTGTGTCTGGCCAGACGATGATGGATACCGTAACACCGAGAGGGCCCGAGAATATCTCTCCATCGTCGGAGGAGCAAATCCCAATCTTGAGCTATCAAGTTACTTGACACACTTTTCCATGAACCCGTAAGCCGCCGTAATAGCCACCCATTTACGGATGACGTTTAACAAACCCCAAAGTTCATGAAGCAAGCATGAAGAAACTCGATACTCTCATGGTCTAAGGAATCATGCAAACGTTAACCATCTCTGTGTTATGTACCATTAACTTGTGACGAATGAATCTCATAGCATAACATCAAACCGGGTCGATTCAACACAAATGTTTCTTAAAATTGTGCCCTCAAAGTTGCTGGCATAGACATGCCCATGATCAGGAAAACGGAACCATCATGCAACACTTGAGCTAGTCTTAGAGGCCAAACTAGGAGTACTTCTTACCGTTTATTATTCCACACGTGCATATGAGTCTTCCTCCGAGCCTCGTGGATATTGTAGACTCGAGAATCATTGCAGTTATAGCATGGAACATAAACCTAATTATGAACTCGGAGATAAATAATATCATTTATTATTGCCTCTAGGGCATATCTCCTACACTCCCCTTGCCCGACGGAGCCAGTTGCCGCCCCAAGCCGGCGCGCGCTTTAACAACTTGCCGCTCCAGGCCGCCTTGTACCATGTCTCACGTTTCTGTGGACGAGACTCCCATGCCGGCGGCCGCGCCATGCAAGCAGTGACAGAAGCCGGGTGTGCGGACAGTGACGAGTCGGTGGCCAGCGCCTCCGCGTCCGCCGCCATCATCGAGGAGAAGTAGAACACGGGAGGCCGCCGCCGCTTGGGTCCCATGAAGGCCACCGCGGAGGTGACGCCGGCGTACACAACAGGTGTCTTGTCGTATCCTTTTGTTGCGAGGACCTTCGTCGACCCTTCATGGGCTCCACGGAAGAGGGGAATGTTAGGATGAACTCGAGCCGGTGCCGGCCATGGCGAAGTAGTGGCCGGAGATGAACTCGAACCGGTGCCGACCACCATCGTCTTCGGCACCAGCCAATGATATCAGTTGGGCAGTGGGGAAGCAAGCCGTCCTTTGCGCTAAAGCATATACCTCCGGGGCTCCCGGCAGTCCGGTGATCGTGCTGCCGGACATGAGGAACACAAATCGATCGGCGGGCGACCATTTAGGCCAGGTATTATATACCTGTGCTATCCAGAACTAGCACCGCGTAGTTCATTTGAATGTAATGAAATCCATCATGTTTGTATGAAAATCCAGTATTTTATATGATTTCCGTCGTTGTTTATATGAAATATTAGTTTGTCTATGTGTTTGCGTGAATTTCGTCCGGTTGGATGGCGTAATTTTCGGGTCGCCGGTCGGTCTACGGGCAGCTCGGGCAGCGTTGTGGGACAAAAAAACACAGCTTGTGCGAGCTCGTCTCCAACATGCGCGCTGGAGGATGCACGACAGCATGAGCACCCGAGCCATTCCTCGTTCATCGGTGGCAAAGGTACCGATGGAAAAAAGGGTTGCCAATATTTTGGCTACCCCGGGCAAGATCCAAACAGCCCCTCCCAACAGATTCAAATCCCTCGTTCGCCATGGAATTTTGCCATGTGTTGTTTCCATGGACTAGCAAGATGCCTATGCATTGCACCAAACATCAAGATGCATTTTTTTAAAAACTCCCGCATGCATGCAAGGGATAATTAATGTCCTCCTTTGCTGGTAACACAAGGCAAACACCATTAATATTGCATCAGTTAGTGTTAGTGGCCTTGTATATCTGCAAATTGTAATCCCTCCGTTCGGAATTACTTGTCGAAGAAATGAATGTATCTAGATGTATTTTAGTTGTAGATACATCCATTTTTGTGACAAGTAATTCTGAATGGAGGGAGTAACTTTGATAGTGGCCCCTTGTATATAAAAATGGAGGAAGAAAGATGAGAGATAAGGTGAGGAGGAGTGGGGCGTGGTCGTGACTGGTGGTCGGACTGGGCGGAGGCATGGGGATGGACGGTGCATTATGTCTATGTTTGTATCTCTCTCACACACACTACGTAGGTGGGGGACATGCACGAAGAGAAGAGGTGCACGCACGGTGCACGTACTCCCGTCTCTTTCCCAACCACACCCGCGCGGGTACACGGTGGAGCTCATTTCTGTACGAAAAAGGCAGCCCACGTGGTAATTTGGCACGTGTACTGGTTGTCCACTTGGTGGAGGGAGGATCGTCTACCACGGGTGAAAAAACAAATTGCAACTTGATGTGTTATGTTAAAAAAAGAGGCAAACCATGTGGGGCCTACCTTAGAGGCAAGGCTCTATACACTGGAGTAATTTTTATGTGTCCCGTCAACTCGCAGAACAAGGAGACGCTTGCTTAGTACGCCGTCTCCCCCGCCCACGAGCGCGGTGGCTCGCAGGATGAGGTGAAGCTTGCTTACGAGTAGTAGTAGTAGTAGTACTCCTACTACTGTACGCCTTACGCCCGCTCCCTCGCCCACGCGCGCGGTGGCTCGCAGCACGAGGAGAAAATTTTAGTACTACTCCCACTAAATTTCCATGAACTTGTACATGCATTGGTTAGTTTCCTCTTGACACTGCTTGCATTGGGTGATCTAACGCCACCTCGAAATCCAACATGTAATGGGACCACTACTAGTATAGTAGAATTGAGACTTATCAAACGGAAAAACGAATGTTTTTTAGATGAGCCCTATAAACCCTAGTGGGTACGTACTCCGTAAAAACAGATTTTTCCAAAACTAAGTCGCTCCCTTTCATGAATTCTGTAGTATACTCCTCCTTCGATGCTCCCTTTCATGAATTCTGTACTTCCTGTCGCCGACATGTGGGACATATAGCAACCGGGTCGACATGTCAAGCACCAAATAACAGTGCAGAACAGCAGGGGGACGCACCCCACTCATACCGGCCCAGTAGTAGTAATGAGCAATGAGACATCAAATCACAATGCCGCACCTTCCCAAACGGATGAAGCAACCATTATTTCACACTTCAGTTCGCCATCATCTCAAACCACGTAGTATTGCTTCTGCCTCAAGAGGGACACACACATCGCCTTGGTACATCATGACACATGGGACCGCATGACAGGCCATGCTCCCCCGCCGATCGCTCGGTAAAATCACCTCATTTTTACTATACTTCCTCCATATCGGTTTACTACATGGCATGCACGTCGTTCTAGGTTGAGAATTTAACTAGCTATATATGTGATGAACAGTACTCCAGCCTTTTAAAAATGTATACTTTTGTACAGTAGAACTATCGATGGATTGTGCCGTGGAGCAAAAATTGAAATTAAAAAAAGGTGGTACATATAGAGAGCGCTCGTCGCCAAATTATGCATATAGTACTATTAAAAAAGCTAGTACGTGCTTAATTGGGGTGCTAAATTCTATTAAAGAGATACTAGTAGTATGTATCATACTGAGGAGTTAAAGTAATGAGAAGAAACATAACATAGTTCTGCTGGGGCTCAGCACAACACACCCCTCAAATTCAACTAAGCACACCTGAAATTAAACTATGCAACTAATCCGATAGACACTGCATTAGAACCACCATGAGCAACGATACTGACACCTTACTCACTCGGAGGAGTCCTCGTCCACGTCCTCGACTTCATCCTTGTCCCTCTTCCCTTGGCCGATACTTCTTTGCTTGAACCGCACACTTTGCTCTTGCTCTTCATCCAACCCTTGTAGATATCGAAACAAAGGTAGCCATCCATTGCAGCGTAGTGGATGTGGTCTATATCTAGTACATTCCGCTGCCATGCATGACGATGAAACGTGTAATGAGGTTTCTCTACTTTACCGTACGAAGGATGAACCATGGCTCCTGCCAGGGTCAGCATTGAAGGCTGGCCACCGGAGGGCAGCAGCCGATTCTTTTGGAGATCGAAGGGATTGCCTACAACGAGGCCTATCCGACGAAGGACTTCTTTGTCGTTACCAAAGTCTACAGTAACGAATTTGACTAGGTTGCTCTTGAGGAAGTTCTTAAAATCCAGGCACTCAACGTCGGCATGGCATATTTGGTAGACCAAGCATAACTCATGCACGCAAACCTGGATCACGGCGGGCTTCTTCCTCTCTTCGTCCTTTAGACCCTTCTCTCAACCCAGGAGTGTGCTGTACTCAACATCTAGCCCAGCGACCCGCTGATCATCTGAGTCTCCGAACATGCGTCTGAAGCGAGAAAGGCATCCTTTCACCATCGCGGAAGAACAAGTGTAGATGACATCGAACTCATCGCCGGTGATGGTTCTAACCTTGTACTCACCGCCGATCGTGGAGATTTGGGACGCCATGGATTTGGGAGGAGGGTTAGGATTAGTGGAACTGCCGTAATGTGAATGGATGGGACAACTAGGAGCGAAAGCCATAGTATTGAAGGACGTGCGGGGACGAGTAGGAGCGAACTGCCAGCATGTGAACGACAGGGTAGTGGCTTTCCATTCTCCCATGATACGGGCTTCCGAGAGCCCTTGGATGTGAGATCGAACGGTTGCATGGCGTGATTCTAGACCTATGGGTGTGTTGGGGAACATAGCAGAAAACAAAAAAATTCTACGCATCACCAAGATCAATCTATGGAGCAATCTAGCAACGAGGGGAAGGAGAGTGCATCTACATACCCTTGTAGATCACTAAGCGGAAGCGTTCAAGTGAACGGGGTTGATGGAGTCATACTCGTCGTGATCCAAATCACCGATGATCCTAGTGCCGAACGGACGGCAACTCCGCGTTCAACACACGTGCAGCCCGGTGACGTATCCCATGCCTTGATCCAGCAAGGGGAGAGGGAGAGGTTGAGGAAGACTCCGTCCAGCAGCAGCACAACGGCATGGTGTTGATGAAGGAGCGTGGCAATCCAGCAGGGCTTCGCTAAGCACCGCGAGAGACAAGGAGAAAGAGAGGTAGGGCTGCGCCAGGGAGAGGTGGAAACTCTTGTGTATGGCAGCCCCAGAACCTCAAGTATATATAGGGGAGAGGGAGGGGGTGCGCCCCCTCTAGGGTTTCCACCCCAAGGGGTGCGGGAGCCCCAAACCCATCTAGGGTGGCGGCCAAGGGGGGGAGAGGGGGAAACTTGCCCCGCAAGCAAGGTGGAGGAGCCCCCTCCCTAACCCTAGGCGCCTTGGGCCCTTGTGGGAGGGCGCACCAGCCCACTTGGGGCTGGTCCCCTCCCACACTTGGCCCATGCAGCCCTCTGGGGCCGGTGGCCCCACTTGGTGGACCCCCGGGACCCTCCCGGTGGTCCCGGTACATTACCAATAACACCCGAAACATTTCCGGTGACCAAAACATGACTTCCCATATATATATCTTTACCTCCGGACCATTCCGGAACTCCTCATGACGTCCGGGATCTCATCCGGGACTCCGAACAACATTCTTTAACCACGTATATCTATTCCCTATAACCCTAGCGTCATCGAACCTTAAGTGTGTAGACCCTACGGGTTCGGGAGACACGTAGACATGACCGAGACAACTCTTCGGCCAATAACCAACAGCGGGATCTGGATACCCATGTTGGATCCCACATGTTCCACGATGATCTCATCTGATGAACCACGATGTCAAGGATTCAATCAATCCCGTATTCAATTCCCTTTGTCTAGCGGTATTGTACTTGCCCGAGATTCGATCGTCGGTATCCCGATACCTTGTTCAATCTCGTTACCGGCAAGTCTCTTTACTCGTTCCGTAACACATCATCCCGTGATCAACCCCTTGGTCACATTGTGCACATTATGATGATGTCCTACCGAGTGGGCCCAGAGATACCTCTCCATCACACGGAGTGACAAGTCCCAGTCTCGATTCGTGCCAACCCAACAGACACTTTCGGAGATACCCGTAGTGCACCTTTATAGCCACCCAGTTACGTCGTGACGTTTGGTACACCCAAAGCATTCGTACGGTATCCAGGAGTTTCACAATCTCATGGTCTAAGGAAATGATACTTGACATTAGAAAAGCTTTAGCATACTAACTACACGATCTTTGTGCTAGGCTTAGGATTGGGTCTTGTCCATCACATCATTCTCCTAATGATGTGATCCCGTTATCAACGACATCCAATGTCCATGGTCAGGAAACCGTAATCATCTATTGATCAACGAGCTAGTCAACTAGAGGCTTACTAGGGACATGGTGTTGTCTATGTATCCACACATGTATCTGAGTTTCCTATCAATACAATTATAGCATGGATAATAAACGATTATCATGAACAAGGAAATATAATAAAAATAACTAATTTATTATTGCCTCTAGGGCATATTTCCAACAGTCTCCCACTTGCACTAGAGTCAATAATCTAGTTCACATCGCCATGTGATTAACACTCACAGGTCACATCGCCATGTGACCAACATCCAAAGAGTTTACTAGTGTCACTAAACTAGTTCACATCATCATGTGACTAAGACTCAATGAGTTCTGGGGTTTGATCATGTTTTGCTTGTGAGAGAGGTTTTAGTCAACGGGTCTGCAACATTCAGATCCGTATGTACTTCGCAAATCTCTAGGTCATATTGTAAATGCTGCTTCCACGCACCACTTGGAGCTATTCCAAATGGTTGCTCCACTATACGTATCCGGTTTGCTACTCAGAGTCATTTAGATGGGTGTTAAATCTTGCATCGATGTAACCCTTTATGCCGAACTCTTTATCACCTCCATAATCGAGAAACATGTCCTTATTACTCCAAGGACAATTTTGACTGCTGTCTGGTGATCCACTCCTTGATCACCTTTGTACCCTCTTGCCAGACGTGTGGCAAGGCACACATCAGGTGCATTACTCAGCACGGCATACCGTATAGAGCCTATGACAAAAGCATAGGGGACGACCTTCGTCCTTCCTCTTTCTTCTGTCGTGGTCGAGCTTTAAGTCTTAACTTCATACCTTACAACTCAGGCAAGAACTCCTTCTTTGACTGATCCATCTTGAACACCTTCAAGATCATGTCAAGGTATGTGCTCATTTGAAAGTACCATTAAGAGTTTTGATCTATCCTCATAGATCTTGATGCTCAATGTTCAAGTAACTTAATCCAGGTTTTCCCTTGAAAAACACTTTTCAAATAACCCTGTATGCTTTCCAGAAACTCTACATCATTTATGATCAACAATATGTCAACAACTCATCAGAAATTCTATAGTTCTCCCACTCACTTCTTTGGAAATACAAGTTTCTCATAACCTTGTATAAACCCAAAATCTTTGATCATCTCATCAAAGCGTACATTCCAACTCCGAGATGCTTACTCCAGTCCTTAGAAGGATCGATGGAGCTAGCATACATTTTAGCATCCTTAGGATCGACAAAACCTTTCTGATTGTATCACATACAACCTTTCCTTACGAAAATTGGTAAGGAAACTTGTTTTGACATCCATCTGCCAGATTTCATAAATGCAGCTAATGCTAACATGATTCTGACGGACTTAAGGATCGCTACGGATGAGAAAATCTCATCATAGTCAACTCCTTGAACTTGTGAAGAACTCTTCGCCACAAGTCGAGCTTCATAGACGGTGACATTACCGTCCACGTCCGTCTTCTTCTTAAAGATCCATTTATCTGTACCCAACAGCCTTACGACCATCAGGTAGTTCTTCCAAAGTCTACACTTTGTTTTATACATGGATCCTCTCTCGGATTTTATGGCCTCTAGCCATTTGTCGGAATCCGGGCCCACCATCGCTTCTCCATAGCTCGTAGGTTCATTGTAGTCTAGCAACATGACCTTCAAGACAGGATTACTGTACCACTCTGAAGTAGTACGCATCCTTGTCACTCTACGAGGTACGGTAGTGACTTGATCCGAAACTTCATGATCACTATCATAAGCTTCTACTTCAATTGGTGTGGGCGCCACAGGAGCAACTTCATGTGCCCTGCTACACACTAGTTGAAGTGATGGTTCAACAACCTCATCAAGTCTCCACCATGCTCCCACTCAACTTTCCGAGACAAACTTTTCCTCGAGAAAGGACCCGATTCAAGAAACAATCCCTATTGCTTTCGGATCTGAATTAGGAGGTATACCCAACTGTTTTGGGTGTCTTATGAAGATGCATTTTATCCGCTTTGGGTTCGAGCTTATCAATCTGAAACTTTTTCACATAAGCGTCGCAGCCCCAAACTTTTAAGAAACGACAACTTAGGTGTCTCCAAACCATAGTTCATATGGTGTCGTCTCAACGGAATTACGTGGTGCCCTATTAAAGTGAGTGCGGTTGTCTCTAATGCCTAACCCATGAATGATAGTGGTAATTCGATAAGAGACATCATGGTACGCACCAATCTAATAGGGTGCAACTATGATGTTCGAACACACCATCACACTATGGTGTTCCAGGCGGTATTAATTGTGAAACAATTTCCACAATGTCTTAATTGCGTGCCAAAGCTCGTAACTCAGATACTCATCTCTATGATCATATCATAGACATTTTATCCTCTTGTCATGATGATCTTCAATTTCACTCTGAAATTAATTGAACCATTCAATAATTCAGACTTGTGTTTCATCAAGTAAATATACTCAGTATCTACTCAAATCAACCGTGAAGTAAGAACATAACGATATCCACTGCGTGCCTCAGCACTCATTGGACTGCACACATCAAAATGTATTACTTCCAACAAGTCGCCTTCTTGTTCCATTTTACTGAAAACGAGGCTTTCAGTCATCTTGCCCATGTGGTATGATTTGCATGTCTCAAGTGATTCAAAATCAAGTGAGTCCAAACGGTCCATTTCCATGGAGTTTCTTCATGCATATACACCAATAGACATGGTTCGCATGTCTCAAACTTTTCAAAAACGAGTGAGTCCAAAGATCCATCAACATGGAGCTTATTCATGCGTTTTATAACAATATGACTTACATGGCAGTGCCACAAGTAGGTGGTACTATCATTACTATCTTATATCTTTTGGCATGAACATGTGTATCACTACGATCGAGATTCAATAAACCATTCATTTTAGGTGCAAGACCATTGAAGGTGTTATTCAAATAAACAGAGTAACCATTATTCTCCTTAAATGAATAACTGTGTTGCGATAGACATAATCCAATCATGTCTATGCTCAATGCAAACACCAAATAACAATTATTTAGGTTTAACATCAATCTCGATGGTAGAGGGAGCATGCGCTGCTTGATCACATCAACCTTGAAAACACTTCCAACACATATCGTCAGCTCACCTTTAGGTAGTCTCCATTTATTCCGTAACTTTTATTTCGAGTTACTAACACTTAGCAACTGAACCGGTATCTAATACCCTAGTGCTACTAGGAGTACTAGTAAAGTACACATTAACATAATGTATATCCAATATACTTCTATCGACCTTGCCAGCCTTCTCATCTACCAAGTATCTAGGGTAATTATGCTCCAGTGACTGTTCCCCTTATTACAGAACCACTTAGTCTTGGGTTTGGGTTCAACCTTGGGTTTCTTCACTAGAGCAGCAGCTGATTTGCCGTTTCATGAAGTATCCCTTCTTGCCCTTGCCCTTCTTGAAACTAGTGGTTTCACTAACCATCAACAATTGATGCTCCTTCTTGATTTCTACTTTCGTGGTGTCAAACATCGTGAATATCTCAAGGATCATCATATCTATCCCTGATATGTTATAGTTCATCACGAAGCTCTAGCAGCTTGGTGGCAATGACTTTGGAGAAACATCACTATCTCATCTGGAAGATCAACTCCCACTTGTAGGGCTGGAATTCAAGCCAAGTCGAGCCAGCTTGGCTCGACTCACTAGAGCTCATTTCGTTAACAAGCTAGCTCGACTCGACTCGTTACTATAACGAGCTCAAACTCAAGATTGGCTCGACTCGTATAACTCGCGAGCTGGCTCGTTTAGCTTGTTAAGCTCGTTTAAGATATAAACCTAAAGCCCTCAAATATGATAAAAATGATTATGTATATATTAAACATATATATCACTAAACAATAGTAATTTTCTTGTAACACATGAGTCTCCTAGGAGGCTAGGCCTTCAACTGCTCGGCCTTGGGCTGTGTGCCTGGGACATAGGCTGTTTAGTGGCTGATCTTTCTTCATATTCGGAGTGGCCGATCTATTGTATCGAGCCTAACGAGTTACACGAGTACTCGTGAGATTGGCTTGTTTAACTTGGTCTATAAACGATCTTAAACTAAAGCTCGTCTCGACTCGTTATTCTTCGAGTTCGAGTCGATTCGAGCCGAGTCACGAGCTACTTGTTTAGCTCGCAAGTTTCGAGCTTTTTTTCCAGCCCTACACACTTGATTCAAGTGATTGTTGTACTCAGACAATCTGAGCACAAGCTCAACGGTTAAGCTTTTCTCCCTTAGTTTGTAGGCTAAGAAAATCGTCGGAGGTCTTATACCTCTTGACGTGGGCACGAGCCTGAAATCCCAATTTCAGCCCTCGAAACATCTCATATGTTTCCCGACGTTTCGAAATTGTCTTTGGTGCCTCAACTCTAAACCAGTTAACTGAACTATCACATAGTTATCAAAACATGTATGTCAGATGTTCGCAACATCCACAGATGACGTTCGATGTTCAGCACACTGAGCGGTGCATTAAGGACATAAGCCTTCTTCGAAGCAACAAGGACAATCCTCAGTTTACGGACCTAGTCCGCATAATCGCTACTGTCAAATTTCAACTGAATTTTCTCTAGGAACATATCTAAACAGTAGAACTAAAGCGCGAGCTTACGACATAATTTGCAAAGATCTTCTGACTATGTTCAGGATAATTAAGTTCATCTTATGAACTCCCACTCAGATAGACATCCCTCTAGTCATCTAAGGGATTACATGATCCGAGTCAACTAGGCCGTCTCCGATCATCACGTGAGACGGACTAGTCATCATCGGTGAACATCTTCATGTTGATCGTATCTACCATACGACTCATGCTCGACCTTTCGGTCTCTTGTGTTTCGAGGCCATGTCTGTACATGCTAGGCTCGTCAAGTCAACCTAAGTGTATTGCGTGTGTAAATCTGGCTTACACCCATTGTATTCGAACGTTAGAATCTATCACACCCAATCATCACGTGGTGCTTCAAAACAACGAACCTTCGCAACGGTGCACAGTTAGGGGGAACACTTTTCTTGAAATTATTGCGAGGGATCATCTTATTTAAGCTACCGTCGTTCTAAGCAAATAAGATGCATAAACATGATAAACATCACATGCAATCAATAGTGACATGTTATGGCCAGTGTCATTTTGCTCCTTTTGATCTCCATCTTCGGGGCTCCATGATCATCATTATCACCGGCATGACACCATGATCTCCATCATCATGATCTCCATCATCGTGTATCCATGAAGTTGTCTCGCCAACTATTACTTCTACTACTATGGCTAACGGTTTAGCAGTAAAGTAAAGTAATTACATGGTGTTGTTCAATGACATGCAGGTCATACAAAAAATAAAGACAACTCCTATGGCTCCTGCCGGTTGTCATACTCATCGACATGCAAGTCGTGATTCCTATTACAAGAACATGATCATCTCATACATCACATATATCATTCATCACATCCTTTGGCCATATCACATCACAAAACACTTGCTGCAAAAACAAGTTAGACGTCCTCTAATTGTTGTTGCAAGTTTTTACGTGGCTTCTATAGGTGTTCTAGCAAGAACGTTTCTTACCTACATAAAAACTACAATGTGATATGTCAATTGCTATTTACCCTTCATAAGGACCCTTTTCATCGAATCCGATCTGACTAAAGTGGGAGAGACTGGCACCCGCTAGCCACCTTATGCAACAAGTGCAGGTCAGTTGGTGGAACCTGTCTCACGTAAGCGTACGTGTAAGGTCGGTCCGGGCCGCTTCATCCCACGATGCCGCCGAATCAAGATAAGACTAGTAACGGGAAGTAAATTGACAATATTGACGCCCACAACTGCTTTGTGTTCGACTCGTGCATAGAAACTACGCATAGACCTAGCTCATGATGCCACTGTTGGGGAACATAGCAGAAAACAAAAAATTTCTACGCATCACCGAGATCAATCTATGGAGCAATCTAGCAACGACGGTAAGGAGAGTGCATCTACATACCCTTGTAGATCGCTAAGAGGAAGCGTTCAAGTGAACAGGGTTGATGGAGTCGTACTCATCGTGATCCAAATCACCGATGATCCTAGTGCCGAACGGACGGCACCTCCGCGTTCAACACATGAGCAGCCCAGTGACGTCTCCCATGCCTTGATCCAGCAAGGGGAGAGGGAGAGGTTGAGGAAGACTCCGTCCAGCAGCAGCACAACGGCATGGTGGTGATGGGGGAGCGTGGAAATCCAGCAGGGCTTCGCCAAGCACCACGAGAGACAAGGAGAAAGAGAGGTAGGGCTGCGCCAGGGAGAGGTGGAAACTCTTGTGTATGGCAGCCCCAGAACCTCAAGTATATATAGGGGAGAGGGAGGGGGTGCGCCCCCTCTAGGGTTTCCACCCCAAGGGGTGCGGCAGCCCCAAACCCATCTAGGGTGGCGGCCAAGGGGGGAGAGGGGGAAACTTGCCCCGCAAGCAAGGTGGAGGAGCCCCCTCCCCAAACTCTAGGCGCCTTGGGCCCTTGTGGGGGGGGGGCGCACCAGCCCACCTGGGGCTGGTCCCCTCCCACACTTGGCCCATGCAGCCCTCTGGGGCCGGTGGCCCCACTTGGTGGACCCCCGGGATCCTGCCGGTGGTCCCGGTACATTACCGCTAACACCCGAAACCTTTCCGGTGACCAAAACAGGACTTCCCATATATAAATCTTTACCTCCGGACCATTCCGGAACTCCTCATGACGTCCGGGATCTCATCCGGGACTCCGAACAACATTCTTTAACCACGTATATCTATTCCCTATAACCCTAGCGTCATCGAATCTTAAGTGTGTAGACCCTACGGGTTTGGGAGACACGTAGACATGACCGAGACAACTCTTCGGCCAATAACCAACAGCGGGATCTGGATACCCATTTTGGATCCCACATGTTCCACGATGATCTCATCTGATGAACCACGATGTCGAGGATTCAATCAATCCCGTATTCAATTCCCTTTGTCTAGCGGTATTGTACTTGCCCGAGATTCGATCGTCGGTATCCCGATACCTTGTTCAATCTCGTTACCGGCAAGTCTCTTTACTCGTTCCGTAACACATCATCCCATGATCAACCCCTTGGTCACATTGTGCACATTATCATGATGTCCTACCGAGTGGGCCCAGAGATACCTCTCTGTCACAGGAGTGACAAATCCCAGTCTCGATTCGTGCCAACCCAATAGACACTTTCGGAGATACCCGTAGTGCACCTTTATAGCCACCCAGTTACGTTGTGACGTTTGGTACACCCAAAGCATTCCTACGGTATCCGGGAGTTGCACAATCTCATGGTCTATGGAAATGATACTTGACATTAGAAAAGCTTTAGCATACGAACTACACGATCTTTGTCCTAGGCTTAGGATTGGGTCTTGTCCATCACATCATTCTCCTAATGATGTGATCCCGTTATCAACGACATCCAATGTCCATGGTCAGGAAACCGTAACCATCTATTGATCAATGAGCTAGTCAGCTAGAGGCTTACTAGGGACATGGTGTTGTCTATGTATCCATACATGTATCTGAGTTTCCTATCAATACAATTATAGCATGGATAATAAACGATTATCGTGAACAAGGAAATATAATAATAATAACTAATTTATTATTGCCTCTAGGGCATATTTCCAACAGGGTGAATATCCTATCCTGGAGGGTTATTTTGCAATTTTTCAGCAACTTAGCATGCGACCATTTGATCTCAGATCCAAGGGCTGCCAGCAGCCCGTATCATGGTCGCGCCTACTGATAAGTCTCCAACGTATCTATAATTTTTGATTGCTCCATGCTACTTTATCTATTGTTTTGGACTATATTGGGCTTTATTTTCCACTTTTATATTATTTTTGGGACTAACCTATTAACCGGAGGCCCAACCCAGAATTGCTATTTTTTTGCCTATTTTAGTGTTTCGAAGAAACAAAATATCAAACAGAGTCCAAACGGAATGAAACCTCTGGAAACGTGATTCTCTCATCGAACGTGATCCAGGAGACTTGGACCCTGCTCCAAGGAACAAAAGAGGCGGTCATGAGGGTGGGGGCGCCCCCCTAGGGCGCGCCCCCCTGCCTCGTGGGCCCCCTGTTGCTCAACCGACTTACTCCTTCCTCTTATATATACCTACGTACCCCCAAACGATCAGGAGGGGAGCCAAAAACCTAATTCCACCACCGCAACTTTCTGTATCCACGAGATCCCATCTTGGGGCCTGTTCCGGAGCTCCACCGGAGGGGGCATCCACCATGGAGGGCTTCTACATCAACACCATAGCCTCTCCGATGAAGTGTGAGTAGTTTACTTCAGACCTTCGGGTCCATAGTTATTAGCTAGATGGCTTCTTATCTCTTTTTGGATCTCAATACAATGTTCTCCCCCTCTCCCGTGGAGATCTATTCAATGTAATCTTCTTTTTGCGGTGTGTTTGTTGAGATCGATGAATTGTGGGTTTATGATCCAGCTTATCTATGAATAATATTTGAATCTTCTCTGAATTCTTTTATGTATGATTGAGTTATCTTTGCAAGTCTCTTCGAATTATCCGTTTGGTTTTGGCCAACTAGATTAGTAGTTCTTGCAATGGGAGAAGTGTTTAGCTTTGGGTTCAATCTTGCGGTGTCCTTTCCCAGTGACAGAAGGGGCAGCAAGGCACGTATTGTATTGTTGCCATCGAGGATAACAAGATGTTTTTTTATCATATTGCATGAATTTATCCCTCTACATCATGTCATCTTGCTTAAGGTGTTACTCTGTTTTTTAACTTAATACTCTAGATGCATGCTGGATAGCGGTCGATGAGTGGAGTAATAGTAGTAGATGCAGAATCGTTTCGGTCTACTTGTCTTGGACATGATGCCTATATACATGATCATACCTAGATATACTCATAACTATGCTCAATTCTGTCAATTGCTCAACAGTAATTTGTTCACCCACCATAGAATATCTATGCTCTTGAGAGCAGCCACTAGTGAAACCTATGGCCCCCGGGTCTATTCTCATCATATCAATCTCTACTATTTTAATACTTGCTTTGCTTTTACTTTGCCTTTTACTTTTCACTTTGCATCTACATACCAAAAATACCAAAAATATTATTTACCATCTCTATCAGATCTCACTCTCGTAAGTGACCGTGAAGGGATTGACAACCCCTAATCGCGTTGGTTGCGAGGAGCTATCATTTTGTGTAGGTACGAGGGACTTGTGCGTGGCCTCCTACTGGATTGATACCTTGGTTCTCAAAAACTGAGGGAAATACTTACGCTACTTTGCTGCATCATCCTCTCCTCTTCGGGGAAATCCAACACAGTGCTCAAGAGGTAGCAAGAAGAATTTCTGGCGCCGTTGCCGGGGAGGCTCACGCAAGAGCAAGTCAACCATACCAAGTACCCATCACAGTCCCTATCTCTCGCATTACATTATTTGCCATTTGCCTCTCATTTTCCTTTCCCCCCACTTCACCCTTGCCGTTTTATTCGCCCTCTCTTTCCCAATCTCCTCCTCTTTTTCCCGTTGTCTTTCTGTTTTCTTGTGTGTTGGATTACTTGCTGCCATGGCGCAAGATAATACCAAATTGTGTGACTTCTCGAATACCAATAATAATGATTTCCTTAGTACTCCGATTGCTCCTCTTAATAATGATGAGTCTTGTGAAATCAATGCCGCTTTGCTGAATCTTGTTATGAACGATCAATTCGCCGGCCTTCCTAGTGAAGATGTCGCTACTCATCTAAACAATTTTGTTGATTTGTGTGATATGCAAAAGAAGAAAGATACGGATAACAATATTGTCAAATTGAAGTTATTTCCATTTTCACTTAGAGATCGTGCTAAAGTTTGGTTTTCATCTTTGCCTAAAAATAGTATTGATCTTGGAACAAGTGCAAAGATGCTTTTATCTCTAAGTATTTTCCTCCCGCTAAGATCATCACTCTTAGGAACGATATTATGAATTTTAAACAACTTGATCATGAGCATGTTGCCCAATCTTGGGAAAGAATGAAATTGATGCTTCGCAATTGCCCTACTCATGGTTTGAATTCATGGATGATCATACAAAATTTTTATGCCGGTTTGAACTTTGCTTCTAGAAATCTCTTAGATTCGGCCGCGGGAGGCACGTGTATGGATATTACGTTAGGAGATGCTACAAAATTGCTTGATAATATTATGGCTAATTATTCTCAATGGCACACCGAAAGATCTTCTAGTAAAAAAGTGCATGCTATAGAAGAAATCAATGTTTTGAGTGAAAAGATGGATGAACTTATGAAGATGTTTGCTACTAAAAATACTCCTCTTTATCTCAATGATATGCCCTTGTCTACTTTGCTTGAGAATAAAAATGAATCTATGGATGTGGATTTTGTTGGTAGGAATAATTTTGGTAACAACGCGTATAGAGTGAATTTTAATCCTAGGCCTTATCCTAGTAATCCTTCTAATAATTATGGAATTCCTACAACAACTCTTATGGAAATTTTAATAAGATGCCCTCTGAATTTGAGAGTAGTGTTAAAGAGTTTATGAATTCACAAAAGAATTTTAATGCTTTGCTTGAAGAGAAATTGCTTAAAGTTCATGATTTGGCTAGGAACGTTGATAGAATTTCTCTTGAAATTGATTCTTTAAAGCTTAGACCTATTCCTCCTAAGCATGATATCAATGAGTCTCAAAAATCTATGAGAATTTCCATTGATGAGTGCAAAGAAAGAACCGTTAGGATGCGTGCTTCCAAAGATGCCTTTATTAAAGCGAGTTCTTCCAATTCCTATGAAAATCAAGATGAAGATCTAAAAGTTATTGATGTGTCCCCCATTAAATCTTTGTTTTGCAATATGAATCTTGATGAAACTGAATATGATCTTCCTTTACCTAGAAGGCGTTCTACTTGATGATGAAATTGATGAACGTGGGAGTGAAAGAAATAAAAACCTAGATGTTTCTTAACCCACTATTTTGGAGCTCAAGGAATTTAATTATGAAAATTGCTCTATAATTGATTGTATTTCCTTGTTGCAATCCGTGCTAAATTATCCTCATGCTTATAGTCAAAATAAGGCCTTTACCGAACACATTATTGATGCCTTGATGCAATCTTATGAAGAAAAACTTGAGTTGAAAGTATATATCCCTAGAAAACTCTATGATGAGTGGGAACCTACTATTAAAATTAAAATTATAGATTATGAGTTTCATGCTTTGTGTGATTTGGGTGCTAGTGTCTCAACTATTCCCAAAACTTTGTGTGATTTGCTAGATTTCCGTGACTTTGATGAGTGCTCTCTAAACTTGCATCTTGCGGATTCCACTATTAAAAAGCCTATGGGAAGAATTAATGATGTTCTTATTGTTGCAAATAGGAATTATGTGCCCGTAGATTTTATCGTTTTTGATATAGATTGCAATCCTTCATGTCCTATTATTCTTGGTAGACCTTTCCTTAGAACGATTGGTGCAATTATTGATATGAACGAAGGGAATATTAGATTACAATTTCCCTTAAAGAAGGGTATGGAACACTTCCTTAGAAAGAAAATAAAATTACCATACGAATCTATCAGGAGAGCCACTTATGGATTGCCTACCAAAGATGGCAATACCTAGATCTATCCTTGCTTTTAAGCCAAGCTAGGGGCGTTAAACGATAGCGCTTGTTGGGAGGCAACCCAATTTTTTTTTTGCTTCTTTTTAGGAATAAATAATCCATCTACCTTCTATTTAGATGTGTTTTTATCTTTTAATTAGTGTTTGTGCCAAGTACAACCTATAGGATAACCTATGATGATAGTTGATTTGATTCTGCTGAAAAACAGAAACTTTGCACGCATGAATATAATTTTGTTAAATCACATGAACGTTATTTTGCGTTGATTCTTTTTGATGATGTTCAATAAACAAATTTTCCAGGACTTCCTATTTTCTTAGGATTTTTAGAGTTCCAGAAGTTTGCGTTAGTTACAGACTGCTACAGACTGTTCTGTTTTTGACAGATTCTGTTTTTCGTGTGTTATTTGCTTATTTCAATGCATCTATGGCTAGTAAATTAGTTTATAAACCATAAAGAAGCTGGAATACAGTAGGTTTAACACCAATATAAATAAAGAATGAGTTCATTGCAGTACCTTATGTGATGGTTTTGTTTTCTTTCACTGACAGAGCTTATAAGATTTCCTGTTGAGTTTTGTGTTGTGAAGTTTTCAAGTTTTGGGTAAAGCTTTTATGGACTATGGAATAAAGGGTGGCAAGAGCCTAAGCTTGGGGATGCCCATGGCACCCCAAGATATTCAAGAATAGCCAAAATCCTAAGCTTTGGGATGCCCCGGGAAGGCATCCCCTGTTTCGTCTTCCTTCATTGGTAACTCTACTTGGAGCTATATTTTTATTCGCCACATGATATGTGTTTTGCTTGGAATCGTGTATTATATTAGTCTTTGCTTGTTAGTTTACCACAATCATCCTTGCTGTACACACCTTTTGGGAGAAGCCTATTTGATTAGAATTTGCTAGAATACTCTATGTGCTTCACTTATATCTTTTAAGCTTGATAGTTTTGCTCATAGTGCTTCACTTATATCTTTTGAGCGTGATAATTTTTGCTCTAGTGCTTCACTTATATCTTTTAGAGCATGGTGGTGGATTTGTTTTAAAGAAAATATTGATCTCTCATGCTTCACTTAGATTATTTTGAGAGTCGTTAATAGCATGGTAATTTGCTTAATATTAATATACTTAGTATTCAAGATATGTGAAACTTTCTTTTGAGTGCGTTGAATACTAAGATAAGTTTGGCGCTTGATAATTGTTTTGAGATATGGAGGTGATAATATCAAAGTCGTGCTAGTTGAGTAGTTGTGAATTCAAATAATGCTTGTGTTGAAGTTTGTGATTCCCGTAGCATGCACGTATGGTGAACCGCTTTGTGATGAAGTTGGAGCACAATTTTATTTATTGATTGTCTTCCTTATGAGTGGCGGTCGGGGACGAGCGATGGTCTTTTCCTACCAATCTATCCCCCTAGGAGCATGCGCGTAGTACTTTGGTTTTTGATGACTTCTAAATTTTTGCAACAAGTATATGAGTTCTTTTGATTAATGTTGAGTCCATGGATTATACGCACTCTTTCACCCTTCCACCATTGCTAGCCTCTCTAATACCGCACACTTTTCGCCGGTATTATAAACCCACCATATATCTTCCTCAAAACAGCCACCATACCTACCTATTATGGAATTTCCATAGCCATTCCGAGATATATTGCCATGCAACTTTCCACCGTTCCGTTTATTATGACACGCTCCATCATTGTCATATTGCTAGCATGATCATGTAGTTGACATCGTATTTGTGGCAAAGCCACCATTCATAATTCTTTCATACATGTCACTCTTGATTCATTGCATATCCCGGTACACCGTCGGAGGCATTCATATAGAGTCATACTTTGTTCTAAGAATCGAGTTGTAATTGTTGGGTTGTAAGAAAAATAAAAGTGTGATGATCTTCATTATTAGAGCATTGTCCTAGTGAGGAAAGGATGATGAAGATGATGATTCCCCCACAAGTCGGGATGAGACTTTGGACTTTACAAAAAAAAGGGGGAGAAAGGCCAAAAGAAAAAAGAAGTCCAAAGAAAAAAAAGAAAAAAAGAGGCCATAAAAAAAGGAAGAAAGGCCCAAATAAAAAATGAGAGAAAAAGAGAGAAGGGAAAATGCTACTATCTCTTTTTCCACACTTGTGCTTCAAAATAGCACCATGATCTTCATGATAGAGAGTCTCATATGTTGTCACTTTCATATACTAGTGGGAATTTTTCATTATAGAACTTGACTTGTATATTCCAATGATGGGCTTCCTCAAAAGTGCCCTAGGTCTTTGTGAGCGAGCAAGTTGGATGCACCCCACTTAGTTTCTTTTATTGAGCTTTCATATATTTATAGCTCTAGTGCATCCGTTGCATGGCAATCCCTACTCACTCACATTGATATCTATTAATGGGCATCTCCATAGCCCGTCGATACACCTATTTGATGTGAGACTATCTTCTCCTTTTTGTCATCTCCACAACCACCATTCTATTCCACATATAGTGCTATGTCCATGGCTCACGCTCATGTATTGCATGAAAGTTCAAAAAGTTTGAGATTATTAAAGTATGAAACAATTGCTTGGCTTGTCATCGGGGTTGTGAATGATTAAATACTTTGTGTGATGAAGATAGAGCATAGCCAGACTATATGATTTTGTAGGGATAACTTTCTTAAGCCATGTTATTTTGAGAAGACATGATTACTTTGATTAGTATGCTTGAAGTATTATTATTTTTATGTCAATATGAACTTTTGTCTTGAATCTTTCGGATCTGAATATTCATACCACATTTAAGAAGATTTACATTGAAATTATGCCAAAGTATCACTCCGCATCAAAAATTCTCTTTTTAGCATTTACCTACTCGAGGACGAGCAGGAATTAAGCTTGGGGATGCCTGATACGTCTCCAACGTATCTATAACTTTTGATTGCTCCATGCTACTTTATCTACTGTTTTGGACTATATTGGGCATTATTTTCCACTTTTATATTATTATTGGGACTAACCTATTAACCGGAGGCCCAGCCCAGAATTGCTGTTTTTTACCTATTTCAGTGCTTCAAAGAAACGGAATATCAAATGGAGTCCAAACGGAATGAAACCTTCGGAAACGTGATTCTCTGACCGAACGTGATCCAGGAGACTTGGACCCTGCTCCAAGGAACAAAAGAGGCGGTCACGAGGGTGCCCCCCCCTAGGGCGCGGCCCCTACCTCGTGGCCCCCTGTTGCTCCACCGACATACTCCTTCCTCCTATATATACCTACATACCCCCAAACGATCAGGAGGGGAGCCAAAAACCTAATTCCACCGCCGCAACTTTCTGTATCCACGAGGTCCCATCTTGGGGCCTGTTCTGGAGCTCCGCCGGAGTGGGCATCCACCATGGAGGGCTTCTACATCAACACCATAGCCTCTCCGATGAAGTGTGAGTAGTTTACTTTAGACCTTCGGGTCCATAGTTATTAGCTAGATGGCTTCTTCTATCTTTTTGGATCTCAATACAATGTTCTCCCCCTCTCTCGTGGAGATCTATTTGATGTAATCTTCTTTTTGCGATGTGTTTGTTGAGACCGATGAATTGTGGGTTTGTGATCCAGCTTATCTATGAATAATATTTGAATCTTCTCTGAATTCCTTTATGTATGATTGAGTTATCTTTGCAAGTCTTTCGAATTATCAGTTTGGTTTGGCCAACTAGATTGGTAGTTCTTGCAATGGGAGAAGTGTTTAGCTTTGGGTTCAATCTTGCGGTGTCCTTTCCCAATGACAGAAGGGGCAGCAAGGCACGTATCGTATTGTTGCCATCGAGGATAACAAGATGGGTTTTTTATCATATTGCATGAATTTATCCCTCTACATCATGTCATCTTGCTTAAGGCGTTACTCTGTTTTTAACTTAATACTCTAGATGCATGCTGGATAGCTGTCGATGAGTGGAGTAATAGTAGTAGATGCAGAATCATTTCGGTCTACTTGTCTTGGACGTGATGCCTATATACATGATCATACCTACATATACTCATAACTATGCTCAATTCTGTCAATTGCTCAACAATAATTTGTTCACCCACCGTAGAATATCTATGCTCTTGAGAGAAGCCACTAGTGAAACCTATGGCCCCCGGGTCTCATCATATCAATCTCTATTATTTTAATACTTGCTTTGTTTTTACTTTTCCTTTTACTTTTCACTTTGCATCTACATACCAAAAATACTAAAAATATTATTTATCATCTCTATCAGATCTCACTCTCATTAGTGACCGTGAAGGGATTGACAACCCCTAATCGCATTGGTTGCGAGGAGCTATCGTTTTGTGTAGGTACGAGGGACTTGTGCGTGGCCTCCTACTGGATTGATACCTTGGTTCTCAAAAACTGAGGGAAATACTTACGCTACTGTGCTGCATCATCCTCTCCTCTTTGGGGAAATCCAACACAGTGCTCAAGAGGTAGCACCTACCACGACCGTCACGTCGCTCGTGCGGACGCGCCCTTGGAGATTTAACACGGTGCGTTAGGCTATCTGATGTTGGCATGTCATACATAGTCATCACTTAGTCACTCATACTATAACAAGGTTAGCTATAAGGTTGGCTATAAGTGTATTTATTTTTTTACTCCTCTCTATCTCTTTCTTCGTACTCCCTCCGTCCCATAATATAAGAACGTTTTTGACAATAGGACACAGGGAGTACTAGTATTTATTGCATTTGCCAAGGAGTGACCACTTCCAATGAAATGGTGTTGCTAAGTTTGCTTCATTTAATTAGATATAGACTCAAAATTGTCTTTTCACCTAGGTACATGTGCTTAGCACCGTTTCTTCCTTGGGTCACCAAACTAGTCACTCTCTTCTTGATTAACTTGCCACATAAGACTTTATGCCTATGTGGCAAGCTTAGCACCTATAGGAGCAAGTAAAAGTATGTACAATAGTGCGCTTTACATGGAATTTTTGCATATGTGGAGGAAAGAGAGGCAAGGAAAAAGTGGAGAAGTGGGCTCTCATGCAAGAGCCAGCCTCTACTACATGGTGGAGCATTGGGAGAGGCACCTGTATGGAGGTGGTCAGGAATCGGGAGACTCACGCCAGTCGTAGCGCCGCAGTTAAAATGATAATGGCAAGTCAAATCACGGGGCCCCACCTATCCAACAGTAACTCGCTTTCAAATCACACAACCCTATGTTTGCAGCAGCCTACTCCCTCGTCTTCTTGCGTCTCTATCGAACCGACTAGGCGGAACTGCCCCGCCTACCGCGCAGGAAAAGCCCCGCACTCAACTTTTAAATACAACTACATCCGCTTTAGAATCCAATGATATAGTAGTACTTTTTGTGACATGGTAACTCATTTAGTTAGTCAAATGGATGACCTAGAACTACGTGTACGCCCTATAAACCGAGATGCCTAAAAATAAAAAACTAAGGCGGAGAGGGTAGTTCAGCACGTATCTTTTTAGATCAATATAGTCAGGATTCACCGAGGATCAAAACCAAGTGGTAGGCTGCTCCTGTCGTGTTGGCGTAGCAACTCAAGCAGGGTCAGTCCGCACACGAAATGGCGACACACTTAACAGGACCCCTTTGGCCGACATGTGGCTCATCCACCATCTTGTTCCACGTGCGATGCACCAAATTACAGTTCGGAGCAGCGGTTGGAACTGGAGGCACCCCGGTCGTAGCACCGCAGTAGTATAAAATGAGCGACGAGGGGTCAAATCACAAAGCCCCACCTTTCCCACATTAAGATGGATGGACGAAGCAACCATCATTTCACTCGGCGCAAGAGCATAAACAAAAGAGAAAACAATGATGCGTGCGGCAGCTACCTAGGGCACCCTAGGGTAGGGTAGGGGTCTCCACTACATATCCTTTTTTTTGAAAGCGCCTCCACTACAAATCAGCTTCTCCCTCGTCCTCTTGAAGAAAATCGATGATGAGTGCGGCGATAGGGTTTGTAGGAGTACTACGGCGTGCGGGGCCACATCGTAGTAAATGGGTTCGAGTCGTCGCATGTGTGGGCCGCTTGGTTTTATGGGAACGAGGCAGCATTTTGGGTTTGGGGACCAGTGGAGATATAGTACGTACAAAAAATTGTGGGCGTAGGCTCGACCGAAAGGCAATGATGCATTGAACACATGAGATTTTGAAACCAAATTATGAATAAATACACAGTATAGCATGTAAAGCTTTGAGTCATGTATGCATGATGTAGATGTTCGTTTAGTTCTTATAGTTCATCTCATTCAAAATCAATTAGTTTTATAAAAATGTTAAGATTCGTGGGGTTGTGCATTCTAAATCATAAAGTAAAAAACAAATAATGGCAATTCATTTAGAAAAAAAGCAATTATGATACAGAAGATTCTAGAACAAAGGAGAAGTGCTTGTGTTTTGAGGTTTGTGCATTATACTTAAGTTCAACCATGGAGTCTTCTAAATTGTACATGTGGCAGATCTGGTGGAATGTTGATGATATCCAACGACCAGTAGTGCTTGGATTTGCCATCTCTGCACTGTCAGATTAGCTTCATCCAGCGACCATCTTTCGAAGTTATTGGCACACTATATAGTTCTTGTGCCATAGTTGCATGTTTTGGAAAAAAACTACTAGTGGGTTGTACTATCTATTTAGGAATAGAAGATGTATACATGGAAGTTGTAGGGAAAGAGATGACATGGAGCATCTCGATTCCTATGAGTAGGGATTGGAAAAGAGATGTCATTTGGTTCACATCATAGGAACTTTTCTATTGAATCTAGAGATGACATGTATCTCAATTCCTATGAGGAGGGATTAGAAAAGATATGTAATTTGGTTCAGATCATAGTAACTTTTCTATTGAATATATGTTAATGTTTATTTTCCTTTGAAATTAAGGGAGTATAGGAATCCATTCATATGAACCATCTGGCTCTAAAGCTATAGAATTGATATCATGTTTATTTCCTTTGAAATGTGGAGTATATGAATCTATTCCTATGAACCAATTGGCTCTAAAGGAAAAAATCCTATAAAAATCATATCATATAGAGTTCCTATGATATTCCTCGACACTAAAGGATGGTTGAAATTGCTGTGGGTGATACGATGGTCTTATTTTGTAGACTCCTCACCCATCTTTATAGTTACCTCTCAAATATAAATGAAATGATATATACAGTGTATTCTACATGTGCAATTTGGTACACGAAAACTCGGTAAAAGTTTGCGAGGTTTGAATTTTCAATAAAGCTATATGCACTGCATTTCGGAACGGAGGGAGCATACGGCAGTTGCTAACACTCACGTGGAAGATTTGTGTGTAGGAGGAGTGCCTATTATGTTAAATGACATGGCAAAACTGACATTGTCGGATGCCGATCTAACGGTTCTTATGGCGTTCGTCAGGAAAAGGCTTGTGGCGAACGTTTGTTGAATAATGATTTACGGACACATGCATTGCATTGATACGTGCCCCCCTCTCTCTCATGCACACACACCCTCATGAGTCATGACTCTCCCGAGTCCTCTCGCAGACTTGCACGTCGCACCCACCGTCTATATGTAGGTAGACGCCACGCACATATGTGCTCTTCACACCCTACCCTCAGAACTTCTAAAAAACAATAGACGTTGCGCACATTTTATTTTAGCTCACACGTCACACACTTATAGTATTACTTTTGCGGTGAATGTTGTTTGGGCATAGAATATTGTACTCTCACGAAGATAAGCAGTGCACGCACGCACTAGTTCTCTCACACCCACTCACTGGTACACGAGGAGCACATTTTTTGGAAGCTGGTACAACAAAATCACTCCACTATATATATAAGGAGGAGACTTAGCGCTTGCTTTACTAGGGTTCCTCTCGTTCACTCTCTCATGCTCTTCAGATCTAAGCAAGACATAGGTGGCCACACTCTCTCGCAGCTCACAGCTGGTCACAAATCCGGCCAGACAACCTCGACCGGGGCAGGGGTGTAGGTGCATCGTTCACGCTGTCGTCGGCGGCGAGGGAGGAGACCAACGGCTGCCCGCGTGTCCCGATCGGCGGCCGTGCTGTTCTCTCCGAGAGAGCGCCGGCTCAGGAGTGCCTCCGACCCCTTCTTCCTCCCTGCGGTATTGTGGCCAAGATGCGGCCTCCCGACACCGTCTTTGCCACATGCCGATGACCCTTAGGTATATATTCCTTCAAAACCTACCTTGCTCTACTGCCCCAGCTCCCTTCGTGTGGATCTTTTTCTACTTCTGTCCATTGTTCCAAAGCCACCTAGACTTTTACTATTATTAGAGGTAAAGCTAGTTCATACAATCGACTCTAAGAGTTGGTTCAAACAGGGAAGAAAGTGGGAAAGCTGTAGCATGAATCTAGGACTTGGTTCTAAGAGGAAACGGGGGAAAGTAGTAGATACTGGCTACCCAACCGGTCTCTTGGTTGAAAAGACGAAGAAAGCATGGTGGATGGCGAAGGGTGGGCAGAAGTGGACCTATCTCTTGGTTGAAAACGGAAAGAAAGTGATGGGTGTTGGGGGACAACGCAAATGAGAATGAGCAGGTCTAGATTTCCTGTGCTCACATAGGAAAATGTCGCCGAGGAGATAAAAAATGGGACAAATGCAGACATGCTGCCTGAGTGTTTGCCGCTCTCGGCAGCCACATCTGCCTCACCACTTTATGCCCCTACTGTCCCTATGCCCATATCGCTACCGTTAATGTAAAATCACATGAAGCATTAAGCAATGCCACGTAATGTCACTATAAGTAATGGTCTAGTGCTGTCGATAAATTGAAGCAATGCCACCACCATTTTATGAAGTGCTTTCGTCTTGCTTCATCCCAGTGGAAATGCAGTAACACTTAACTCTCAGACCACTAACATTGCTTCATCCCAGTGGAACTGCACAAATTTGATTGCACATTTACTGACCATGTGCTACTCTCATGACAGTAATACTAATGCTATTGTTCTGCATGTTAATCTAGTGGCATTGTTGATGTGATGTGATGCTACTGACTTAAGGACTCTTCATACTGTCAATCTAGTGCCAATTATAACACAATATATGCTGCTGTTAATCATACGCCACTGCAAATATCTGTCACTATTTAAATAACCGTATTTTGTATTTGCGCAAACAGGGATGTCTGTCTCCATACCTTTTCGGGATGTCTGTCTCTGTATCGTTTCTATCCGCGCAATCAAAAGCACACACCTCAGTTTTAGTACAATTGTGCAAAATGAGATGGCTATCCCTTGTTGTCGTCGTCTAACCTCTAGTCTTCAAGGTATTCCTACATTGGTAGTAACTAAGGTAGAATGACCAACGCAATCTAAAAGAAGCTGATTCGTACGTTTTACTTCATAATTGCAGTACAGGGACGAGCAAAAACAATTACATCCTAGTCCAGAATGCACTTTCTGCCAGTTCTTCCACGGACCGAGGACTAGCTGGCACGGCTGCACGGCGGTTTTTTGGACAGGTGCACGGACAAGAGGCATTGTGGTCTGCTTATTTCTGCAAATAACGATGCTTAAATTTAGTGGAATGCACAAGCATTTCAACTGGTCAGTACACTGCATGGTTCAGTTCAGCATTCCAGCTGAGACCACAATTATAATTAGTTATTCTGGAATGAGAGAACCTAACCCTGGATGATGGCAACTAGAAAAAACCAGAGTGAGCTCCAGGAAATTTAAGCCTGCCGGGAGGCCCTTTGCTCAGAGAAGCCTTGCTTGTTTTTTCCTGATTTGTAAAGCTTCTCACAACTTTGTCTTTTTCTGTGAACTAGTATATGTTTGTTATGTTCTATGAATCATTGAGATGTATAAAATTTCATTACTCATGTTTTTCAAGTTTTTTATGAGGACGAGTTTAATGTGAGTGTTCCACATGAGCGCTGGACTAGCGTGTGAATGTTTGGAATTTATTACATTGTGGCCTCAATTAACTGCATGAACCACTATAACAAGATACATAGTTGCTTATATGTCAGACAACAGATTGTTGATTGTTAGTTGGTCGATAGCCTAGTGTTGAAGCGAGCTGAGCCAATGTGCCGTGTTTTGCACAACTACTTACAAGTGGGGTAGCACCAACAGTGTTTACAAGTACTTATGTATACATCGGTGCACAGTTCTCGAATGAGTGCTCTATTTCATCAAAACATACATTGCTCATATGATAAACCGTGACAACTTATGTCTTACCATGCCATATTCATGAAAAAACTAGTGAGGACGCATCTGTTTCGGCAACAATTACGATGGTTCTCACATTATTCACGGGCACACAAAAGTAGCAGCAGTTCCCATAGACGGATTCAAACAGAGTACTAGCCCATAGGGGTCGATAACAGGCAAGGTTCGGATAATTAGACACAATTCAAACTACTATTAAACACTAGATGGGGCAACTATTTCATGCCTCGATCTAATTTGAGCTGGACACAAGACGGACCTTGCCATGAACATCATCGAGGACGTCCCGCAGCAGCTTAATCCTGTGATCCTTCATGAAGACAACCTTGTGGCCTTGCCATTGATAAACTTGTTTGTGGAGGCATGCCACGTCATCTTCCTGCGTAAGCATGACAAGAACAGTATGCCTCACAAACGAAGGAGTAGCTTTGAACTTCTTGTGCTTCAGTACACCTTGGACAACACGCCTAACAACAGTGAGGCTGGAATACAACTCTTCATTGGTATAACCGCAAATGGCTTCCAGGATCCAACAGCCTAAGAACTCTGTTTCCCAGTGCATATATTTAGGTCATCTGCCTCATAGCGAGTGACATGTACAACCACACAATCCTTGTCTGCATCAGGGTTATAATTGAAACAGAAACAAATTCTGAATTACTTTTCAGTATAAGAAACACAAGTTATTTAAACCACTATGTATAGCATGGCATCGAAGCTAATAAAATTTTGCATTATTAATCACCACATACTTAGATGAAAAACCACAATCGAGATCGGCAAAGAAGAAAATTGTCGGTGTTCTGGGAACGGGGGTTAAGTGGGGGCCCAATGCAGCCCAGCTTCATTAGCTCAAGATCAAGACCCTCGCGAGGGTCCAAGCCTCGCGGGGCGGACAACATGGAGCTTCCTCAAGAGCAGCCTCCTCAGGCGGGCTCGCGAGGAGGCGGAGAGATCAAGGCGGGGCACCTCCCGAGGGGACCGTGATGCAAGCCATGACGATCGGAGGCCAGGCGGGCGCCGACCAGCGCAGTGTCCTTGTTTACCTTTCGGTGCTAAGGGGGCAAGCATAGGCCAAAGCATCGGGCAAAGGTTACCGTTTCGGTGCAACAAGACCAAGACCAGCAAAACGGCAGGATGGAGGTCATCGTGGAGCCCAGGGCAGCGTCACCGTCAGAGCCTTTGGCAGCCGAAGACCAACTTTAGTCAGGATAAGTGTACCAGATGTTCCCCTTCAAAATGGCCAATTGTTGGCGCCCTTCCCGCTCATTATTTGGGGAGAGGCCCAGGGCCTCGCTCTATAAATAGGACTAGCCACCACAAGGTAGAGGTATCTGGAGATCGACCAGAGAGAGAGAGAGAAGCGACTGAACTCACCCAAGCAGTTCATCGCACCAGCTCAAGAACAGCCCCTCGCGAGGCTGTTCTCCCTTTGTATTGTTCATCATCAGCCCCTGAGGCAATCCACCACACCACACACTGGAGTAGAGTATTACACCACAATGGTGGCCTAAACCAGTATAAATCTCGTGTCCTCTGTGTGTTCATCTTTCTTGCCTAGATCTTTGCGAGACTTTGAGACGTGAGCTGGTAGGGGAGAGATCTTCGTGCGCAACCCTGTATTCGAACCTCAAGGGTCTGCCGGAACCCGAAATCCGACACAAATCACCTTGGGCAGCTCAGCGGGGGGGGGGGACACATCCTCGAAGGGGGAAAACTGCTCCTGCAGTGCCACGGGGGCTGTAACCTCAAACGGGGCGTTGACCATCTCAGTAGTGGTCGTGAGCGTATCTGGGGTCGGCTCGGTGGCTGCTTCCATCTTCTTGGAGTTCTCTGTCTCGTGGGGATCAGCCTCCCGCGTCTGCTCCAATATTGCCAGATCTTTGCCTGGTTCTCCTTGGTCCATCATGAAACTGTCGGATTTCGGGTTCCGACAGACCCTTGAGGTTCGAACACTGGGGTGCACGTGGAGATCACACCCCCAGCCTACCCATGTCTCACCGCCTCGTAAGGATCTAAACTACACAAAGAACAACACAAGGGACATGAGATTTATACTGGTTCAGGCCACCATTGTGGTGTAATACCCTACTCCAGTTTGTGGTGTGTGGATTGCCTCTGGGGCTGATGACAACTGTACAAGGGAAGAACAGCCTCGCGAGGGTCTGTTCTTGGTTGGTGTGATGAACTGCTAAGGGGGTTCAGTCGCCTCTCTCTCTGTGTGTCTTGGGTGCAGATCCGATCAGATCTAGATGCCCTACCCTGTTGGTGGCTAGTCCTATTTATAGGCGAAGGCCTCGGGCCTCTTCCCAAATATTGAGCGGGAAGGGCGCCAACAATTGGCCATTTTGAAGGGGAACATCTAGTACACTTATCCTGACTAAAGTTGGTCGTCGCCTGCCAAAGACCATGACGATGACGCTGGCTTGGGTTTCACGATGACCTCTGTTCTGCCGTCCTGCTGGTCTTGGTCTTGTTGCACCGAAATGGTTGCCTTTGCTTAATACCCTTGCCTGTGCTTGCCCCCTTTGCACCAAAGGCGAAACAAGGACTCTGCGCAGGCCGGCGCCCGCCTGGCCTTGGTCGTCATGGCTTGCGTCACGGGCACCTCGTGAGGTACCCTGCCTTGATCTCTCCGCCTCCTCGCGAGCTAGCCAGACGAGGCCGCGCCTGAGGAAGCCTCCTGTCGTCCGCCCCGCGAGACTTGGCCCCTCGCAAGGGTCTTGAGCATGTGCTGATGAAGATGGGCCGTACTGGGCCACTCCTTGAGCCACGCCGCAGGCCGCAGGCAGGCAAGTCTGGGTACCCCCGTTCCCAGAACGCTGACAATAGCCCCCGGGCCCAAGGCGCGCTTGGACTTGGCTTAGCAAACAAGCGAAGAGGCAAGTGTGAAGCGCCGCGGGCCCCAATAGCCTGCGGCCTTGGGCGCCGTGTGGCGATTGATTGGACGTGGGCGCCCTGGCTCCCGCACGACGCCTCGGTAACTGCATGAATTGACAAGTCCCTGCATGCAAAACGGGTCATGATTACCTGTGATTGTGTAGGTCGACGGTTGGCCTCCCTCGGCTATATGTACGGAGCGGCGCGAGCCCTTCCAATCCACCTCTTCCCGCTACTCTTCGTCTTCCTCTTCGTCCTTGCTCCTCCCTTCGCCAATGGCACCGATCTGTCGGTTTTCTGCCAAAGAGAAGGGGAAGGCCCCCCCGAGAGAGTCCTGTCCCGCTTCCTCCAAAGAAACGGCTCGTCTCTTGCCACGGGGGGAGGAGGTGCTTGGTAGGAGGTGTCGAGGCCATGGTTAAAGCACCTGCCACCGGGATTCCCACTGCCCTTGTACGCCCGGATCATGGGCCCTGAAGATGCTGGCGCCGAGCAGCATCGCCAAAGGCACCGTCGCCGCCCGCGGATCACGGCGGTGCGCGTCGTTCCTCTGGGAGTTCACACCGAAGGCTCTTCTCGCGAACTCGTGCTTCACGCCACCATGCCTCCTCGGTCCTGGATTCGCCTCCCTCCTTCCTTCGCCTTCGAGATCCTGCCGAGGGGGCCTATCGAGCTTTGGCTTTAGCATGTTGGCTGCAGTGCCCCCGTGACCGAAGCGGAGGTTGAGGTCGTCGCTCCGGGCAGGGTCTACCTGACCCGTGGCTGGGGAGAGATCGCCCGGGTCGGCAGGACGGGTGGGGCCCTCGGAATCCACCTTGAGTACGATGGCGCCTCCCTGATGTTCTTCAAGGTCTTCGACGCGGAGGGGCGTCGACTGGAGTGCTGCCCTGAGAAACACGGCCGGGATCTTGCCGCGGCGAGGACTAGGCTCGTCAACCGCTTCCCCAGCAGCTCCTCAGGCAGCGGAGGTGTCAGAGGATCCAGCGACTCCGCCGAGCTCCTCGCGACCCCGGAGTCGAGCGACGACAGCTACGAGCCCCCGAGCTTGCATCGCTCCCGGAGCAGGGCGGGTTCGTCGGGCCGCCGTCGCCACTGATCTGTATGGGGTTGGCACCGGTGACGCGCGTAGTTAGCACTCTGTAGTATCTGCTCCTTTTGTTCCCTGCGAGGAATCGAAGAACACACCCCGTGGGGGTTTGTAAGATGCTTGTAGTTCCATTTGTTAATATGATCCTTATCATGAAGTGGTGAGGGGTGCTCGTCCCGTCTTAGCTTAGTTCCTTCTTTTGAACCTCACGAGGACTTGACACTCTGCGCTGACAGGTCCCGGTCCCAAGGCAGGCTTCAGCCGTCGCTGGTATGCCAGGTCGCAATGTCGTGGTCAAGGCCAGGAGGTGAGCGGCCCGAGGTCTAGTAAGAGCCCCTGAGTCGCGATGCTTAGGAGGTCCCCTTTAGTGCTCAAGCATCCATCGCTCGGTGAGAAAGAAGTGTGACGTCGCCAAAAACAAAACTGCATTAGGTGCGAGGTCGGCGCTGTGATAGCTACTGATTCCGGAGGATGACTTATCTCGGGGGTTAGAAACCGCTCCTTGGCGCGGCGCCGGGCCCGCGCGTCGGCAACCGAGAAGTTGCCTGGCGAGGTCGCCCACGTGCCTCTTCCCTCTCGTCTTTGCTCCCCTTCGTGCTCTATGTCCTCAGGTCCCGGCCCTCAAGCAGGCTCAGCCGTCTCTGGTATGCCAGGTCGCGATGCCGTGGACAAGGCCAGAGGGTGAGGGTTGGAAAGCCGGTAAGAGCCCATGAGTCGCAATGCTCAGGTACCCCCCCCTTTAACGTGCAAGTGGTTCGTGTGGACGAGAGAGAAGGAGACGCCGCAGAGGCCTCACCGGACGCTGCTCCTTAAAACGATCCTACGAGTTCATCATGAGAAAGGCGAGGGTTTGCCGTTACAACTGCCGGCCAGCTGCTGGTTGCTCTAGGTGGGTGACGAGGCACTGAAGGCTTGGTGAGGTGGCGCCCTGCGGGGTTGCCGCGGCCAGAGCTCAGCCGTCCAGGTTTGTCGACGTTGCAGGGACAGACCCATGTGCAAGTGTCGTGCCGTGAGGGAGCAGCTCCATTAGTTGGTGTCAATCGAGCGGGCGATTAGGTCGAGAATGTTAGCCATGAAGAAGAAAATCCATTTAGATAGACGCAGAAAGAAACGAGCACTGCTGGGTCGGTCCCAAGCGACTTTGGGGATGCTGCTGCTCGAGGGGCGCCCCCGATAAAGCAAGCTGAAAACATGAACTAAAGGGGATACACGCCGCAGGGACGGACCCACGTGGCCTGGGAATGATGCAGCCCTGGGGGCGCTCCCAGCTGAAAATGAAACTTGAAGGATGTCACCTGATGATGCTGAAGATGGAGGGATGCTGAAGTAGCGGACGGCGTGCGCTGCGGGAGACGATCTTCACGAGCCCCCAGGCGCAGGGGCCTCGGGAGGCTCCAGAGGCACTGGCGGCTCCTCGCGGACCATCTCCATCTCCGCCAGGACTGCGGAATGCCTGACCGTCTGAGCCTCCAAGATGCTCCTCACGAGGCGTTGATGCATCGCAGCCGTGTTTGGCAGGCCGTAAGGCATGCGAACATAGCTGTGGGGTGGGCTGAGGGAGTCCTAGACTAGGGGGTGTCCAGATAGCCGAACTATCATCATCGGCCGGACTCCAAGACTATGAAGATACAAGATTGAAGACTTCGTCCCGTGTCCGGATAGGACTTTCCTTGGCGTGGAAGGCAAGCTTGGCAATACGGATATGTAGATCTCCTACCATTGTAACCGACTCTGTGTAACCCTAGCTCTCTCCGGTGTCTATATAAACCGGAGGGTTTTAGTCCGTAGGACAACAATCACAACAACAATCATACCATAGGGTAGCTTCTAGGGTTTAGCCTCCTTGATCTCGTGGTAGATCCACTCTTGTACTACCCATATCATCAATATCAATCAAGCAGGAGTAGGGTTTTACCTCCATCGAGAGGGCCCGAACCTGGGTAAAAACATCGTGTCCCTTGTGTGCTGTTACCATCCGCCTAGACGCACAGTTCGGGACCCCCTACCCGAGATCCGCCGGTTTTGACACCGACATTGGTGCTTTCATTGAGAGTTCCTCTGTGTCAACACCGATAGGCTTGATGGCTCCTTTGATCATCAACAACGACGCAGTCCAGGGTGAGACTTTTCTCCCCGGACAGATCTTCGTATTCGGTGGCTTTGCACCGCGGGCAAATTCATTTGGCCATCTGGAGCAGATTGAAAGCTACACCCCTGGCCATCAGGTTAGATTTGGAAGCCTGAACTTCACGGCCGACATCCACGGAGACTTGATCTTCGACGGATTCGAGCCACAGCCGAGCGCGCTGCACTGTCACGATGGGCATGATTTAGCTCTGCTGCCGGACAGTGCCCTGGAGGCCGCACAACGAGTCCGCTCCGACCCTTAATTCGGAGCCGACCACGAAGATCAAGGATGGGTGGCTAGACACCGCCTCGGGGGCTGCAACCTCTACGGCGATGGAGCCGAATACTGACTTTGTCCCTTGTGAGGCTCGTGACTCCGAGGTGCCGGACTCCTCTCCGGACTCTGAACCTCCCGCGCCCCCTCCAATAGAATCCGATTGGGCACCGATCATGGAGTTCACCGCTGCGGACATCTTTCAACACTCACCTTTTGGCGACATCCTGAATTCGCTAAAGTATCTCTCGCTATCAGGAGAGCCCTGGCCGAATTGTGGTCAGGATGGCTGGGATGCGGACGATGAAGAAATTCAAAGCCCACCCACCACCCACTTTGTAGCCACTGTCGACGATCTAACCGACATGCTAGACTACGACTCCGAAGACATCGATGGTATGGACGACGATGCCGGAGACGACCAAGAACCAGCGGCTACGGGGCACTGGAAGACCACCTCGTCATACGACATATACGTGGTGGACATCCCAAAGGATGGGAATGGCGAAGAAGCAGCGGAGGAAGACTCCTCCAAGAAACAGCCCAAGCGCCAGCGTCAGCGGCGCCGCTCAAAATCCCGCCACAGCAAGAATGGAGATTTCGGCACCGGAGATAATAACACCCCAGAGAGTGACGAAGACAACCCCCTCCAGCAAGATTCAGCACAGGAGGACGGAGAAGCCAGCCCTCACGAGAGAGCAGAAGACGAAGAGGTAGAGGATGATAATTACATGCCTCCCTCCGGAGACGAGGCAAGCCTCGAAGACGACGAATTCGTCGTGCCCGAGGATCCCGTCGAACAAGAGCGTTTCAAACGCAGGCTTATGGCCACGGCGAACAGCCTAAAGAAAAAGCAGCAACAGCTTAGAGCTGATCAAGACCTGCTAGCCGATAGATGGACTGAAGTCCTCGCGGCCGAAGAGTATGAACTCGAACGCCCCTCCAAAAGCTACCCCAAACGCAAGTTGCTCCCCTGATTAGAGGGGGAGGCATATAAACCTGCATGACCAGAGCACAATACGGCTGACCGACCACCTCGTGGCCGCGACAGAGAGGCCTTTAGGCCCTCCATTAGAACCGTACCCCAGCATCGCTCGAAAAGCACAAGGCCATAGGGGAACACTCCGGACTTGCGAGATATATTGGAGCATAAGGCAAGACAATCAAGATCGACCTATGGATCGCGTGGGCGCCCCATGGCACGCGACGACAACCGTCGCACCGGACACAGCAAGTCCGGCCGGGCCGAACACAGTAGACAAAGCTCGTTTGAGCTACGTCGTGATATAGCCCAATATAGAGGCGCCGCACACCCACTATGCTTCACAGATGAAGTAATGGATCATCAAATCCCCGAAGGGTTTAAACCCGTGAACATTGAATCCTACGATGGCACAACAGACCCAGCGGTTTGGATCGAAGACTATCTCCTTCATATCCACATGGCCCGCGGTGACGATCTTCACGCCATCAAATATCTCCCACTCAAGCTTAAAGGACCAGCTCGGCATTGGCTTAACAGCTTGCCAGCAGAATCAATTGGGTGTTGGGAAGACCTGGAAGCCGCATTCCTTGACAACTTCCAGGGCACATATGTGCGACCACCAGACACTGATGACCTAAGCCACATAATTCAGTAGCCAGACGAATCGGCCAAATAGTTCTGGACATGGTTCTTAACAAAGAAAAATCAAATCATCAACTGTACGGATGCAGAGGCCCTCGCAGCCTTCAAACATAACATCCGAGATGAGTGGCTTGCCCGGAACCTAGGACAGGAAAAGCCGAAATCCATGGCAGCCCTCACATCACTTATGACCCGCTTCTGCGTGGGAGAGGACAGCTGGCTAGCCCGCAGTAACAACCTCAGCAAAAATTCTGGCAGTCCGGATACCAAGGACCGCAATGGCAGGTCGCGTCGCAACAAAAACAAACGCCGCGTTAACGGTGATAACACTGAGGATACGGCAGCCAACGCCGGATTCAGAGGCTCTAAACCCGGTCAGCAGAAAAAGCCATTCAAAAGAACTACTCCGGGTCCGTCCAATTTGGACCGAATACTCGACCGCTCTTGCCAGATACACGGCACCCCCGAAAAGCCAGCCAATCACACCAACAGGGATTGTTGGGTATTCAAGCAGGCAGGCAAGTTAATTTCCGAAAACAATGACAAGGGGCTGCATAGCGATGACGAGGAGGAGACCCGGCCGCCGAACAATAGAGGACAGAAGGGTTTCCCCCCACAAGTGCGGACGGTGAACATGATATACGCAACTCACATACCCAAGAGGGAGCGGAAGCGTGCACTCAGGGACGTATACGCGATGGAGCCAGTCGCCCCGAAGTTCAACCCATGGTCCTCCTGCCCGATCACTTTTGATCGAAGGGACCACCCCACTAGTATCTGCCATGGTGGATTCGCCGCATTGGTATTAGACCCAATTGTCGATGGATTTCATCTCACTAGAGTCCTAATGGACGGCGGCAGCAGCCTAAATCTGCTTTATCAGGATACAGTGCGCAAGATGGGCATAGAGCCCTCAAGGATTAAACCCACAAAGACGACCTTCAAAGGCGTCATACCAAGTGTAGAGGCCAATTATACAGGCTCAGTTACGCTGGAAGTGGTCTTCGGATTCCCGGATAACTTCCGAAGCGAGGAGTTAATCTTCGATATAGTCCCGTTCCGCAGCGGCTATCATGCTCTGCTCGGACGAACCGCATTCGCAAAGTTCAACGCGGTGCCCCACTACCCATACCTCAAGCTCAAGATGCCAGGCCCTCGAGGAGTCATTACGGTCAACGGAAACACTGAACGCTACCTCTGAATGGAGGAACACACAGTGGCTCTCGCGGCAGAAGTACAGAGCAACCTCTTAAGGCAATTTTCGAGTCCGGCCGTTAAGCGACCGGACACGGCCAAACGCGCCCGGAGTAACCTACAACAAGACCACCTGGCACGTTCCGAGCACGCGTAGCAATGCGGCCCCAAACCCAGCCCTTGCAAAATTGCAAGACCGGTCCTTCGCGTACATCATTACGCTCTGGAGATACCATGGACATAGGGGGAGGGGCACGACCACAACAGGCCCAGAGTGCGGCTCAACCACACCAGGGGCTCCCAAGTGTGTCATCTTTTTTATCTTTTTTTCTTATCCATAGGACTCCATTTACTAGAGGACCTGTCCGGAAGTAGACCTGCCGAACTCACGATGCAACAACCAGGGAGGGAGAAAGGCTACGACGAACACTCAGGTGGTCTCCATTGCGAGCATTAAATCTGTTTTACACACCATTCCGCAGCCTACCCCTGGAGGGGGACATGTTTAATAGTCCTATCCCTTGCTTACCGCACTATTTGTATCGTTCTGCATTCATGGCAGTATTTCTTGAATAAACAATGCATCGCTTTTTTCTTATAACTGCATTTCTTTCTTATATATATGTTCGCTTATGACATGTTGCATCCGTACACTTTGGTACGGCTAAATACACCAGGGGCTTAAGTTCCCCACATTATGGTGTGATAAGTCCGAACACTTTCACAAGTGCGGCACCCCGAACTTATAGCATTATATGCATCGGCTCCGAATCATGTCTTGGGTCAATAGTTGGGTTTGCCCGGCTCCCATGTTTTGGTACCTTACGTTCCGTTGTATCGGCTAAGGTAGCACTGGGAGAACCACTGCGATTGCGCCCCGGTTGAGCTGGGCGAGCGCCTCAGTGGAGAAAGCTAAAACTGACCGTCATGATAAGGCGAGAGCTGGTCGCTGTTCGAGAGGTTTTTTCGAGTCCCTAAAGACTTATGCCGCTTAGAGCGAGGAACCGGCTTTGTCCGGCCCAGGCGTGGATAGCGCCCCGAACTCGGTCTTCCGAACACTAGGGGCTTCGCCGAAATTTAAAATTATAGAATTCTATGGCTAAGTGAGAGTGTTCAAGCATTATAAGTCCGGTTGCCTCGTTCGTTGTGTTGAACGCCTCCCTAGATGGACCCAAAAATGGGAACAAGAGCGCTGAAGTTTATCCCGAACACCCCAGCACTTGTGGCATGGGGGCTGAAGCCGACGACTTGCCATCTCTCAGATTTGATAAACGGCCGCACAGAAGGTAATATTTTAAATTAACAAGCGTTGCTTAGCGCATATGAACAAAGTTTTCAGCGCACAAGATAACAAAATGCGAGTCTACTCAAATATTACATCTTTGGAGCACTCACCCACAATCATGCGGGCACCCTTCAGGACACTCTTATAATACATTTCGGGCGTGCGATACTCCTTGCCCGCCGGCTGCGCATCCGTCAGAAGCTTCTCAGCATCCATCCTGCCCCAGTGCACCTTTGCACGGGCAAGGGCCCGACGGGCACCTTCAATGCAGGCGGAGTGCTTGACGACTTCAACCCAGGGACACGCATCCACCAGCCGCCGCACCAGGCCGAAGTAGCTCCCAGGCATGGCCTCCTTGGGCCACAGCCGAACTATGAGGCCCTTCATGGCCTGTTCGGCTACCTTGTGGAGCTCGACCAGCTGCTTCAGCTGGTCGCTAAGGGGCACCGGATGTCCGGCCTCAGCATACTGAGACCAGAAGACCTTCTCCGTCGAGCTCCCCTCCTCGGCCCGGTAGAAAGTGGCGGCATCGGACACGCTGCGGGGCAGATCTGCGAACGCTCCTGGAGAGCTCCGAATTCGGGTAAGTAATAGGTAATTCACATTCACATGCTTGCTTTGCATGAAAAATGCCTTACCCGCCGCTATCTTCTTCAACGCCTCGATTTCCTGGAGGGCCTTGTGGGCTTCGACCTTAGCGGCTTTGGCACTCTCAAGAGCCGATGCAAGCTCGGACTCTCGAGTCTTTGAGTCGCGCTCCAAACCCTCATGTTTTTCCATGAGAGCCTGGAGCTCTTGCCGCACCTCCGCCACCCGCGCCTCCTGCTTCTCTCGCTCGGCTCGCTCCGCGGCCGCATTGCGTTCGGCCGCGGACACCGCCTCCTTCAGGGTCGCCACTTCGTTTGTGGCCCCTGGAGTACCCACATTATTCTTGATTATTTCTCTTGCAACCAAATCCTTTTCTGTAAGGTACAAATTTAATACGGTGTTACTCACCTTCCTTGTCCTCGAGCTGCTTCTTGGCACGGACGAGCTCGCTCTCGGACCGCTCGAGGCTCTGCTTCAAAGTATTGACCTCCGCAGTCAGTGCGGCAGAGGTCAGCAGCGCAGCCTGCAATCCCATATTGACATATTTTTAGAACTCCTGTGTATATCTTTTTAGATCCTCAGTCCGGCTTTTCTTTCCGAACACCGAACCGAGCATCAGGGGCTACTGTCTATGCGGTATTATATTACATATCTTAAAATTCTTACCTCAAAGCCTGTTAGAAGGCTGCTGCAGGCTTCGGTCAGCCCGCTCTTGGCGAGCTGAACCTTCTGAATCACCGCACTCATGACAGTGCGGTGTTCTTCTTCAATTGAAGCGCCGTTGAGCGCCTCCAGCAAGTTATCCGGCGCCTCCTGTTGGACAGAGGCCGCCAGTGTCACAGTCTTGCCCTTCTTACGAAGGGGCCGCTCGCCGGACTCCGGAACCACTGCAGGTTCTGGTGCGGAGTCCGGTGCAGAGTCCGGGAGGTTGCCTTGCGGCACCTCCGGGGCCTCCTCCTCCTGGCGGGTCCCTTCCCGGGATCCCACCTCGGCGTCGTCAGCGTCACGGGGGGTTGAGGCGGTCGGAAGAGAGTCCATATCCGGCGTGCCCAAGGACCCGCTCGACGAAGCAGGAAGATCGTCCTTGGCCGGACTACAGGTTGTATGCGGCATTAGAAAGACACCGTGTGGCAAAAAGAAAAATTATAAATTATCTAGTAGTCCGGATACTTACGATCTCGCCAGGGGCTTGGCCCTTGAGGGCCACTCCTCGTTGCCGTCGCCAACGTTGGCGGAGCAGTCCGGGGGAAGGGTCCTTCCCTTCTTGGACCCTTCGGCCTCCCTCGTTGGGGAGGCCTTTCTCTTCTTCTCTCCCCCCGCTGGGGGAGAGGCCTCTTTCTTCTCCTCCTCGTCTTCGTGGGAGGAGTCCGCCTCGGAGTCAGCGGACGATGAGTCCGATATCACCTAACACCGGGAACTCCTTCGGGTTCCCATGGCCTTCTTCTTGGCCTTCTTCTCCGGCACTATGTAAAGTGCCGGGACCAGCAGCCCTGTCAAACGGGCGTCCGCCGGGTCTTCTGGAAGGGGCACCGGACAGTTAACCTGTCCAGACGTCTTTTGCCAGTCCTGTTACAGGTATTGGGAGTTTAGATCCCACATAGAGTCAAACTATGAAAAAAATGAGTGTCCCATAAAGGATAACATAGCTTACCTCGCCGGCCGGGCGTTGCGTGCAGAATCCGCGATCTTTGGTTGCGGATGCGGGAGCTTCGGCGCCCTTGAACAGCACCCTCCAAGCAGCTTCGTACGTCGTGTCGAAGAGCCCGCTCAAGGTCCGGTGCTGTGCTAGATCAAACTCCCACAAATTGAAGGCCCGTTGCTGGCAGGGGAGAATCCGGCGGACGAGCATGACCTGGATAACATTGACAAGCTTAAGCTTCTTGTTCACCAGGGTCTGGAGACAGGACCGGAGTCCGGTCAGCTCTTCCGAACTACCCCATAGCAAGCCCTTCTCTTTCCAGGAGGTGATCTGCATGGGGATGCCAGATCTGAATTTGAGGGCCGCTGCCCATTTAGGGTCACGCGGCTCGGTGATGTAGAACCACCCCGATTGCCACCCTTTGATGGACTCCACGAAGGCACCCTCGAGCCAAGTGACTTTGGGCATTTTGCCCACCATGGTGCCTCCGCACTCCGCTTGGCTGCCCTTCACAACCTTCGGCTTGACATTGAAGGTCTTTAGCCACAAGCCAAAGTCGGGCTGGATGTAGAGGAAGGCCTCGCACACGATGATAAACGTCGAGATGTTGAGGATGAAATTTGGGGCCAGATCGTGGAAATCCAGGCCGTAGTAGTACATGAGCCCCCGGACGAAGGGGTGGAGTGGGAAGCCCAGTCCGCGGAGGAAGTGGGGAAGGAATACGACCCTCTCATAGGGCCTAGGGGTGGGAATGAGCTGCCCCTCGTCGGGAAGCCGGTGCGCGATGTCGCTGGACAGGTATCCGGCGCTGCGCAGCTTCTCGATGTGCCCCTCCGTAACGCAGGAGGCCATCCACTTGCCTCCCGCTCCGGACATGGCTGGAAAGGGTCGAGGTGAGATGTGCGGACTTGGGCGCTGGAGCTCGAGTGCGCGGAGATGGATAAGCAAAGGAGGAAGAAGGCGTAGGTACAGGAGGTGGATCCTTATCCCCTTATATATGGGCGGATGAAACTATGCGTCCCTACTAGCCTGGTAAAACTCGCTTATCTCCCAAGCACCGCAATCAATGGCGCGGTTGGGTTACCCACGTCTGTATTGATGGGAATCCCGGAATAAGGCGAACACGATCTCTGCTTCGACAAGACGTGCCAAGGAAACCGCTTCGCTAAACGCGCTGAGGTGGTATAATAAAAACGATTCAAGTAAAGGCTTGGTAGTGGTGTGACATCACGCCACAAAATACGTCAGCAGATTGAACTTGTGTAAATATTATTCTCTCTACGGTGGTACGTGGAATTTATTTTGCAGAGCCGGACACTATCCTGGTGTTCACAATCTTCTATGAATTATTCGGAGGAGGAACCCGCCTTGCAATGCCGAAGACAATATGCGCGCCGGACTCGTCGTCATTGAAGCCTGGTTCAGGGGCTACTGAGGGAGTCCTGGACTAGGGGGTGTCCGGATAGCCGAACTATCATCATCGGCCGGACTCCAAGACTATGAAGATACAAGATTGAAGACTTCGTCCCGTGTCCGGATGGGACTTTCCTTCGCGTGGAAGGCAAGCTTGGCGATACGGATATGTAGATCTCCTACCATTGTAACCGACTTTGTGTAACCCTAGCCCTCTCTGGTGTCTATATAAACCGGAGGGTTTTAGTCCGTAGGACAACAATCACAACAACAATCATACCATAGGCTAGCTTCTAGGGTTTAGCCTCCTTGATCTCGTGGTAGATCCACTCTTGTACTACCCATATCATCAATATCAATCAAGCAGAAGTAGGGTTTTACCTCCACCGAGAGGGCCCGAACCTGGGTAAAAGCATCGTGTCCCTTGTCTCCTATTACCATCAGCCTAGACGCACAGTTCGGGACCCCCTACCCGAGATCCACCGATTTTGACACCGACATGGGCCTTCGCAGCGCCCCATGCTTGAGGGCCAGAGGTGCTCCTGAGAGGCGACTCGGTTGAGTCCTGGTATGTCGATGCAGACACGCAGCCCACCCTCCTCGCCTGGATGGGGAGCTACGGCGGGCAAGCGGCGGCTGCCACTCATGACTCTTGACTCCTGCAGCTCCTGAATGATCTCGCTGATGAATTCCAGAGGGTTTGGCCCTCCTTGCCTTGCTTCCTCCTGAGTGAAACATGCGTTAAAGCACGCCTCCAAGTGGTGCCCGAGCGCCTCCCTCGTAATCTTAGCAAAGTCGATGGCCCTCCAGAAGAGAGCCCCTGAGCCCTGCTCGAGGAGGGCGCCAGGCGCGCCTTCCTATGCGACAAAAGGAGGTGCCCCCTGAACGGACACGGACCCTGAGGGGCCTGCCTCCCGAGGGATCGGACCAGGTGATGTCTTCTTCTTCTTAGGAGCAGCCTCAGGAGGCCTCCCGTTCTTGTGATCTGGGTCTTCCATCGATGCGGCTTGGAAGGCACGTTCCAGGGAACACACAACATCTCTCTCTTCACAGGGCACCGTGATGACTCCGCCGCTCCCTGGCATCTTGAGGACATTGTAGCCATGATGGGTCACGGCCATGAACTTGGACAAGGTTGGGTACCCGAGGATGGCATTGTATGGCAGGCGGATGTGAGCGAGGTCAAAGTCAATGAGCTCGGTGCGGTAGTTGTCGCGCTTCCCGAAGGTAACAGGAAGGTGGACCTGCCCTTTCGGAACCGTGGAACCATCAGTGACTCCTGAGAAGGGCTTGGTTGGCTGCAGCTGATTGTATGGCACTTGGAGATTGTTGAACATTTCGACGGATAGGACATTGAGCCCTGCTCCTCCATCGATGAGGGTCCTGGCGACTTGCACGTTGCTGATGATTGGGGAACAAAGCATCGGGAGGACTCCTGCTGTGGCCGCGCACTTGAGCTGATCCGCTGAGCTGAACGTGATAGCGCACGATGACCACCTGAGAGGGTGTGTGGCCTCAAGCTTGGGGAGGACTGCATTCACTTCGCGAGCAAACTGCTTGAAGATGCACTGAGAGGCCGGGGCTTGAGCGCCGCCCAAGATGCAAGCGATTGCGCGCGGCTCCTGGAAGGCTCCAGCCCCCTCGTCCTGGTGATGGTCTTCATTGCTCCTTGGCTATGGTGGCATAGGTGTTGGTGTACTAAAGTAGGGGTACCTTAGTATCCCGAACTTGTGCACGGGCAGTAGCAGCGTCCCGTGGCAAGGCTTGCCGGGCGTCCGCCAAGATCCTCCGCCATTCCTATTTGTGCCATTCAAGAACAAAGTGTCTTAACTGAGAAGACAAGGCCCCGGCAAGAGGAGCTCGCCGGGAAGGACAAGGCCCCGGCAAGAGGACCTTGCCGGGAAAGCCAACCAAGGCATTTCAAGAGACTTGCCGCGACGCGCCCCGCGTCCCAGCAAGACCCGGCGAGCGACAAGCTTGCGGGTGCGACAAGACAACGACCGCGGCAAGGCGCTTGCCGCGGCGAAGCCACCACTCTGCGCCCACGCTCCAGCGCATCCAACGACGTGTCGCCGCAGGATCGTTCCTGGCGCACGTGGCGGGTAGCTGTGCAGCCAAGCGGTGCGAGGTGGCAAGTGGAGATGATGAGAAGGCCATCGTGGCGATCGGTGGCGCCCCTAACGGTCGTTTCCTGCACTGTTTGGGCGACCAGACGGGCATTAAATGCCCTTGTCCCCTGCCGTCAGAGTTAGGTAGGGGGCACTGTAGATAGCGGTTGTACCAACCCCTCTTTTTATTTTTTTACCCCTCTCTGCATTGCCACCTGTCGGTGACCCCTTTAGCCTATAAAAAGGAGGCCCATGCGCACGTAGAGGGGGTTCGACTCATTCGAAACTGCAACACACCCACGCTCTCGAGCAAGAACAGAATAGAAAACAAAAAGCAGCAGTAGGAGTTTTATCTCTCCGGAGAGCTCCGAAGCTGGGTAAAATCCCTCGCGTGCATCGCCTCGATCTGCTCTTCGTGCGTCCTCCGCTCCCTGTCAGACCGAAAAGGGGCCCTGCCCCATAGGTGCTCGTTCTCCCACGACATCTTTGGCGCGCCAGGTAGGGGGCGTCGAGGTTGTGCGAAGCTGATCCGGTCTTCGCGCGCGCTACATCAACATCTTCATCGACATGCCACCGAAGAGGAAGGCTTCGGAGGTGGCCGCTCCGTCCACGTCGATCCCACCGCCGCCGGAGCAAACGGGCGGTGGGGTAGACGCCGGCGGAGGAACGGGCGCCGACGGGGGGACTCACATCGTCACCAGATCCAAGGACAAGGCCCCGCAAACTTCGGCGTCCGTACATGCACCGCATCCCTCTCAGGAGGCGCGGGATCGACAACGCCATGGTGCTCCGAGCACCGTGCTTGCGTTAGAACAAGGCCAAGCTGGTGGATCGCGGGACGCTCAAGGCCAACATGCACGCCAGCATGTTGGCGCGAGCGCGGCACGGTCGCCTGGACGAGATGTTGCTCCTTCTAACACTGTTAGAAGTTTGAGCATATCCCGCTCCTCGCGTCGTTCGCCCCCGCCGCCGAAAACACCAGAAGAAGCGTTGGCTCGAGCCCAACTGCTACTAGACTACCCTCCAGCGCCAGACAAGATCGACGATTGGAGGATCACCATCCAGAGCCTCATCGGCTTCGCCAACGGCGACAAGCCCCGGCAACCAAGCATGCCAAAGCCGCGGCAAGACGCCCAGGCGCAAGCCGATGGCGACAAGACTGGTGGGGGTGCCACCACCGTGCACTCCCCGTCGAGAAGGCCAAGATCGCCGACTCGCCGGGCTAACCTCGAAACCGACTCCACTGCATCGTCGGACCCGCGAGCTCGCCGCGATCAACGCCAAGTTCTCCAAGAACGACGACAAGAAGACGCTCGTACTCGCATCGAGCGTCGAAGAGAAGCACGACATCAGTCCGACCAGCGCACTGGGCCCACTGTTGATATGCATGCGCCAGGGGAACCAGGCGACTTGCCGTACGCGGTAGGTTGCCCTGCGTTCACTCGTGAGCTGCGGCAGGTCCAGTGGCCCAGTACCAAGAACTTCAAGCCAGACGTACCCGAGAAGTACGATGGCAGGATACATCCGTCGGAGTTCCTCAGCGTCTACACCATTGCAGTGCAGGCTGCCGGGGGATGCGACGAGAAGATCCTCGCCAACTACTTCCCGCTGGTGCTCAAGCCCAACGTCAGATCTTGGCTCATGCACTTGCCGGACAACTCCATCTCTTCGTGGGTGGACCTGTGCCATTAGTTTGTCGGCGCCTTCACAAGCGGCCACAAGCCCCATGGCCAGGAGAGCGATCTTCATCTGCTCGCCCAGAAAGAAAGAGAACCCCTGTGCAAGTACATTCAAAGATTCAGCCAAGTGCAGCGCAACATCCCAGACGTCCACCCTGCCGCGGTCATCAGCGCGTTCCATCAGAACGTGCGAAACCGCGGGATGAGGGAGGAGATGGCGATGTGCAAGATTAGAGACGTCAGCGAGCTATATGCCCTGGCCGACAAATGTGCACGCGCTGAGGAGGGGAGGAAACTCCCCGGAGAGAACGCAGGAGCAGAAGGATCTGACAGTGAGGATGCCGCCCCGGCAAAGAAGAACCGGAGGCGGAATAACAGAAAGAGGAAAGCTAAGGATGTGCTAGTCGTCGAGCAGTCCGGCAACGGAGGTGGCGCCGAGAAGGCCAAAGCTGGTGACTCCGGCGAGGCTGTGGTGGCCGCCGACAAGCAGGACGGCTCCGGCAAGCAGTACTGCAAGATCCACCGCACCAAGGGCCATGATCTCCAGGCTTGCAAGAAGGTTGAGCAGCTTGTTGAGCTACAGAAAGCTGAATACGAGCGCCGCGACAAGGAGAAGGCCCAAGAAGGTGGTGGAGGATCCGGCAAGAAGCGTCCCGCCCGGGGAGGGCGCCGCGGCAAGGCTAAGCAGCGGCAAGGAGACAGACCTCCCCGCGGCCGCGACAAGGACGAAGACGAAGACGAAGATGATGAGATAGATGAGGATGATACCGACGAGCAGGAGTTTCAGAAGGCAACAGAGGTTTTGTGCGTCGATGGCAGTGCTTCTCTGCATACCTCGCGCCGCCAGCTCAAACAGTGGGTGTGGGAAGTAAATGCAGCAGAACCGTCCATTGAGTTGCGCAAGCCCCTAAAGTGGTCCAGCACGCCCATCGTCTTTGATGTTGAGGATCACCCTGATCGCATAACTGCGGTCGGGTGCTTGCCGATGTTGGTTTCGCCAACCATCCGCAACCTCAAGGTCACAAAGATGCTGGTTGACGGTGGGGCCGGCTTGAATCTGATCTCCTCCGCGGTGCTCAAGAAGCTCCAGATCCCCGACTGCGAGCTCGAAGAGACTGGTACCTTTCAAGGAATTAACCCGGGAAGGAGCAAGCCGAAGGGGAAGATCACACTGCTAGTGACATTTGGGAGCGAGCTGAACTTCAGGACAGAGAAGGTCACCTTTGACGTCGCTGATTTCCCGTTGCCCTACAATGGGATACTCGGCCGTCCAGCGCTTGCCAAGTTCATGGCAGCCTCTCACTATGCCTACAATGTGCTCAAGATGCCCGGTCCGATAAGTGTCATTTCTATCCACGGCGACAAGAAAGATGCACTTATCTGTACCGACAAGATCTACCAGGAAGCAGCAGCTACAGCAGAACGCAAACCACTTGCCGCTGAAGCTCCCGGGGGGAAGAAGAAGACCAAGTCCGGCAAGAGTAGCTCTGATGCCCACTCCGGCAAGCGCACCTCTTCGGAGTGCTGCGCTACTGTCGAGGACGCACCATCGAGCTCCACCACAAGTGCAAGAAGGCAAAGACTACCTCACCAGAGACCAAGAAAGTGGCCGCCAAGGAGGACGGCACTGGTGGTACCTTCGCCATCAGTGCCACGCTTGACCCTAAATAGGAAAGCGCGCTCGTTGCTTTCCTGCGGGCGAATGTCGATGTGTTTGCATGGCAACCATCTGACATCCCCGGTGTTCCCAGGAAAGTAACTGAGCACCACCTTGCCATTTGTCCTCACGCGCGGCCCGTCAAGCAGAGAGTCAGGAAGCAAGCGGTGGAACGCCAAGAGTTCATTGCGGAAGAGATCAAGAAGTTGGAAGCAGCAGGCCTTGTCCGAGGAGTACTCCATCCAACGTGGTTAGCCAATCCAGTAGTCGTGCGCAAACCGAACGGGAAGTGGAGGCTTTGTATTGACTTCACCGATGTTAATAAAGCTTGTCCCAAGGATCCATTTCCCTTGCCGCGCATTGACCAGATTGTCGACTCCACGGCAGGATGTGATTTGCTTTCGTTTCTTGATGCATACTCAGGATATCATCAGATCTTCATGGCAGAAGAGGATGAAGAGAAAACCGCATTCATTACTCCATGTGGCACGTACTGCTTTGTACGGATGCCTTTCGGACTAAAGAATGCCGGTTCAACATTTGCAAGAGTAGTCAGTCATGCCTTTGAGCCACAGTTGCACAGAAATGTAGAAGCTTACATGGATGACATAGTGGTCAAGAGCAAGGACATAGAAACTTTGATCCAAGATTTGGACGAAACCTTCACAAACCTGCGCAAGATCAATCTCAAGTTGAACCCCGAGAAGTGCGTGTTTGGAGTTCCTTCCGGCAAGCTTCTCGGGTTCTTTGTGTCCCAGAGGGGGATTGAAGCCAATCCCGACAAGATCAAGGCCATTGAGCAGATCGAAGCACCAAAGCGCGTCAAGGATGTGCGAAGGCTTGCCGGCTGCGTTGCTGCTCTCAGTAGGTTCATCTCTAAGTCTGCTGAGCGTGCCCTGCCATTTTTCAAAATTTTGAAAAAGGCGGGTCCAATGAAATGGACTCCGGAAGCGGAGGCTGCGCTACAGGACTTGAAGAGATACCTATCCTCTACTCCAATACTTGTCTCACCTAAGCCACAAGAGAAGTTGCTGCTGTATCTAGCGGCAACCAATCAAGTGGTTAGTGCTGCGTTAGTAGCGGAGAGGGAGGCGGATGATGAGCCAGCGGCCACGGCAAGCGAGTCCAGCGACAAGCAGGGGGCTTCCCCGACAAGCTCTGGTCCCGACAAGGATGGATCTATGCAGCCGCAGGAAGAGAAACAAAAGAAGATGGTGCAGCGCCCAGTTTATTTTGTCAGTTCCCTTCTGGAGGGGGCTAGATCAAGATACTTTAGGGTGCAGAAGTTGCTCTTCGGCCTTCTCATGGCCTCGAGGAAGCTGCGCCATTACTTTCAAGCACATGAGATCACAGTTGTCACTCGCTTTCCGTTGAAGAGGATATTGCAGAATCCAGAAGCAACAGGCAGGATTGTCGAGTGGGCACTGGAACTGTCGAGCTTTGGCCTCAAGTTTGAGAGTACTTCAACTATCCAGAGTCGAGCATTGGCAGAATTCATAGCAGAGTGGACGCCAACACCTGATGAAGAAACTCCAGAAATGAGCATCCCCGTCAAGGAAGCGAGCAAAGAGTGGATCATGTACTTTGATGGGGCCTTCTCGCTGCAAGGCGCCGGTGCGGGTGTGTTACTTGTCGCACCCACCGGAGAGCACCTCAAGTACGTGGTCCAGATGCACTTTCCCAAGGAGCAAGCAACAAACAATACTGCAGAGTATGAAGGCTTGCTTGCCGGACTCAGAATCGCTGCAGACCTTGGGATCAAGAAGCTCATTGTCAGGGGTGACTCGCAGCTTGTCGTCTGCCAAGTGAACAAAGATTATTAGAGTCCATTGATGGAATCTTACATTGATGAAGTGAGAAAGTTAGAAGAGCATTTTGACGGCCTGCAGATGGAACATGTTCCGAGAGTTCAGAACGACATTGCAGATGGCCTGTCAAAATGCGCCGCACTCAAGTTGCCTGTGGAACCAGGGAATTTTGTGCTCAAGCTGACTCAACCATCTTTAACACCATCAACTGGACAGAGCAAGAAGAGGAAATTAATTTCTGGTGACTATTTTCTGGCAGAGCTCCCCGAAGCCGCCGCCAAGAAGGTCCCCAAAATCAACACACAGAATGCCGAGGAGCAGTCTGCTCCGACAAGCCCTAGGGTTTGTTTCGTTGAAGCAGACGCTCCCGACAAGTTGTGTCCCAACACGCTTGCCGGGGAGCATCACGCTCCGGCTGAATCACAGATTCTTGCCGTGGAAGCAGATGTTCCCGCAGCAGCATTTGCGCCTTTAGTCCTTGTCGTTGAGCCACAAGCTCCGGCATGGGCACAGCAGATCGTCCATTTCCTTCAAACAGGAGAACTTCCCGAAGAGCAAGAAGAAGCGGAGAGAGTAGCCCGGCAATCGAGTATGTACCAGTTTGTCGATGACATACTGTACAGAAGAAGGTTCAACAGAGTGAAATTGAAGTGTATTTCCCGGGAAGAAGGACAGGAGCTGTTGGCGGAGATACATGGAGGCATATGTGGTCACCACATTGGCACAAGAGCACTTGCCGGCAAAGCCTTCCGGCAAGGTTTCTTTTGGCCGACAGACCTCCAGGATGCAACTGCGCAAGTAACCAAGTGTGAAGCGTGCCAGTTCCACTCCAAGCAGATACATCAACCAGCCCAAGCTCTCCAAACAATCCCTTTATCCTGGCCATTTTTGGTCTGGGTCTCGACATCCTCGGCCCCTTTCCCCGAGCTGTCGGGGGCTTCAAGTACTTGTATGTAGCAATCGACAAGTTCACGAAGTGGCCGGAGGTGGAAGCAGTGAGGAAGGTGACAGCACAGTCAGCAGTCAAGTTCTTTAGGTCGATTGTTTGCCGTTTCGGAGTCCCTAACAGGATCATCACCGACAATGGCACACAATTCACGAGCCGCACCTTCATGCAGTACATCCAAGATCTTGGCGCCAAGATCTGCTTCGCTTCTTTTGCTCACCCGAGAAGCAACGGTCAAGCGGAGAGGGCAAACGCTGAAGTGCTGCGTGGGCTCAAGACCTGAACTTTCGACAGGCTGCACAAGTGCGGAAGAAATTGGATCGAGGAGCTGCTGGTGGTTCTTTGGTCGATCAGGACGACGCCAAATCGAGCCACTGGCCAGACACCTTTTGCTCTTGTCTACGGAGCAGAGGCAGTTCTCCCCACGGAACTCGTATACGGATCGCCTCAAGTGCTCGCTTATGATGAGCTTGAGCAAGAGCAGCTGCGGCAAGATGACGCGCTGCTCCTCGAGGAGGATCGTCTTCAGGCTGCTGTACGAGCTGCTCACTACCAGCAAGCTTTGCGTTGCTACCATAGCCGCAAAGTTAATGCCAGAAGTTTCGAGGAAGGCGACCTTGTTCTTCGGCGCGTTCAATCCGCCAAGAATTCCAACAAGTTGACGCCAAAGTGGGAAGGCCCTTATCGGGTGAAACGAGTCACTAGGCCCGGCGCTGTCCGCCTTGAGACCGAAGACGGCTTTCCGGTGAGCAACTCCTGGAACATAGAGCATCTTCGTAAGTTTTACCTGTCAGGACCCCGACTCGATGCCACATAGGTCTAGCATGTAACACCTCATATCACTTTGCGGCCTCACGCACGGTATACCCACGGGTGTCGCCTTACCTTTGCCCGGGACCGTTTGCGCCTTTTGGCTCACGTATATGATAGTGTCGCTAGCATCCATATGATAAGGAGCCCGGGCTGACATGACTAGTCGTAAACCCAAAGTGGCACAGACCTACAGGGACAGGCATCCATGACCCAGCTTCGAACGTGTCGGTCATCAGCAAGTGGGTCCGGGCTATAGCACTGGGCTAGCAGGACTCCGGTAAACCGGGCTGTAGCGGGCTAACAGGACTCCGGTACTCAATGTGTGACATTTCCCCGAAGGGACAGACACAGGAACGAAGAAGGACACATGCCGGCCAGCCTAAGTGTTCCAGAGCAGTAGCAAGCTACCATGGCTCAGCGGTAACACTAGGAGACATTTCCCGGTAAGAGAGGCTACTAAAGATAAACAACTAGATTGTCAGATCCCACACATACCAAGCATTTCAATAACATACACACAATATGCTCGATATGTGCAAATACAACATCGCATCACAACATGACTCTACGACACAAGTACTTTATTTAAGGCTCAGAGAGCCATACATAGCATACACACAGATACGGGTCACACGACCCAGCATTCAAGTCATACAGTCATACAAACCAGCAGCGGAAGTAACTTGTGTGAGTACAGACAACTAGTAAAATAAAAGAGGCTTGGAAAGCCTAGCTATACTACGTGGTCCTTCACAAGCTCAGGATCACCACCTGGGCCTTAGCCTACTCATTGATGTCAACGTCTACGAAGAACCCATCAGAAGGGGTTGCAGCGTCTTCTGTAAAAAATGTAAATTATAGCAACATGAGTACAAAGGTACTCAGCAAGACTTACATCAGATCCTACATACATGCACATTATCAAGAAAGGTTGGTGGAGTTATTGCAGCAAGCCAGCTTTGACTCTTGGCTAGGCTATCCTACGAGACTTCATCTTGAAATGGTTTTGCGCACACGAGTCCACTACTCACCACTTCAATACACTACCGAGGATCCACCTCCGTCTTCCTACAGAAGAGCCATCCTCGGCACTAACACTTATCTTGAGGCTTTTAGTAGTTTCCATTTACTTGTCTATGAACTGTATAGGCAACCAAGTAGTCCTTTACCGCGGACGCGGCTATTCGAATAGATCATGATAACCCTGCAGGGGTGTACTTCTTCATACACGCTCTCACCACTTACCGTCGTTTACACGACATGTACTCGGCAACCTTCAAGCGGAAGCCCAACATGGGTGTCGGCCACGACCTACCTAATCACCTAAGTTTCCAATCCAGGTTTATCGCCTATCCATGTTCCATCCGCAGGGAGTCCGGCCGAGGTTTCCCATACGGCCCCGAACGATGTGTACAGGGGACCGTGACACCTAACGGGTTCCCGGTATCCCCGGCCACGTACCTACCGCATCACAGCCCACCCCTCCGGTCAGCGCTGTCCACGGCCTCCAGTAGGCTACAAACACCAGAAACTACGTGCAACTCCTGGACGGAGAACTAGGGTGAATAAGAAGCCGAGAGGGTACATTGGTTTCGGGCCCAATGCATGGTAGTAGCTGATTCTTAAATCACACATACAGATCTCAGTGCTTAAGGTCGGCTTCAATGAAATAACCCACCATGTACTCCTACATGGCCTCTCATCGATACCTTTACCAAATCGTGTTCACCACACCACTCTCATTACCGACATAAACATTTCACTCTAGCTCATCACCCAGATGAACCAGACCTGACACGACTCTAAGCCTAGCAGGCATAGCAAGGTAGGAACAACACATACATATGGCTCAATCAACTCCTACACATGCTAGTGGGTTTCATCTAGTTACTGTGGCAATGACAGGTCATGCAGAGGAAGTGGGTTCAACTACCGTAGCACACAGCAGTTTGAAACGCGTTGTCTTAATGCAGTAAAAGAGAGCAGGAGCGAGAACATGGGATTGTATCGATATGATCAAATGGTTGGTTGCTTGCCTGATGGTTCGATGCACTGATACGGTTCTTCGTTAGGGTAATCACGGTACTCCTCGGAGACAGAACCTGCCGTAAAGAACACCGATACACACCCATCACCAATCAATGTGCAAAAATATGAGGCATGCATGAAACATGGCAATATGAGTGAGTTGGGCTAATGCAACTAAGACCAGAGGGGTTTGAACCAATTTGAATCAGAGATTCAAATTTCAAACTCAAACATGGCCCTTTAAAGTGTTTTTCCTTGTTCTGCATTAAACATCAGGTTAACTTGTTTAATCATGCATGAAAATAGTACAGATGGATAGATTGGATTTTTCTGATCATTTTTCATATATAATTTGTCTGATTTGGAGTTACAGAATAAAAGTTATGAATTTTGAAGTTTAAACTATATTCTGGAATTTCCTATATTAGATTAATTCCAGAAAATCAATTACTGCGTCAGCCTGACGTCAGTGTGACGTCAGCACGTCAACAGGACACGTCCGGGTCAAACCTGACAGTGGGTCCCGCGTGTCAGTGTGATTAATTAAACTAAAATTAATTTAAACTAATCCTAATTAGTTAGCAGGGCTGGGCCCCACCTGTCATAGACTCAGGGGAGTCAACCAGGGCCCACCCGTGGTCAAACCCGGGTCGGCTGCACCGGCGTTTAGCCGCCGGTGAGCCCGACGCGGCGGCGGAAGTGGTTTTGGCCGTTTCGGCCACCAAATGGGTCGCGGAGACCACCGGAGTGGAGCTGAGGACGAGCCGCAGCTCTTGGTGGAGTCCGTTGGGGTCGGGGTGGCCGGAGTTGGCGCCGGCGACGACTTTGGCGGCCACCGGAGTTCGGCCAAAGTCAAACTTGTCGCTAGGGGGATCGGTGAGGTGCGGGGAGTAGCTAGTTAGGTGCTACGTGACGCGGTGAGCATGATGGACACCGTGGAGTGGCCGGAGGGTGACCGGGAGCACGTCGGCAACGAGCTCCACGGCGGTGGGTGCGGTTGAGCTCCGGGAGGTCGCTACACGGCTCGGGAACAAGAAAAAAAGGGAGGGGAAGATGGCTAAGCTCACAGGGAGTTCGACGAAGCCCTTGGTGCGGCCGGGGACGGACCGGAGCGACGACGGCGTTGAAGGGGATCTCCGGCGACGGCGGACTCGGGCGAGGTCGGTGCGGTGGACTCGGGCGTTGCGAGCGCTCGGGGCTCGGCTTGCTCGATGAAGTGGACAGCGGCGGAGCTCCTGGACACGATGAGAGGACGCACGGGCGGCGGGGAGCGCGGCTACGACGTAGGCACGGCGGCGGTAGCGTCGGCCATGGCTGGGGGGCGCGAGGGGGAGGAGCTGGAGAGGAAAGGGGGTGTCTGGGGGGTTCAGGGGAGAGAGGGGGAGCGATCCACGACGTCACCGGGCGAGGGGGGCGACGAGGCGGCGAGCAGGTGCGTGGCGCGCGCTGCGGTCGCCGTCGGGCACCTGCCTGCCTGCCTGGCCGGCAAGCAGCTCGCTGGAGCGGCGCTGGGCTGGGCCGGCAGGTGGGCCGGGTGCTGGCGCCAGGTAAGCTTTTCCATTTTTCTCTGTTTTCTGTATTTTTAATACTTCTGCAACTTTGTTGAATTATTAAAAATACTTAGGCAACTCCTAAAATCACCAAACTACTCCTGGTCCATAGTTGGATTATTTCCAACATGAAACATTTTAGTTTGGAGATATTTGAGCATTTAAATATTTTACCTAATTTTAAATGCCCAAAATCAAATATTTATTATTTAATTCAAAAACCCTAAGATGGCCTAGGAAAATGTGCATCACTTTTGGCAGAGGTTCTGAACCAAGACAAAAATGGTGGGCATTTTAGAAGGGCATTTTAGGTTCATTGAAAAAGTTTTTAGTAAACCCTAATTGGTTTCAGAGGGGACTGGGGGTTCTGACATCCCCATTTCAGGTTTCTGATGAAAGAATGAACATGATGCAACACTCTAATGCATGACTAGCTAGGGTGTGACATTACCCCTAAGGCGCGGTTGCTGGGACCTGCAGTTCCGACAACCACCTTTTGTACAAGCCTTGCCGCTGTTGCATGTAACCCTTTGTACAAAGCCGGGCGCAGACCCCGTGCATAAATAAAGATCATATGCTCAACACACGTTGTCAAATTTCATGCTTTCTTTCTTTTTGCATGCATTATCTGACACTTTGTGCAGCACTAGCCCGTGGTAAGCACTAACGAGCCTTAAGGCTCCGTACCTTTATTTTCTCTTCTTTCTTTTTCTCAAAAAAAAAGGTTCCTTTGCCCACAAGTTCACCGGGGGGGGGGGAGAGAGGATAATGGTGTGGACCAGGCGTCGTTCAAACAAGTATGGCCTTGCCAGGACACAGACGACAGAAAAGCTAAGTTGCCAAAGCTTGAGCACAACCAGTTTTAAATTTTTAAGTTATCTTCCTTGAACGACCATGCTTTGTATGGAAAACCTATGCGCGGAGGAACCGACTCGTGGCTGGTTGCGCCCTTACTTTGTTTCGAGTCCGCTCAGCAATGTAAGTGTGCTGCGACTAGTTCCGACAAGGTTTCTTGCCGGAGGCAACACCGCCAGCAGGCTGCTGATGTTCCGCACTCGGGGCTCGCGGCAAGGGTGCCTGCGCCGGCAAGTCCCCTAAAAGTGTAGGGTAAAAACATACAAAGGAGGGAATCAAGTAAAGGAAATAACATAGCAAATATTACCCAGAATAAAGTTATATTACAATAATAACTTGCCGCGCTCTAATGGGTTATTCCTATGACATGTCTGGCAGCGGCAAGAAAAAGGAGAAAAACACGCGGCCTAATCTACACGGTCGCCGTCGATCCTCCTGACTTCATTCACCTTGTCCACAATGGGTGCGACAAGGGCCTTGAGTTCTTCAAGATCAGCACCCGTCGGCAGCTTCTTGAGAACGTTGGTGAGGTTGAGAGTTGGATTACGGAAAAGCACCTTCACCAACACCTTCTCCAAGACTCTGGCACAGATGGCGCGTGACTCGTCAGCCAGCTGCTTTGGGATCCTTTCCCGGAGTTGCTGGAGAGCCGTCACCACGCCCTTAAAGAACAGAGTAAGCTTGGCGCTGGGCTGGAGGTTCTCGTCAGTGGAGTACCCGAAGCCCGCCAAGTCCAGTTGCGCCAGCTCCTCGTCGATGGTTGCAGCAATGTTGACGAGGCCCTCCGTCCAGAGCTCCACCGTAGCCCTGAAGGTGTTTTGAGTCTCAGCGGCCCTCGTTAGCAGCTCCTCGTTGCCCTTGATCTCTTTCTTCAAGTCATCCTCTCGCCTCTTGGCGCCGTCCAGCGTCTCCGTCAGTGTGGCCAACTTCAGCTCCAGATCAGCACTTGAGTCCTTGGCGGCGTTCAGTTCCTTGGTCTTGTCGGCGAGTTGAACTTGCAGATCGCCATGAGCAAGGGCATCCTTCTCGCGTTCGCGCTGGAGTGCGGCAAGCTCCTCATTCTTCCCTTTCATGTCAGCCTCCAGCTGCGTCACCTTCACTTCCAATTCCTTCTTGGCGGCCTCGGCAGCTGCGGCAGCATCCTTCGCTTCCTTGAGCGCCCCGCCAAGTGATTGCTCCCGTGCGGCAAGCTCCTCCTCGTGGCTGGCCAGGTTAACCTTTTTCTGTGTCAGTTCACCTTCCCGCCTGGACAACTCCTCGGCTGCGAGCCTCTGCTGCTCCTCGGCTTCAGCCTTTTCAAGGATGAACGCCTTCTTCGCCTCCACAAGCTGCGCCCTCTCCTCAGCAATAGACCGGAGGGCCTCTTGGTTGCGGCTCTGGAGCTCCTCCGCATGCTTCTCTATGTCAACTCCCGCCTGCGCGACAAGCGCTTCCCGGGACTCTAGCTTCGCTTGCCGGGCGCGGTAGAGTGACACCAACTTCCGGAGCAACTGCTCCTCCTCGGACTCGCCGCTGCTACTGCTTGGCGCGTCAACCACTGCCAGCCCAGCAGAGGCGAGTACTTCCCCGTCAAACTCCTCTCCTTCGACCGGCGCCCTGGAGCTCGACGCCCAGGGAAGCTTGATGTAGACACCCTCGCCGGCCTTCAAGTAAGCGCCGGGCTGGGGCTCCTCGGAGCCCGGCGCTGCATCAGCGGCGGAGGGGTCGGCGGTCGGTGTAGCACCTTGCGCTCCTGCGCCCTCGGGGTCGTCAGTGCGATCGCCGGACCCCTCGCCAGCTCCTGCGCCAGCAGCCTCGGCAGCTTCTTCGCCGGCGGGTTCATCAGCGCCGGCCTCTTCCTCGTCAGCGGCGACGTCTTCAGTGTTGCCGCGTGCGTCTTCCTCGCCGGTGGCCTCAGTCTCCATCTTGTCTGTGAGAGGGGGATCTGAGGACAGGAAGAGGAAGGAAAAGTCAAGCAAAGATCCAAAAAAGAAGATCAGAAGAAGAACCCAAGGGAAAATTTTCGACAAGGAGGGTTACCTGTGCTGGGCTCTGTGACCATGGGCTCCACCATCGAAGGCTCACTGGTTCCATCCCTTGCCGGGGACCTCTCCCTTGCCAGAGAACGCTCCCTTGTCGGAGAATCGCCCCTTGGCGGCGTAGTCGAAGCAGACAACACCTCTGGAGCGGCTTCTGGTCGCTCCCGATGGGCCTGCTCTGCTCCTACACAAGCAAGTCAACAATCAAGGTATCAGCAAAGAAAAGAGGACTCACGCACGCCCCACAACAGGAAGTGAACAAATACTTACGCTGGGGGCTGTGCTGGGGGCTGCTTCGAGGAGAGGGTATCGGGTCCGTCAAGGTGGTCTCGGACGTGTCCTCTGCTATCACAGCAGGATCGTCCTCGATGACAACCACGGGGACCTTGGCCCTCTTCGCCGCTCTCTCGGCCAGAGTCCTGAAATGGAACGAGGTTGAGAGGGAAGCAGATCAGATGCAAGACAAGAAACAACAAAAATCGAAGAAATACAAGTACAACAAGGAGAAAGTCTTACTCCTCCTCCTCTTCTTCCTCCTCGTCGGAGCTCAGCGCGGAGAGGTCGAAGTCTGGTACCCTTTCTGCACAGTGAGGCGGAGGAGTAGGCTCCCTTGGGCACTTGCCGGAAGCTGCGGCAGGATCAGGCATGGCGGCTCGAGAAGACCCCGCCCCAGTTGCCGGCGCAGCATGAGATGCTCCCGCAGCAATGGTACTTGTCGCGGTGGAGCGTGTCCCGCGGCGCTGCGGCTATTGGCCCGTCTGCCGCCCTGCTGTATCTCCGGTCCTGCGAAGGCGCCTCCTTGTTTGAGCTGGGGGCTGCGCTGAGTGCCCCGTCTGCGGCAAGCTGCTTGAAGATGGTTGGCCACTTGCGCCCCCGGCAGGCTCGCTTGCCTCGGCTTCGGGCTCCTCCTCGCCAGCGACCTCCCCGCCAAGATCTTCTCGGTCGGCAAGGCTTGCCGCCTCGGCTGCCTCTGCCTCCTCCAAAGTAAATCCAAACTCGCACATGGCGGCGGCTGCCGCCGCCTCTTCGGCCCTGGTGGCGATGTACCACATCTCGTCGTCGGTGGTGTCGCAGGTGAGGAGCCTCTGCTCGTCGGCACGGACTGCCACCTCCACCAAGTTGTTGAAGAATTGCCGCACGACGTCGTCGGCGGGCTCCCGCCAAGTTGGGATAATCCCGTGTGAGTCGCACTCCGGCATCATTGCGCGGATACGATCAAGCTGGGAGTTGTTGCACAGTGGGATGACGCCCTGCGACAGCCTGAACCACTCCGGATGGTTGGCGTCGTGCTTGAATAGCTCTTTGAGCATCCCATCCAACTCCAGAACTGTGAAGTTGAAGTTGAGGCCTGGACGCAGCCTCATGATATCCGCCGGGCCGCCAAACAGCCAGGCAGGCCTCCCCCTCTCCTGCAGAGGGGCGATGCGGCGACGAAGAAAATCCGCGCCAACGGCCCCTACAGTGAGCCCGACAAGCCTGAGCCGCAGAATCTGGGTGGTGGCGATCTTCAGCTTGGCATCGTCCGCCCCCAGAGCGCTCCAGTCGCCACCGCGCACTACTCAGGTCTAGCGCAAATTGGTGAAGGGCTGCGGATCTGCGTCAACGATCCAACACCATTCAGCCCTCCACTCGTCCCATTTGCTGCGGAGCTCCCCCTCCAGATACACCTCCTTCTTGCCGACCCTTGAGATCCAGGAGACCCCGCCCGACAAGGGCTCTCCTTTCTCGACCCGGGGAATGAAATAATGGTGGAAAAGGGCAACGTTGGGGTGGACTCCGACGAAGTTCTCGCAAAGATGCGCGAAAACCGCCATTGTCAGAACAGTGTTGGGGGTGAAGTCAAGGAGATGGAGCCCGTATGTATTCATGACGTCGCAGAAGAAATCAGAAAAGGGCGGGCAGAGCCCGCAGTAGAAGAACACTGGAAAGAAATGATACCCTTTTGGGCACCACTTTGAAGTAGAAGCTTCGGCGGAGAGCACCAGCGTGCGCGGATGCGCCCGCGTCTCCGTCGACCAGAAGAGATAGAACTCCTCCCGCAGCGCCTTCGGGGTGAGCTCGGGGGGGAAAAGTGCTCGCTCCTTGCGCAGCGCCTCGAGCCGCAGCGCCTCGGTCGACTTCGCACTCTTCCCGGTCTTCGGAGCCATGGCAGAGGCGGTGGGGGAGCGCGGAGGCGTTGGTGGCGACGGCGGCGACGGGCGGCGGAGCGCTGCTCTCTTTCGGCTTGGGAAGCGGAGGGGAGCAGTGGAGCTTTCTGAGGAAGAAACTGCAAGTGGCGAAGGTGGGGTAACGGCCCCTGTTTCCTCTGCTTATAAAGAGGAGAGGCGAACATTACGCCTTTCTTGATTTAAGAATTGCCCACGATCTCTCCCACGACGATGTGTTTGACGCGTGCCATTACGGGAGGGCGCGGTGGATACGGAGTTAGATTTGGTATGGACTCAGGCCGCGTGTGCCCATGCCCTATTTTGGGCCTGGCCCAACAGCGCTCGGCACCATGTGTGGCCCAGGCCCGGGGGCTCCTATCGGTGTACTAAAGTAGGGGTACCTTAGTATCCCGAACTTGTGCACGGGCAGTAGCAGCGTCCCGCGGCAAGGCTTGCCGGGGGTCCGCCAAGATCCTCCGCCATTCCTATTTGTGCCATTCAAGAACAAAGTGTCTTAACTGAGAAGACAAGGCCCCGACAAGAGGAGCTCGCCGGGAAGGACAAGGCCCCGGCAAGAGGAGCTTGCCGGGAAGGCCAACCAAGGCATTTCAAGAGACTTGCCGCGACGCGCCCCGCGTCCCGGCAAGACCCGGCGAGTGACAAGCTTGCGGGTGCGACAAGACAACGACCGTGGCAAGGCGCTTTCCGCGGCGAAGCCACCACTCTGCGCCCATGTGTCGCCGCAGGATCGTTCCTGGCGCACGTGGCGGGTTGCTGTGCAGCCAAGCGGTGCGAGCTGGCAAGTGGAGATGACGAGAAGGCCATCGTGGCGATCGGTGGCGCCACTAACGGTCGTTTCCTGCACTGTTTGGGCGACCAGACGGGCATTAAATGCCCTTGTCCCCTGCCATCAGAGTTAGGTAGGGGGCACTGTAGATAGCGGTTGTACCAACCCCTCTTTTTATTTTTTTACCCCTCTCTGCGTTGCCACCTGTCGGTGATCCCTTTAGCCTATAAAAAGGAGGCCCATGCGCACATAGAGGGGGTTCAACTCATTTGAAACTGCAACACACCCAAGCTCTCGAGCAAGAACAGAATAGAAAACAAAAAGCAGTAGTAGGAGTTTTATCTCTCCGGAGAGCTCCGAAGCTGGGTAAAATCCCTCGCGTGCATCGCCTCAATCTACTCTTCGTGCGCCCTCCGCTCCCTGCCGGACCGAAAAGGGGCCCTGCCCCATAGGTGCTCGTTCTCCCACGACAATAGGAGGGAGGCCCGCATTGCCTTGTGGGCGATCCTCGCGAGGCTGACCCCTCCAGCCCCCTTCGCGAGGTGGGTCCCTCCAACCTCCCTCATGAGGCTGGTCCTGCCAGCGGTCCTCGCGAGGTCGGTCACGCCACCCTTGGCGAGGGCCACGGTCTTCTCATCGTCATCCACCTCTTCCTCCTCCTCGGCCATAACCCCTATTGCTGCGCTCAGGGCGTCGGCCGACACGCACGTCTCGCACGGCTCTGAGCTCTTGGCATTCGTTGGTGTTGTGGGTATGGAGGTCGTGGTACACACAGTATCGGCTGCCCTTGGATGACTCAGGCTGATCCCTGCCTCGCTTGGTGTCTGGCTTTGCTGCAAGCACGACAGCCCCCTTGTGCTTCACGTCCTTGGTCTTGGGCTTCTTCTCTTCTGGGTCAGCAGCTGGCAGCTCGAGGAGGGACAGGCACCCTTCCTCAGCCCTAGCGCACTTGGTCGCCAGATTGAACAGCTCCAGGGAGGTGCACAAGTCTTCGTAGATCGCGAGATCCTCCTTCATCTTGACGTCACGCACACCGTCGGAGAAGGCTGAGATGATGGCCTCCTCAGACATCTTGGGGATCTTAAGGCGAGCGTTGTTGAAGCGCTGGATGAACTTCTCCACGGTCTCTCCCGGCTGCCACTTGATGCGGCGCAAGTCGCTCATGGCCGGGGGCCAGTCGCGGGTGCCTTGGAAGTTGGCGATGAATCGGGTGCGCATCTTGTCCCAGGAGGATATTGTGCCAGAAGCCAGGTTCAGGAGCCAGGTGCGGGCGCCGTCCTTGAGCGCCATGGGGAACCAGTTCGCCATGAGCTTCTCGTCTCCGTTGGCGGCTTCGATGCCCAGCTCGTAGAGCTGGAGGAACTCAGCAGGGTCAGCCATGCCATCGTAGCGCAGGGGCAGGTCTGGCTTGAACTTGCCCGGCCAAGCCATGCTGCACAGCTTGGTGGAGAAGGCACAGTAGCCTGCAGTGGCCACGGGAGCCCTTTGGTGACGGAGAGCTTGATCTTGCGGGTCTCTGTGCGCTGTGGCGAGGTGCAGCGCGGGGTCTTGATGCGCCGGAGCAGGTGCGCGCTCATGCCGAGCCGGTGCGGGGAGCACACGGGTGGCTTCCTGGGGACGAGGGATCTCTTGGCAGCTCTTCTCTTGCTGTGTTGGCGCCGGACGGAGTGAGTTCCGCCCAGGGGCCATGCGCCTTGGAGCCAAGGCGCCTTCTTGAGGGGGAGGCGGCTGAGGCGCCCTCGGAGCTTCGTCGACCGTGCAGGGCGGTGCACGGTGCAACGAGAGGGACGGTGCAGGGGAGCCCCCAGCGGCGCTGACGAGCTCGGTGATGCGAGTGAGCCACTCGTCGTAGAGGTCGTCAATGGGACGGTAATGCAGGAGCAGTGCGGCGTGCGCATCCGCAGGAGCGCGACGGGCGTGGGACGAGGAGCCAGCCGGAGTCAGCGATGGAGTGGCGGTGCGGCCTTCTCGCCGCACTAATGGATGCAGGGACGACGCCTGCTGCTCGTTCCCCACCGGGCTGGTGGCGGCGTTGACAGCAGGCGATGGGGAACGACGGGGGTGCCCGCCGACGGGGGCTGTCTGGGCGACGCGAGTGGCGAGAGCGGCCCGGGGCTCAGCGCGGGCGCAACGTGCGTCTGACATGGATGGGAGGGGCGGTGAAAACACGAGGCGACGGAAGGCAGATTCCGGCACACCCCTACCTGGCGCGCCAAATGTCGGATTTCGGGTTCCGGCAGACCCTTGAGGTTCGAACACTAGGGTGCACACGGAGATCACACCCCCAGCCTACCCATGTCTCACCGCCTCGTAAGGATCTAAACTACACAAAGAACAACACAAGGGACATGGGATTTATACTGGTTCAGGCCACCATTGTGGTGTAATACCCTACTCCAGTTTGTGGTGTGTTGATTGCCTCTAGGCTGATGAGGAACTGTACAAGGGAAGAACAGCCTCGCGAGGGTCTGTTCTTGGTTGGTGCGATGAACTGCTAAGGGGGTTCAGTCGCCTCTCTCTTTCTCTCTGTGTCTTGGGTGCGGATCAGATCAGATCCAGATGCCCTGCCCTGTGGGTGGCTAGTCCTATTTATAGGCAAAGGCCCCGGGCCTCTTCCCAAATATTTTGCAGGAAGGGCACCAACAATTGGCCATTTTGAAGGGGAACATCTAGTACACTTATCCTGACTAAAGTTGGTCCTCGCCTGCCAAAGGCTCTGGTGGTGACACCGTCTTGGGCTCCACGATGACCGCGCCTGAGGAAGCCTCCTGTCGTCCGCCCCGCGAGGCTTGGCCCCTCGTGAAGGTCTTGAGCATGTGCGGATGAAGATGGGCCGTACTGGGCCACTCCTTGAGCCACGCCGCAGGCCGCAGGCAAGCAAGTCTGGGTACCCCCGTTCCCAGAACGCCGACAGAAACTGACAAATACTAGGATACCACTGAAAGGAAAACACAATCGCAATGAGAATGAAACAAAAAAGAGAGTGAGGATCGGTTACTGCTTTGCAAAAGTTCTTTTTTTTCTCTGAATGAAAATATACCAACATCACGGATCTGCTTACCTTCCCTTCATTGGGAGAGAAGAACAGTGGCAGATGCAAGTGTTGCCTTTCTTGAAGATGGTGAGGGAGAAGGGGATTCAGCGAAGAGTGATATGATGGTTGCTTCGTCTGTCCAACTTAGACTGCGGGGGGGGGGGGGGGGGGGGTGCGGTTTTGTGATACGATGGCTCGTTACTGCCGCGCTACGACCGGGGTGACTCTCCGCCTGCATACTGCCTTCTAATTTGGTGGATGGCATTTGGGCCCGCATGCTGCATGGCCCGCATGTCGGTGAACAAAAGTATAACAACATTCAGTAGAGGGATACGTTTCTATGACCTAGGAGGAGCCAGAAGTGGTAGAGTGTCTCCACTGTACTAGTAGTAATTGTTTTTCTGGGTAGCTGTAGAGTGTCTCCACTTTACTAGTAGTAATTGTTTCTTTGGGCCCAAGACAAAGCAGCCCATCCACACTAGTAAATAGTAAAATCAATTCAAAAGCCCTATATTTACTGAATGAGAGGCGCTACCCACACCTAGCACACCGACCCCCAAAAAACCTGGGTGCTCTTCTTCCTCCTCGCTCCCACCCACCTCACGTCAGCTCGCTCCACTCGTACCCCCAAATTCCTCACCTCACTCCTACAGAAAACCCTAGCTCCCCTCCTTCCTCACTACTACAGAAAAACCTCAGCTCCCCTTCTTCTTCACTCTTACTACAACTAGGCTTGTCATTCGTTACTCTGCTCAAATCCGTGAGTGCGACGCGACACCCTTGAGGAAAATGGAGTCGGCTGACCCCAGCGCCAAGAAGATGAGGCTCCCGCCAGCGGCGACGCTTGTTGTAGATCCCGCACCCGGCAGCGCGGGGAGAAGCGGCAACCCCGCCCCCACCGGATCCCAGGAACCCGTAGAATCTCGGGTGGACCGCATCAACGATCTCCCAGACACCGTCCTTGGGGAGATCATCTCGCTTCTCCCCACCAAGGATTGCTGCAGCACCCAAGTCCTCTCAATGCGGTGGCGCCCTCTATGGCGCCGTGCCCCTTAATCTGGACTGTCGTCAGCTATCTCTCTTCAATGATTTTAAAATCCCCAGAGCCATCATCTCCTCCCACCAGGGCTCCGTTCAAAGCCTCTGCATCCCATCATGCTACCTGAGCAAGCATACCATGCCCTGCACGGTGGACGCCTGGCTGAAATACTCTGAATTCACAGAACTACAGCTGCTTGAGTTCTGCTATTCCCCTGGAAATCACATACCACATACCGAACACCATGAACTTGTGCCCTCAGCACCGATGTCCATCTCGCGGTTTTCCTCCTCTCTCCACACTGCCACCTTTGTGCTGTGCTACCTACCAGACAATCTGGTACTAAACCTTCGGCTCCCATTTCTCAAGAAACTTTCACTTGTGCGGGTTCGTATATCGGAGGCCTCATTGCACAGCATCATCCACTCCAGTTGCCGTGCCCTGGAGTGCTTGGTGCTTGTTTTGACAGTTAGAATCGGTTGTCTCCAAGTAAAGTCGCCTAACCTTGTAAGAATTGGAATTTCTTTTGACGGAAGGCAGCTCATCATCCAAGATGCCCCTTCACTTCAAGGGTTGATCCTTGATTCTAGTTATTCACCATTGCAAATAACCGTCCTCTCTGCGCCTAAACTGGAGACCTTGGGTGTAATACGTGATCTCTGTGCTCATTTCAATATGGTGTTTGGCTCCACAGTTCTTCAGGTACTTTATATTATCATCTACACTTGTAACCATAAGCTGCATTTTAAATTTCTGCCCATAAATTATATATCATCTTGGAGTACACATTTTGTACTAATATTATGTTCTATGCTCAATGAAGAGTTTCTCCATGGATGGCCTATCAATGGTGCTGGATTATGTCAAGATCTTATATATCCAAATGATTAGTTTTGATCTGAACAAGATTATTGGCTTGCTGCAATGCTTTCCATGTCTGGAGAAGTTGTATATAAAGGTGATAATTTCACACGCACATTGGAAGCCCGCATATAGTGTACTAGAATTAACCGTTCAGCTGTTGCTCTTTCGACACTCTTTTTTTAGACCTTAACTGTTTTCAATCTTCATGTCTATTGAGGCAACAGGACGGGGTAAGAAAGTTATAACCAATCGGTGGATTAGTAAGCATCGGGATTTTCTCACTTCTCATCAGATTCGATTGAAGACAGTAACGATAGAACGATATGTAGCCAACCGTGCAAACACTAGATTTGTCACATTCTTCCTGCTGAATGCGAGGTTACTATTGTCCATCAGGCTTAAGTTTATCAGCAGCATGGTTTTGACGGATGGGTATGTCGAAGAGAAAAAAAGGAGTTTCAGGTGGGCAAAAGAGCACTGGAACGTGCCGGGCTTCTATTTACAACATATTGTGGTCATAATCCAGCAAATTTTATGACCCAGGATGTTCATTCTATGGACCTGACCGATCCATTTGACCATGACTGCCGAAAACAACGCTGGAGTTAGATGTTGTTGCCCTTTTCAACCTGGGTTTTTTTTGTAAACCTGATGAACAATTAACCATCGTGCTTTTGTACAGTTTGTAAGCTGGAGTTAGATGTTCCTGCCCTTTTCAACTCAGCTGTGACCGTCATATTTTCTTTGAAACAAGGCATGGCTTGCCATTCATTTAATTTAGAGTGAAATATTGTAACAAATCCCATCCAAGGGACATAACATCACTCTCGCCGCCTGCTTGAGCTCACTGTGCATTACAGAAGCCAAGTGATTAGCCCCCACCAGCACCCACAAACTTATTTCGAACTAGCACATCAGATGGGCTATAAATTTTCATAGGAAAGGCTGCATGACCATGACAGGTTTGGATACTGACATTTGGGACCCGCGAGGAAATAGCCTAGCCAGTCAACAAATGATTCTGCCTACCAGCCGTTGGATTGACATCCAACATCTGTCGTGTATCTTCTATCTCTTGTCTTCTTCCTCCAGCCGCCCAAACCGAACCACCCCGTCGGCTCCGCCTGCTCCCGCATCCCATGGCTGGCTGCGCCTCCGCCGCCCTAACGTACGTACCCTCCAATGTTGGCCAGTCCCTCCCTCTATTCCCCCGCACGTACTGTTATTGTCCGGTGATGTCAGCCCCAACACGCACCCGCACCCGAACCAGTCAACCCTTGTACTCCTCTCCGCCTGTGAATGGACCGGCGCATCTTCCACGGCTCCTGTTCGTTCCATCCGAGGCCTTGCCGTCGTCCTCTGCCTTGCGGCCTTGGTTCGCTCGCCGTGCACGGTGCGCCGCCCTCTTGCGTTGTCAACGTCGTCAACAACGGAGAGGAACAAAGAGATGACTGTACGTGAAGAGGATGACAGTAGGGACCCACCAGCATCATGGCAGTACACAAGCAAGTGCCTCTGTATTACAAGCCCAAAAATATTGTTCCTCCTCATGGTTGGATATCTGGGGCTCACGCCATTGTCAATGTAGTCAATAAACGAGAGAATTACACTACGAGCGGCTGACACCAGGGACCTAGTAGATCACGCAGTTTTTTTGTGAGGAACAAGCAGTTGTTGTTTATACTAGTTTTAGCGAGGGGTCAGGGTAACAACGGGGCTGTGCGGGGGCCACGGCCCGCCTAGCCAGGGTTTTATTTATGTTTACCACATCATGAGCCCAGTTGTGTTTTTTCCTGCTGAAAATGGCTAGCTCAGTTCTATTTTTTTAAAGAAATACCCAAACAAGGCCTACTTGCTTTATCGGCCCTGGTGGGCTGCAAGTCTTTCAAAATGAGGAGAGTTTCATTCGGTTTGCCCAGAAATGGGCTGTACATTTTTAAAACACATCAAACCGGGAATTAGTTTCAAATTTTTTTCATTACAGGATTTTAAATTCCATTGATTTTTATGCGTGGACAATTATTTGGATTTTATATTTATATAAATTATTTTTCAAAATAGTTTGAATGTGAATCGATATTTATTGATTAAAATCAGTTGACCGCACCGAAATATGCAAAATTTCGTATACTTTTTAATCGTGGCCACAATATGGGGTGTAATGCTAACAAAAAGAAGATGGGCTCCAAAAAAATCCTTCAGAATTAGCAAATGGGTTGTACATTATTAGAAATAATGGCAGATGGGCTATCTGCTGTTTTCCACAGATTTGAGGCTGACTTGTGCACCTACTACAGGTTGACGCATATGCTTTCATAAAAAAAAGGTTGACGCACACGCAACGCCTTGTCAACTTAGTCAACACACGGGAGCAGTGACTGTTGGATGTCCATCCAACGGTTGTCGTGCTTCTTCAATCTGTGCTCTTCATGCTCCAGCCGGTCAAACAAGCGCCGGCGGGACTGCCTGCTCCCTCCTCCCCGCGGCCGGCTGTGCTGCCGCCCAGGCCTCACCGCCCCATCGTACTCCCATCGCCGGACTAGCCATCCCTCTACTGACCCACACCTACTGTTATTCTCCGGTGACGGCAGACAAACCAGTAAACCCTCGTACAGTCTACTCCTCTCCGCGCGGGCATCCACTGCCGTGTCTTCCCCGCCTCCATGTCGTCCCCTTCCTAAGCCTCGCCGTCGTCCACCGCCCTGGTGCTCTCGGCACAGCTTGGTCAACGTGGTCAAGGAACGACTTCTATCGGACATGGACTGTACGTGGAGAGGCTGACAGCTGGGTCCATGGCCGCAGCAAGGAAGTGCCTCCTTATTACGCGGAAAATAATGATTCCTCCACCTGACAGCTAGGACCCACCGGACGGGCCACTGAATTTCACGAAAAAAACGTTTCCCCCTGACTACTGGGACCCAGCAGCTACATCTTCGCACGCAAGGAAGTGCGTCCGGGCAAAAAAAAACGATTCACCCCCCTGACTGCTGGGACCCACCAGCTACATCTTCGCACGCAAGGAAGTGCGTCTGGGCAAAAAAAATGATTCACCCCCTGACTGCTGGGACCCACCAGCTACATCTACGCACACAAGGAAGTGAGTACGGGCAAAAAAAACCGATTCGCCCCTTGACTGCTGGGACCCACCTGCTACATCTTCGCACGCAAGGAAGTGCGTCCGGGCAAAAAAAAACGATTCGCCCCCCTGACTACTGGGACCCACCACTACATCTTCGCACGCAAGGAAGTGCGATTGAAAAAAAATGATTCGCCCCCCTGACTGCTGGGACCCACCAGCTACATTTTCGCACGCAAGGAAGTGCCTGACAGTTGGGACCCACCTGGTCGAAGCGTACGTAGCGTTGTCATTCTGGTCGCGAACGTGTACATACATACTGGTGGATGTAGAGGCGCGCACGTTGAGGGAGTCCTGGATAAGGGTGTATCCGAACAGCCGGACTATACACATCGTCCGGACTATTGAAGAGTGAAGATACAAGACTCAAGACTTCGGCCCGTGTCCGGATGGGACTCTCCTTTGCGTGGAAGACAAGCTTGGCGATCCGGATATTGTGTTTCCTTCCTTATAACCGACTCCATGTAAACCCTAGCCCTCTCCAGTGTCTATATAAACCGGAGAGGTTGGTCCTTAGAAGGCCGATCACAATTACAATCATACCATCATAGACTAGCTCTTAGGGTTTAGCCTCTATGATCTCGTGGTAGATCTATTCTTGTACTACCCATATCTTCAATATTAATCAAGCAGGAAGTGGGGTTTTACCTCCATCGAGAGGGCCCGAATCGGGGTAAACATTTGTATCCCTTGCTTCCTGTTACCATCAGCCTAGACGCACAGATCGGGACCCCCTACCCGAGATCCGCCGGTTTTGACACCAATATTGGTGCTTTCATTGAGAGTTCCTCTATGTCGTCGTTGCAGGGCTCGATGGCTCCTTCAATCATCGTCAACGACACGGTCCAGGGTGAGACTTTCCTCCCCGGACAGATTTTCGTGTTCGGCGGCGTCGCACTACGGGCCAATTCGCTTGGCCATCTGGAGCAGATCGACAACTACGCCCCTGGCCACCAGATCAGGTTCGGAAGCCTGAACTACACGGCTGACCTTCATGGAGACTTGTCTTTGACGGATTCAGGCCTGCGCCAGGAGCACCGGACAGTCACGATGGGCATGGCTTTGACCTGCTGTCGGACAACACTCAGGATATTACCCCTGCAGTAGCCCCGGACCCAAATCTGGAGCGGGCTGCGTCGCCTAAAGACGGAGGGCTAGACTCCGTCCCGCAGGCTGCACACTCATCGGCGGTGGAGCCGAACACCGGTCTCACCTCTGTGGTGGCCTGTGATGTTGGACCCCCGGATTCATATCCGGTTGTTGGTTCCAGTCCGCGCACTCTCGAGCCAACCGAGCCAGGTTGGGCTCCGATAATGGAGTTCACTGCTGCGGATATCTTCTAGTGCTCGCCCTTTGGCGACATGCTGAACTCGTTAAAAACTCTCTCTTTGACAGAAAATTCCGGGCCGAACTATGTCCGGCTGGAATGGGAAGCAGGCGACGAGGAAAATCGTTACCCACCCACCACCCACTTAATAGCCACGGTTGATGATTTAACCGACGTGCTTGACTTCGACTCCGAAGGCATCGACGATATGGACGACGATGCAGGAGAAGATTTAGAATCTATGGGATGCCTGACTTCCACCTCGTCACACGACATATACATGGTGGATACGACCAAGAAGGACGACGGCGACAACCCAGAAGATAAACCCCCCAGCCAAAAGCCAAAGCGACGACGCAGACGCTGTTCCAAGTCCAGTAACAGTAAAGATAGCGGCAAGAGCCCCAGAAGGATCGATGCTCCGGTCAACCCCAAAGGCAACAATGACCACACGGAACCAGCGATGGAGCAGGACGAGCCAGGTCATGCCGAACACAATTTGGAGAAGAAGCCCGAGGACAATGATCCAGAGGGATGAGATCATCAAACCGGCCCAGGACAAGACGATAGTTCGGATGATGATGCATTCATCATCCCGGAAGAACGCCTGGAATGAGATAACCTCCACAAAAAGCTTATGGCCACAACGAGAAGTCTGAAGAAGCGGAAGCAACGGCTTAAAGCCGCACATGAAACACTCAACCACAGATGGAATAAAGTGCTAGACACTGAAGAAAGATATGGCGATGATCGCCATACAAAAAGCTATCCAAAATGCAAACTGCTGCCAGAATTCGACGACGAGGGCGTTCCACCAAAGAGTAATACGACCAGGAGACCATATGTACCGCATGATCTATGTGAGCATCTGGATAAGAAAGCCGGTGTGGCCAGGTCCATCTACGGATCTAGAGGACACACCCCGACGAGGGACTATGGTCACCCAAATGCTCATACAAGCCAAATACCAGTTCAGGATAAACACCGGACACAACAACAGCCGACGGCATGCCACAGCACGTCCAGATACAGAGGGGCTGCTCACCCCCTGTGCTTTACCGAAGAAGTACTGGACCATGAATTTCCACAAGGCTTTAAACCTGTGAACATAGAGGCATACGACGGAACGACAGACCCAGGGGTCTGGATCGAGGACTTTATCCTGCATATACATATGGCTCGTGGGGATGACCTCCACGCCATCAAATACCTTCCCCTCAAACTAAAGGGACCAGCTCGACACTGGTTGAAAAGCCTCCCTGAAAATTCAATTGGGAGTTGGGAGGAACTCGAGGATGCTTTCAGGGCCAATTTTCAAGGGACTTATGTCCGGCCTCCGGATGCTGACGATTTAAGTACATAATCCAACAGCCCGGAGAGTCTGCCCGCAAGCTTTGGAATAGATTCCTCACTAAAAAGAATCAAATTGTCAATTGTCCGGATAACGAAGCCTTAGCGGCATTCAAACACAGCATCCACGACGAGTGGCTCGCCAGACACCTCGGCCAAGAAAAGCCAAGGACAATGGCAGCCCTAACAAGTCTTATGACCCGCTTTTGCGCGGGTGAAGATAGCTGGCTAGCCCATAAAGGCACCAGCGACCCCAGCACATCCGAAATAAGGGATGGCAACGGGAAGCCATGGCCTAATAAAAACAAACGCCAAAACAAGGAAGAGAGCCCGGATAACACAACGGTTAATGCCGGATTCAGGGACTCTCGACCTAATCAGCAAAATAAGCCATCTAAAGGCAGTAAAGAGGGACCGTCCGGTCTGAACAAAGTCCTAGACAGACTATGCGAAATTCATGGCACCCTTGACAAACCTGCGAACCACACGCACATAGAGTTCTGGGTCTTCAAGCAGGCCGACAAATTAAATGCCGAACACAAGGGAAGGGAAACACCAAGTGAAGACGAGGATGAACCTCGCCAGCCGAACACTGAGGGACAGAAAAAATTCCCGCCAGAGGTTAAAACAATGAACATGATCCACGCGATTCGTACATCCATGAGAAGTCACGAATGCGCACATAGAGACGCGCGCGCGATATAGAGCCCGTCGTACCCGCACCTAACTACTGGATGTCTTATCCGATCACCTTCAATCACTTGGATTGCCGAAATTGTATTCGACGCGAAGGATCAGAGGCCTTGGTGCTTGACCCAATAATCGACGGATACCATCTCACCCACGTCCTCATGGACGGTGCCAGCAGTCTCAATCTAATATATGAGGACATTGTCTGCAGAATGGGGATAGACCCATCCAGAATTAGTCAAATTAACACCACCTTTGAAGGGGTGATACCAGGTGTTGAATCCTACAGCAAGGGTTCCATCGTACTGGAGGTAACATTCGGCTCTCCCGGCAACTCCAGAAGTGAAGAACTACGCTTCATCATCGCATCCTTGCAAAGTGACTATCATGCATTGCTTGGAAGAACTGCCTTCGCCAGATTCGACGCATTGCCGCACTAGTCCACGTGGCGTCATCACCATTAGCGGAATAACAGAGTGCTCTTCACGCGCAGAGGAACACACGACGGCCCTAGCGGCCCGACTATAAGCGGCCTCCAATATCACAAAAACATGACTGGTCGTTAAGACCACAGAAACGGTTAGACGAGTCCGGTATCCCAAATAAAATCGAATCAGGGCACCGTATATGTAATCCCATAGACGACACCAGGGGCTATATATATTTAATAAAGCCCCACACTTGGCTCAACTTTATTAGCTGGCCAACATCTTACACTTTTATTATCCATCGCATACTTACGTTGTACTCTCCTACGAGTTCTCTTTTTCACAGACAACATTCGCGCGATGCCCTTCCAGGATACGGCACAATGGAGATAAAGGCGCAGACGTGCAGCAGGGCCCCTCTCAATAGGTTTCTTTTTAGATTAAGCCCCTGTGTAAACCTTTTCTATTGCCTCTTGTTGTTTAACCATCCCATGGGTTCCATACCCACAGAGGATACTGTCGTTATTGGCATTTAGCCACGACAGACTTACGCACATACCTGGAAACACAGGGTTTATAATGAATGGGCATTCTTGAGCTCATCATCTGTTATAAAGTCCGAATACCTTCAGGAGTGTTCGGCGTCACGAGTTTGGCCTTATATGCATCAGCTCCGAATCATGTCTTTGGTCAAATGTTGGGTTTGCCCGGCTCCTGGGTTTGCCGCCTTACGTTTTGTTATTATCGGCTAAGGTGGCCAAAGGAGAACTACTCCGATTGTGCCCTGGTTATTCCGAATGAGCACCTCAGTAGAGAAAGCCAAAAACTGACTATCATGATACAGCGAGAGACTGATCAACCACTCGAAGACTTATCAGAATCTTTAGGATCCCTCCGCATTAACGAAGGACCGTTTCCCAATCATGTACACACGCGCCCGTATTCGGATGCAAGCGAAAGTACCAGGGGCTACATAGTAGCCCCACCATTAGACTCCCATGGCTAAGTGAAAGCGTTACAGCTATATAGTCCGGTTGCCTAGTTCGACGTGCGATCACCTCCTTAATGGACCAAGATGTTGGATCAAGTGTGACTATGCATATTTTTTCTCGAACACCCCCGCATTATATGCGTGGGGGCTGAAGCCAATGACTGCTAACTTTCGGATTACATATTTATATATATAAACGTCCGCACAGGGGACACAATCATATTTTCAGGCAAACAGTATAAATATAGCCTCATAATCAAAATAAACATTGTTTTTACAATGATTCGATTCATCACTCGAACAACACATCCTTCGAGCACTGCGCCTCTATTAGGCGGGCACCTTCTGTGACCTGCGCCAACTAGTGCTCGGCCGGATATTGGCCCCCCGCCGGATCCTGGGTCGCTATAATGGTGGCCTCCATATCCGTCCAATAGGCTTTAACGCGGGCAAGAGCCATCCGCGCACCCTCTATGCACGCCGACCTTCTCATGGCGTCGATCCGAGGCACGGCCCCAAGGAATTGTTGCACCAAGCCAAAGTAACTGTCCGGCTTAGGCCCCTTTGGCCAAAGATGGTCTATTACAGACCGCATTGCAAGCCCGGACAGCCTGTGAAGCTCCGCTACAGCAGCCATCTTGTCACTTAACGGCAGCGGGCGAGTGGGAGCATTGAATTGCGACCAGAAAAGCTTCTCCACTTCCTTGTCACCCTGATCTTCGTAGAACTTGGCAGCGTCAGCTGTACTCTTCGCCAAATCTGCATACGCGTCCGCAGGACTCCAACGTCCATCCAGGGGAGCGTACTTCGGATCGAAAAATTTCGTCCGCAGCAAGTAGGAGCCCCCAGCCGCGATTTTTCCGGCCTGTTGAAGCTCCTCCCGCGCACCGCTGAGTTCGGTCCGTATCTCCTTGGTGGCATTCAGTGCCTTGTTCAGATCGGCCGAACTATCCTTATGCTCCTTTTTAAGGAGCTCATACCGGTCAGCGGCATTTTTTTAACTCAACAACCATTTCGGCTATCTTTTCCTCGCTTCGGCGATAAGCAGCCTGTTCGGCTCTCAATTCCTTGGCCGCCTTTAGGGCAGCCACATTGCTCACCCGAGCTTGTTCCTTGGCTTGAGCAAGTTCCGCCCTCAGGACTCCACGGCAGCAGCACCATCTGCAGTCCAAACATATTGCATTAATATCATGCCGCCTTCATATTTCCCTATACAAAGGAAGGCAGAGCACATACCTTGTGATTTATCCAGCCGCTCGTTCACCAGCATGATATCGGCATCAATCGATCCAATCTGCCTCGTTAGTTAGGCAACTTCAACGGACTGGTCAGCGGCCGGATCCACAGGTGCCTTCACGTATTTACAGCGCAATCATTGATTTATGATCCCCCGTTTGCCTCCTAGGGCGGGCAACCAGAGTCTCAGGGGCTACTATCTATATGGAGCACACCTAGCGCGTGCCTCACAACCAAAAAATAATAGCGTATTCTTCAGTACATACCTCAAAGCCTCTGAGTAGGCTTGTAAACGCTTCATTCAAACCGCTTGTAGCGGATGAAATATTCTGGAGCACCTCGCTCATCAGTGAGCGGTGCTCCTCCGAGAGCGCAGCTCGCTCCAGTAGGCCAGTTAGTATGTCTGGCCAGACATTGAACTGTGCGGGACCCTTCCCATCGCCCCTCGTGTGAGCCAAACGCTTCGGGCTCAGGGCGGCTGACGCATTGGCTTCTGGCTTCGGCAGATCCGGACTCCTCCGTGACAACACCTCGGTGTCGCCCGCTTCATGAGTCGGAGAGGCGGGTGGAGTCTCACTCTCCATCATCTCTGGAGGAAGGTCCCCCGAAGACGAACTCTGTTGAGAAGAGCTGCTAGCCAGACTGCAAAAGACGAATCCTGGTTATTGATCTAGGACAAACACAATACCTTCAAATTAACGATTGACTTATGGCTCGGTGGAGGGCTGGCCCGTTGGTGGGCATGACACGGTGAGGGTACTCGTTGGGGCAGGGCCCCCTGGGGATACCTTTTTCCCTGGTATGGGCATCTCCGCGTCCAAGTCTTCAGAGGCAGCCCTCTTCTTCCCGCGCGGGGAGGAGGCCTTAGCCTCCCTTTCCCGACTATCCTCCTTAGGGGAGGTAACAATTCCCCTGGTTCAGATGTGTAGCGTGTGGAGTTCGGCTTCTTTGTTCTTCCCCTTGTCTTTCCCTGAGGGCATTCTGCTGAGTACCCGGTCAAGCATCTTGGCCATGGTGGGACCAGGCAAGCCTTCGGGAAGTGGCGCCGGACACCTGATTCTCTCCTCCCTACTGAGCCATTCCTGGCCACAGATGATTTTCAGAATAAACAATTATGACAGATAGAAAACAAGGTGTCCGGTATCAAGGTTACTTACTTGGGTATCTAGGCGATTGCAGCTTAGGCCCGCATCCTCGATGGTGTCCGGACATTCTACTTTCGGTCCGAAGAACAATTTGCACATCCCTTCGAGTTTCAAATCGAAGAAGTGCTTAACAGTTCGCGGACCCTCTGGATTAAACTCCCACATCCAGAGAGGCCGGCGTTGACACGACAACATCCGTCGGATTAACATCACTTGCATTATGCTAACAAGATTTATGTCCCTCTCGAGAAGCTCCCAGATACGGCTCTGCAGTACTGGTACATCGCCAGTGGGCCCCCAATTCCGTCCTACATCAGTCCAAGACGCTAGTTGTGACAGAGGGCCCGAGCGGAACTCGGGAGTGGCCACCCACTTTGTTCCTCTCGGAGCTGTGACATAAAACCACCTCCGTTGCCATACATCGGATACTTCTGGGAAAGAACCCTCTGGCCATGGGGCATCAGTGTTCCTACTTATTACGGCACCTCCGCACTCCGCATGTTGCCCCTCGATCATCTTCGGCTCCACATTGAAGGTCTTAAGCCATAAGCCGAAGTGTGGGGTAACATAGAGGAAGGCCTCGCACACTATAATGAACGACGAGATATGGAGGATGGCGTCCGGAGACAGATCATGTAAATCCAACCCATAATAAAACATGAGCCCCCTCACAAAAGGATCGAGGGTGAGGCCCAAGCCACGGAGGAAGTGAGGAACAAACACAACGCACTCATTGGGCTCTGGTGTAGGGATGACCTGCCCTGGAGCGGGAAGCCTGTGCCGGATGTCGGCGGTCAGATATCTGACCTCCCTAAGCTTCGCAATGTCTTCCTCTTGGATCGAGGAGGCCACCCATCGGCCTTGAAGGTTGGATCCGGACATATTGGAGGATTTGGCGTGTTTGGGCTTAGGTCTTGGGCATTGGAGCTCGAGGTGCGAGAAGGTGCAAGGGAGGTGGAAAAGAGGCATAGGCCTCGACCCCTTTATAAAGGGGATGAATATCAAGAGTCCTCAGCATGATCGCTTGAGGCTTATCTAAAAACACGCGGAGTTATATCAACGGTCGTCGTGGGTTCATGCACACCCATATTAATGAAAAATCCCGTAATAAGAGGAACAAGATCTCTGCTTTGGCAGGACATGCCAGTAAAACCGCCTCACAATATGAGTCGAGATGGGGAAAGGAACGCCGGTTCGCGTTGCACCAGGCCATGATGCAAAGATTGCCAGCGGATCAAATTTATGTTATGTTCCCCACAATGGTATGTGAAGATCATCTTGCAGATCCGGACACGGTTTGAGTGTTCGATAAATTAACTTGGAGTATTCGGAGATGGAACCCGCCTTGCAATGTCGAAGACAAGACTGCGCGCCGGACTCATCGTCATTGAAGCCTGGTTCAAGGGCTACTGAGGGAGTCCTGGATAAGGGCATATCTGGACAGCCGGACTATATACATCGTCCGGACTATTGAAGCGTGAAGATACAAGACTCAAGACTTCGGCCCGTGTCCATATGGGACTATCCTTTGCATGGTAGACAAGCTTGGCGATCCGGATATTGTGTTTCCTTCCTTGTAACCGACTCCATGTAAACCCTAGCCCTCTCCAGTGTCTATATAAACCGGAGAGGTTGGTCCTTAGAAGGCCGATCACAATTACAATCATACCATCATAGGCTAGCTCTTAGGGTTTAGCCTGTATGATCTCGTGGTAGATCTACTCTTGTACTACCCATATCTTCAATATTAATCAAGCAGGAAGTAGGGTTTTACCTCCATCGAGAGGACCCAAACCTGGGTAAACATCGGTGTCCCTTGCTTCCTGTTACCATCAGCCTAGACGCACAGATAGGGACCCCCTACCCGAGATCCGCCGGTTTTGACACCGACACACGTGTCGTAGTAGAGGCGCGCACGTAGCATGTACATGTACATACAGCGGCCAGGGTGCAAGAAAGAAAATACGGTCACGTATGTGTACATACGGGCGGGGTCTCGAACGCCTACTCGCGCATATATACGTACGGCCAGGGCTCGTGTACATTTGCTGGATCAGAACAAAGAAACAGCATCGTCGTCGTGTTCATGGGGAGCCAACCGGCTGGGTCGGAACGGAATGCGTGCTCGTGTTCATCGGGAGGGTTCGGACGGAACAGGCGATGGAAACGAGGCCTAGCGAACCGCGGAACAGAGGAAACGGCCTTGTGTTCGACCGGCCACGTTCGAAACGGGATCCTGTTCATCAGGAGGGGTCTGGCATACCGAAAAATGGAGGAAACAGTCCTCCTACAGTCAAAACGGGGGTCCTGTTGATCGGGAGGGGTGTGGCATACCGCACAACGGAGGAAACGGACCTCCTACGGTCGAAACGGGGGTCCTGTTGATCGGGAGGGGTGTGGCGTACCGCAAAACAGACAAAACGGACTTGTGTTGGAGCGCTACGGTCGAAACAGGGTCCTGTTCATCAGGAGGGGTGTGGCGTACCGCAAAATGGGACTCCACGAGATATTGTTCATCTCCACCGTCGACCTCCTCCAACCTCCATGGGCTACTGTTCATCCACCGTCGACCTCCTCCAGCCTCCACCTGCGACTGTTCATCCACGGGCTCCTGTTCATCCAGCCTCCACCGCGCGCTACTCCACCGGCTACTGTTCAACCACCCCTCAACGGGCTACTATTCATCCACCCTCCACCATCTATTGTTCATCCAGCCCTCCACGGGGTCGTCCATTTCATTCAGCCCTCCACGGGGTCATGTTCATCCAGCCCCAATCGGCTCGATCGATCGGGGTCCTGTTCATCCAGAGGCAACGCCACGGGTCCTGTTCATCCGCTCCCACCGCTCACTGTTCATCCCCCCCCCCCCCCGCAATGCTCACTATTCATCCAGAGAGGCAGCATCGATCGGCTTCAGTTAGTGAAAGTGCAACTATCCCTAGGTGGTTTTGGTAATTCATAACAACATATAGCTCATTGAGCTAATGCTATTCCAAGACTATTATTTCAGGAAAGCTCAATGAATGGCATGGCATGGATGATGAAAGTGGATCCCTCAAAATACTAAGGACAAAGGATTGGCTCAAGCTCAAAAGCTCAAGACTCTTCATTTTATATTTTAATGATCCAAGATCACATTGAGTCTATAGGAAAAGCCAATACTATCAAGGAGGGATGAGGTGTTGCTTAATGAGTCTCTTGCTTCATGTGCTTAGTGATATGCTCCAAAACTCTCAGCTACTTTCTCACATCCATAAACGACCTAAACCCAAAGCCAAAATCGGTCACACCGATTCTTCCTATCCAGCGCCACCGATTTCAAAAGTCATAGCCACTGTGACAAACCCTAGGCAAATCGGTCTTACCGATGGGGATCTCGGTCTCACCGAGATGGGATTGTAATCTCTCTGTTTCCCTTTGTAACGTTTCGGTCTAACCGAAGTGAGCGATCGGTCCCACCGAGATTGCAATGTAAACTCTCTGTTTCCCTTTTGTAACATTTCGGTCTCACCGAAAAGAGCAAATCGGTCCCACCGAGTTTACCTGACCAACTCTCTGGAAAGCTTATTACCAAAATTGGTCTCACCGAGTTTGTGTAATCGGTCTTACCGAGATTACGTTATGCCCTAACCGTAAACGAATCGGTCTCACCGAGTTGCATGTGAGTCCCACCGAAAATCACTAACGGTCACTAGGTTTACTAAATCGGTCCGACCGAGTCTGTTGAATCGGTCCCACCGAGTTTGGTAAATTGTGTGTAACGGTTAGATTTTGTGTGGAGGCTATATATACCTCTCCACCTCCTCTTCATTCGTGGAGAGAGCCATCAGAACAAACCTACACTTCCAACTTACCATTTTTGAGAGAGAACCACCTACTCATGTGTTGAGGCCAAGATATTCCATTCCTACCATATGAATCTTGATCTCTAGCCTTCCCCAAGTTGCTTTCCACTGAAATCTTCTTTCCACCAGATCCAAAACCTATGAGAGAGAGTTGAGTGTGGGGGAGACTATCATTTGAAGCACAAGAGCAAGGAGTTCATCATCAACGCACCATTTGTTACTTCTTGGAGAGTGGTGTCTCCTAGATTGGCTAGGTGTCACTTGGGAGCCTCCGACAAGATTGTGGAGTTGAACCAAGGAGTTTGTAAGGGCAAGGAGATCGCCTACTTCGTGAAGATCTACCACTAGTGAGGCAAGTCCTTCGTGGGCGACGACCATGGTGGGATAGAAAAGGTTGCTTCTTCGTGGACCCTTCGTGGGTGGAGCCTTCCGTGGACTCACGCAACCATTACCCTTCGTGGGTTGAAGTCTCCATCAACGTGGATGTACGATAGCACCACCTATCGGAACCACGCCAAAAACATCCGTGTCTCCAATTGCGTTTGAATCCTCCAAACCCTTCCCTTTACTTTCTTGCAAGTTGCATGCTTTAATTTCCGCTGCTCATATACTCTTTGCATGCTTGCTTGAATTGTGTGATGATTGCTTGACTTGTGCTAAGATAGCTAAAATCTGCCAAACTCTAAAATTGGGAAAAGGTTAAATTTTTAATTGGTTAAGTAGTCTAATCACCCCCCCCTCTAGACATACTTCAAGGTCCTACAAGTGGTATCAGAGCTTTGGTCTCCATTTGCTTTGATTTCCATAGCTTTTGGTGGTCATAGCCTTGGTTTCACAACCTAGGAGAGTATGGCGTCTAGCGAGGGAAATTATCACCGTAGAGGTCCTTACTTTGATGGTACTAATTTTGCTAGTTGGAAGCATAAGATGAAAATGCATATTCTCGGACATAACCCCGCCATTTGGGCAATTATTTGTATTGGCTTGCAAGGTGAATTCTTTGATGAGAGAGAGCCGAACCATGAAGCTAATGCGGAATAATTGAAGATGCTGCAATACAACGCTCAAGCTTGTGATATCATCTTCAACGGATTGTGCCCCGAAGAATTCAACAAAATCAGCCGTCTTGAGAATGCAAAGGAAATTTGGGATACTTTGATTGATATGCATGAAGGTACCGAATCCGTCAAGGAATCCAAGTTGGATGTGCTCCAAAGTCAGCTTGACAAGTTCAAAATGAAGGATGGTGAAGGTGTCGCTGAAATGTACTCTAGGCTTGCTCTTATCACAAATGAGATTGCTGGCTTAGGGAGTGAAGAGATGACCGACAAATTCATCATCAAGAAGATCCTAAGAGCATTGGATGGAAAGTATGATACCGTGTGCACATTGATCCAAATGATGCCAAACTACAAAGATCTCAAGCCAACGGAAGTCATTGGAAGAATTGTTGCTCATGAGATGTCACTCAAGGATAAGGAGGAACTTCACAACAAGTCAAGTGGTGCTTACAAAGCCTCAAGTGAAGCCACCCACATCATCAAGTGAGAAACAAACCTTCAATGAAGAATTGAGCTTAATGGTGAAGAACTTCAACAAATTCTACAAGAGTAGAAGCAAAGAAAGAAGCTCCAAGTCAAGGTCTTACCATGACAAAAGATCTTCAAGTCGAGAGCGCAATTGCTACAATTGTGGGAGACCCGGACACTATTCCAATGAGTGTATGGCACCCTACAAAAGAAGATAAGATTCTCCAAGAAGAAGAAGCAAAAGAGAAGAATCACCACCAAGAGAGAGGAGGAGTAGAGATGATCGTTATGAACGAAGACCCTCACGGAGAAGCAAGGATTCGGAAAGGAAGGACAAGTCATCAAGGAGCTACACAAAATGAAGACATCAAGCTCATGTTGGTGAATGGGTATCCGGCTCCGACTCCGACAATCACTCCGAGAGAAGCTATCACTCCGACTCCGAATATACTCAAGATGAAGGTGTTGCCGGTCTAGCACTTGTGTCAACCAACTCCTACGACATATTTGATTCACCAAATGAAGGAATTGGAAGATGCTTCTTGGCCAAAGGTCCAAAGGTAACACATCCTGAGTATGTTGATTTCAATAGTGATGAAGATGACTTGCTTGTGGATGATTATTTACTTGTTGACAACTCTTGTGATGAATACAATGATGAAACGTCTATTAATCATGCTAATCAAGATAAAACTAATGACAATGATAAGGAGAATATTGAGCTTCTAACTAAAGAACTAAACACTCGTAAGTTGGCTCATGAAACTATCTTCGAGGATAATCGAGAACTTTTAAGGGCTCATGAGAAGTTACGCTTTGAAAAGCTCAATCTTGAGCAAGAGCATGAGTTCTTAAAATAAATCAATGATGATCTCCGTAAGAAAAGTTCTTCTTACATTGCCAAGCGTTTACTCTTATCTACTTACATGCCTCAAGTCAAGTCTAGTAACAAGTACAAGAAAGATACTTCCTCTAGTAGTAACAATAACAATGTCGAATCCAATATTATTGCTTCTAGTAGTTCTCTTGATTCCACTAATGATTCTCTTAGCCAAGTTACACTTGAGCAAGAAAATAGCTTGTTGAAGGGAATTATAGAGAAAGGTGTCTACAAGAGCCTTGCCGGGAGTAAGCAATTCGAGGAAATTGTACGCAAGCAAGGAAGGCACAGGAAGAATCAAGGTGTTGGTTTTGAACGAAAGTTCAATGCCAATGGAGTTGAGTGGGAAGAAGATCAATACCCCAAGACGAAGTTTGTTCCTCACCAAGAGAAGTATGATCCTACTTCCTTCAAGGGAACACAAGCCCAAGATGATCTTCCACCACAAGACCACAAGAACAAAGGCAAGGACAAGCTTCAACAAGAGATTGATGCATTTGAAGAAGCACCTAAGGCCTCGTTCAAGTGGGTTCCCAAGACTACATCAAGTTCTACTTCATCAAGTACAACTACAACTCCAAGGATTCCCATCAATATGATGTGGATCCCGAAGAAGAAGAACTAGAGAGTTCTTGAGGGTGACTCCGCCAACATTCTTCACTCAAATCATTATGGCAAGAACAAGTTCAATCAACTTCCACATCTTGCACTAGTTCAAGGAGTCACAAACCCTTATGTTGGTAAGGCAAGGGACAAGGTAAATGCTGACACACGAACACGTCACGTGTACCCTCGACGCCGGGGGTGATGCACCGCAGCTCACGTCGAAGGAGACCCGACCGACAGCGCGATACGCAAGACAGTCGGCAGGCGCTTTTGTAGACCCGAAGCCCCACTTGCCCGAGAGGGACCCCGTCAGGGCTCGCGGCGGCTATGGGCTGCCCTAGGTCGTTTCGCTCACCCCTAGAGCCTCGTGGATCCGCAGCCCTCCAGCATGAAGAACTAGCGAAGAACAAGATGAAAGATACAAGGGAGAGATAAAAAGTAGATGAACACGAAAAAGTAGTAGATGTGTTTGTTCGATTGGTGTTGTTCAATCGGCCGTCACCCCCAACATATATAAGAGGCGGCTGGACTTCCCGTACAAGTAAAGGATTCATCTAGGATTTCCTTACAAGAAAATTACATCAATTCACGTCATAGAGTCCTAGTTCTATTCCAACTCAGATTCAGTCTGAATCTGGCCCAACTTCTGTCTACCTCCTTGCGCGGGCCTTCGAGCTTGCATATGATCTCCGATCAAGACGGCCCAAGTATCAAACTTGTGCGCCTCAACGAGACGAACAACTCTCATGTTGATCACTTTTCCAAATAAGGCCATCTTGAATACTCCACGAAGCCATCTTTACGTTCTAGTCGGATTCGTTCTTGCAGCAGACTGGATTATCCGAGTCTCATAGTGAATTTGCATGCCATATGCTATCTCTGATGATGATGACTCCAAAACCAAATTTCACCGTTTTTACGATACGCACAATTTCTGTATTGAACACTTCTCCATCTGAGATCATCTTGATAAAATTTTGGGCACATGTTCAGTTTCACTCGGATTTGAGCTCATCCACTCGGATATTAGAGTCTTTCACTCGGATGGTCCGACTGGACTTTTTCACTCGGATGACTATATTTCACTCGGATGATGACCACATTTTCAGTCGGAAGACACTCTTTTACTCGATCGATAAGTTTTCGCTCGACCTTTTACTCGGTCGGTAGGTTTTCACTCGACCTTTTACTCGATCGGTAGGTTTTCACTCGGATGGTAAAACTTTCCACTCGGATTTCCCGACTGAAAAGACAGTCTGATCTTGATTTGCCTCTCCAGGTTGTATACGACCTCGGATTGAGACAAATTTTATATGAAAATCGATCGGCTCGACGAGACGAAACTTTTTGATGTTGAAGGTTTTTCCATTCAAGGCCGTCCAGAAGGCCGAATTGCTCACGCATTGTATCAGACACTCATCAACATGTGTCTGGTGTCGAGCGTAATATTTTGGTCTTTGGTAGGGCTGGTCTGTATTGATTGTAACTTTTGCATACAAACTCGGATTGAGATGATTTATATATAAAATTGATTGCTTCGACGAGATGAAGACAATTCCTTTAGTGTGCTACTTCATCCGAGGTCATCTTGAAGGCGTGATTGGCCAAAAATCACTCGGAACATTGAATTATGCCACTCGGAGTATAGTTTCGGTCCGTAAGATAAGGTCGAATGAATATAACCGAAACATGAAAGTTGTTCCACTCGGCGACGTGAATCTTTTCATGCTAAAGGCCCATTCACTCGAGACCATCTTCATTGCAATCTGTATCTTGCCAAAAACAGGTGTCAACACATGCCCCCTTGTTTTCTGGCAGAGCTTGCGTGCCAGAAAATACCTTGCCTAGGGTAATTTTTAACCGATGTCAACACTCCATCGGCTGTGCATGTTGAGTATGATAATTTTAATCATCCATATGCTCATGTTTGTTGCTTCTTCGGTAGAGCCTCTTGGATAATATTTGTCTGAAAACAACAATTGGATGTCACAAAGGCTTCCACGTCAGTTTCTTATGTCAATCCGGACCTTGCATTTGTCCAGGCATTCCCTGGGAATATTAGAACCTTTCAACGAAGACGATTGCCGAACGATTATGACCATGCACCTCAAAGGAATACTTTCAACTGTTCGGCGACTCAACTCGTTATCAAAGTACACCATCAAGCCTCCGCCGAACAACGTCTGTCTCCTGACTTGAATCCTGCAAATAAATAACATTTGGAGTCGGGGCTCTTTTATGCACTAGACCCTTGATTGTTGGTCGACTCAATAATTAAGTCGGCCTTGCCAATACTGGCAAACACTGAGCATCGGCTATAGGAGTAGGAAATCCACCATAGTGAACACCGTTAGCCAGATGCCGGGTTTTGCCAACACAATGAATTATGAGGGCGATATGCAAATATCGGCCATGCGTTCTTATCTCAAAAGTGCTCGGGAGTCCGTCCACCAAAGTGTGAATAGCCGAAATAAGTCAGATGTTTCAGCTGAGGAAAAATTCCATAGCGTTGATTTTGATGGTACGATCGAAGAATATGGATGAGATGCCTCTTGGAGTCTCCTATATGAAAATTGTCGTCCTTGCCTACGGGCTTTACACTTGTACTCCCTTATTTCTGCTGGCTTCGCAACATGAGATGTGATGCCGCTCTTGACTCGAGGATTTCCCTTAGGAACCCAGGCCATGTTCCTCTTCTTCAGCTCTTTGGCCCTAAGCCGTTTTAGCTTCTTCTGTTGCGAATATGGTAAGCCAAGTGGGCGTCCCGGCTGGTACTTTGGTTTATGCACTGGCAAATTCTTTCTGACTTTGGGCATCTCTGGCTTGGCCTGTCCAAACTTGACTATTGGATCCTTGAAACTTACTTGCTTCACTTTCTTGTCCTTTGCAGCCAACATAGGCTTGGCTAGCTTTTTTTCATTTGGAGTCGGATCTAAAATAGCAATCTTGCGGCCATCCTTTTCTTTCTTCACTTTTTTAACACTTGTTGCAATAGAAGGTCGGACATCATTTCTACTTTGACCGCTCCTCTTGGGAACCCATGCCATGTTCTTCTTTCTCAACTCATGTGCACAAAGTCTTTGTAATTCCTTCTCTTGCCAATGTGCTAAGCCGAGTGGGCACCTCGGCTGTGATTCTGTTTCAACCAATGCCAACTCTTTTTTGGCCTTGTGCACTCTCAACTTCTTCCCTTCAGATTTGGCACTTGATTGACTTGCCTCGTTGCCTTTTGTAGCCAATGTCAATACTTTAACTAGCTCTTTGTTATTTGAGAAAAAATCTGAAGTAGCACACTTATGACCATCTTTCTTGACCTGGTACACTTGCTTGACCACCTCTTTCTTGTTCCTTAAGCTCCGGACCGATTCCTTATGATTGAAACGGTCTTTAACGTGTGATTGTTCATCAAATGTTGATCTTTTTGGAGCTGCATAATGTTGGCGAGATGATCTAAAATAAGATGGATAATTTGCCCTTGTATCATACCCGCCCCATGACGGATATGGATTTACATGAGTGTAGGGAGGCATCCACGACATTGGCATTGGCGGCCCAAAAGCAGGATATGAAGTCTGCTTGCTCAACGTCTTCCTTTGCCAATCCAAGTCTTCAAATTTATGCCTTGGGGGTGACTTCGATACTTTTGTTTCACTCGGCCGATAAGCACTCTTTGCCTCACTTATTCTCTGATATTTTTCTAATAACTGCGCGAAAGTGACTTTCGGCTTTTTACCTTTGTGCTTACCATTGCCTTTGCTTTCTTTAGTTGTGCGTGCATCGGTCTTTGAATTTTCTCGTTGCCCCCCAGTGCTAGATGTCGCCATTGTAGCTTTGATGAAACTCATGTCTTCAATATTATTGCTGATGCACTTTTGAATGATTACCTCACTTGAAGATTTGATCCCATCATCATTAGCGTATACCTGTCCATCTTTGGATGAGTCGGGTTGAGGTAGCCGAGTCAATGCTTGATCTCCATCAAGACCAATCTGAGTCGACTGGCCATATGCTTGTGCCTCAACGAGCACCAATAGTCCCGTGTAAGCTGATTGTGTGGCTTGATGAATCACATTGTTGTCTTTGACATTCTGTTCAAACGAACATTGCATTTGTTCTTGTCTTTGACATCGTGATCAATTATAATAATAGGATTAGTTGATGATGTACCGATGATGTGATCACCTATGCCCATATTGAAGGTACGCTGCTCATCCATTAACCGATATTGTGATACCGGCTCTGGAGCAAAACAACCGAGTGGTGCCGGTTTAACGCTATCTGACTCGGCTATGAATTGATTTTCGTCCTCCTTCCCGATGCTCTTGAATCGGCTATCTCGGAGGACTTTGGACCTGGCTTTATGTTTCTGCAACCAAAGTAACTACAGAACATACGTCTCATTTGATACCAAATGTTAGCCAAGCATGAAACAATCAAAGCTACCCATACAAGCATAATTCTCAGTTGGCATAATGGGAAAAGCTTTGGTTGCGATAATCTATCACTAGCAGTCTCTATGAATGGTACAATATGTTGACTAGCATAATTAGTGACAAGACTATTTCTAACAAACAAGTTACTCATCTCGATTGGTCTTTCCAAGTTAATTATGAACTTGCTAATGTATGCATCAATGATATATTTTTGACCGAATCGGAAAGCGAGTAAATTATCTGCTAGACGTACCTTTGCGACAAGGTTGGTGGAATATGATGATCGTATATGTGGAACAATGTCTTGCTCCATCCCAAGATGATCCTTGTCAGGACCCCGACTCAATGCCACATCGATCTAGCATGTAACACCTCATATCACTTTGCGGCCTCACGCAAGGTATTCCCACGGGTGTTGCCTTACCTTTGCCCGGGACCGTTTGTGCCTTTTGGCACACGTATATGATAGTGTCGCTAGTATCCATATGATAAGGAGCCCGGGCTGACATGGCTAGTCGTAAACCCAAAGTGGCACAAACTTATAGGGACAGGCATCCATGACCCAGCATCGAACATGTCGGTCATCAGCGAGTGAATCCAGGCTGTAGCACTGGGCTAGCAGGACTCTGGTGAACCGGGCTGTAGCGGGCTAACAGGACTCCGGTATTCATCACGTGACATTTCCCCGAGGGGACAGACACAGGAACGAAGAAGGACACATGCCGGCCAGCCTAAGTGTTCCGGAGCAGTAGCAAGCTACCATGGCTCGGTGGAAACACTAGGAGACATTTCCCGGTAAGAGAGGCTACTAAGAATAAACAACTAGATAGTCAGATCCCACACATACCAAGCATTTCAATAACATACACACAATATGCTCGATATGGGCAAATACAACATGGCATCACAACATGACTCTACGACTCAAGTATGTATTCATTAGGCTCCGAGGAGTGAGATATTACAAACAGGGGTCTCATGACCCAACATTCAAAGCATACAAATCAAAGCACAAGCGGAAGCTTAACATGTCTGAGTACAGACATCTACAAATGAAAAAAAGGATGAGAAGCCTGACCATCTACCAGATCCTGCCGAGGGCACAAGATCGTAGCTGAGGTAACAAGCTAAACGTCGAAGTCCACGCGGAACTACTAGTGAGACGAAAATCTCTGCAAAAACGTAAAATAGGCAAACGTAAGTACAAATGTACCCAGCAAGACTTACATCAGATCTAACTACATATGCATCATTTTCAACAAAGGGGATGGTGGAGTTTAACTGCAGCAAGCCAGCTTTGACTCGGTGGCTATCCTGAACTACGACTGCATGTAACTCTTTTGAGGTGGCGGACACGAGTCCACATATTCACCATATCAATACTCCACTATGGATCCGCTCCCGTCTCCCTACGAGAACGCCATCCATAGCACTCACGCTTATCTTGCATATTTTAGAGTATCCACTTTCACTTGTCTATGAACTATGCAAGGGGTCCAAGTTTCCATACCCGAGGAATCCGGCTATTCGAATAGATAATGATAACCCTGCAGGGGTGTACTTTTTCACACACGCTCTCGCCACTTATCGCCCTGTACACGTCATGTACCTCGGCAACCTTCAAGCGAAAGCCGGGCGAGGGAGTCGGCCACGACCTGACTAACCACACAAGTCTCTAGTCCAGGTTTATCGCCTATTCGGGTTCCATCCGCAAGGAGATCCGGCCGGGGTGTCGCTCACGGCCCCAAACGATGTGTGCAGGGTTCCCAAGTCCACCATCCGGGTGCCACTTGGTACACCGGGCCACTTTGCCTAGTCTGTCCCAAGCTCACCTGTACCGGGTGCCACTTGGTAGACTACTAACACTACCTACAAACACCAGAAACTAGTTGCAACTCCTGGACAGAGATCAAGTTGATTAATAAGCCGAGAGGGGTCGAGTTACCGGAACCCAATGTGTGGTAGTAACTGTTCATGGATCACAAACACAGAACTCAGTTCCTGAGGACGGCTGCAATGAGACAACCCACCATGTACTCCTACATGGCCTCCCACTACTACCTTTACCAAATCGTGTTCACACACTTAGCTCACACACAGTAGAACATGTTCACCACTTTCCAATTCATTCCCGATGAATCAGACCTGACTCAACTCTAAGCAGTAGCAGGCATGACAAACAAGCATGAATGAGTAGGCACATCAGGGCTCAAACAATTCCTACTCATGCTAGTGGGTTTCATCTATTTACTGTGGCAATGACAGGTCATGTAGAGGATAAAGGGGTTCAACTACCGCAGCAAATAACAGATATGTCGTTGTTGTCCTAATGCAGTAAAAGAGAGCAGGAGCGAGAGAGTGGGATTGTATCGGAATGAACAAGGGGGTTTTGCTTGCCTGGCACTTCCGAAGATAGTATAGCTCTTCATCGGTGTCATCGATCACATCGTTGGAACAACGTCTACTGAAGGGGGACAAACACCGGCAACAGAGAAAGAACACAATCAATGCAATGCAACAATATGATGCATGAGTGTGACATGGCAATATGCTGTGGTTTGAGCTAATGCAACTAGCAACTAGATTAAATGAATTTGGTTTGAATACAAGATTCAAATTCAAACTCCATATGTGATGGTTTAAATGCCATTTATATGACTTGTGCTAAACAGCAGCTGTAAGTTGTTCTAACATGCATGAAAATGGTACAGATGGATAGATTGGATTTTTTTGATCATTTTTCATATATAAATTATTTAATTTGGAGTTACGGTTGAATTTCTATGAATTTTAGAAGTTTTAAGCATTTTCTGGAATTTCCTGAATAAACTTAAATCCAGAAAATGTTTTATTGCGTCAGCGTTATGTCACAGTGACGTCAGCGAGTCAACAGGGCGGCCAGGGTCAAACCTGACCTGCGGGACCCATTGGTCAGTGAGCCTGGGTTAGTCAGGTCACCGACAGGTGGGCCCGGTCAGCGTTGACTAAGTCAAAGTCAAGCTGACACGTGGGGCCTCATGCTTAGCGCTAATCTAAACAGAAAATTTAGGCTAACCTAAATGGCGCTGGGGCCCGTATGTCAGTGAAGGAGGTGGGTGGTTAGTCCCGTAATTAGTGTTAATGACGGCACCACACCACATCGGCCTCGCCGGAGTCTTGCCGGCGGCGACTAGAACGACGGCAGCTCGGCTCGGGTTTGAGCTACGGTTGGTGGTCTGGCGAGCTGAGGGCACCAGGGATTAGCCCTTGCTCGTCCGCATCCAAAGGACCGGACGGGAGGCCACGGGGTGGCTGGGAGCAGCGCCGGCGGCGAGCAAGGCGGCAGCCGGAGTTTGGGAGCAGATGGTTTCGGGGCTAGAGAGCGTGGGAGGGGGGCTGCTGGTGGCTACGGGTTCGCGGAGACGTGCTGAGCACACTGGTGTTCTCGAACAAGGGCTACAATGCCCATGGCTGCGTCTGCGTCATCACCGGCGGTGAGGAGCTCACGGCTTCGGTGGAAGATGCGGCTAGAGGACGGGAACGAGCTCAGGGAGGAGGGGGAAAGGCGGCGGAGCTCACAGCGATCTCGAGGGCGTCGTCAGCGGCTCGGGGAAGATCTGGTGTGGCCGGAACGATGACGGCGGTCTCTGGTGGCCGGAGCTTCAAGACGAGGTCGGGGACGATGGTACGGGGCTTCTGGCGTCGTATTCGTTGGCGGAGAGCTTCAGGGCGACGCAGTGGAGCCGGTGGATGCGTCGGGGAGACGAGGGAGTGGCTCAGGGCGCGACAGCGGCGAGCAGCGTCGACAGTGGCGCGAGAGAGAGATCCAGGAAGGGGGTGAGAGCGCGGGAGAGTGAGAGAGAGGGTCAGAGGGGAATGAGAGAGAGGAGAGAGGCAGAGGGAAACGAGGGCATCTCCGTGGCGCGGCTGGAAGCGCCGAGACGCCGTGAGGTGGCAAGCAGGGGCTGACGCGGCTCGGCTGTGTGCCGGGCACGCAGCTGCTTCTCCTCCTGGCAGGAGGAAGAAGACAGTGCTGCCCCTGGTGGGCTGGGCTGGTCAAGCTGGGCCGGCTACAGGTAAGTGGGCCAGGTAGGTTCCTTTCTCCCTCTCTCATTTGTTTCTGTTTTCTATTTTCTGTCTTTTTTATTTTGGATTTAGTAAAATACTAAATCACTTAATAAAATCCTGAAATAAATTGTGGGCACATACTGGATTATTCCCAACAGCCCTCAACTATTCTCAGAATTTATTAGAGCATTTAAAATATTTATAGAGTTTAAATGCCCCAATTCAAATATAATATGAGTTAATTCAAAAATCCATAAATGGCCAAGAAATATGCTCATCATTTTTGGCAGAGGTTTTCACCTTTATCAAAAATCATGAACATTTCCAAAGGCATTTTGGGTTTGTTGAAAATTATTTTAGGTTGAACCTATTTGATTTGATCTGGTGCTAGGGTTTGAACAATCCCCATTTCAAGTTAAAAAGAAATTAAAGATGATGCAACACATGACTAGCTAGCTCAGAGCATACCAGAACTAGGGATGTGACAATCCTCCAACGCCTCATCTTCTTCTTCTGGATTTCGTGCCTCGTCACTCGGATTACCCAAATGGATTCCACTCGAACGCTCTTTGTCAGCTGAACTTTGCTTAGCTGCATGTTCTTGTTCTTGATGTTCATAACCGAACTGTGTTCGACCGTATTACTTTGTTCTTGATGCTCATCAATTTCTTTAGCACAAAACTCATATGGCAGCATGTAAGATCCCTCGCATTTAGAAAAATCGAGCATACCCAATTTGCTGTGTTTGTTGTTCCTCTGCTTGGTGAAGCTTGCATCATCTGTTTTGGTACACTCGGTAATAATTGGCTCTATGCACTCAACATTAGCCGGTGATGCACTCGGATGACTCAATGCACTTGGCTGACTTGATGCACTCGGCCTTAACTGGCTCGATGCCCTCGGTTGGTTCAACGCACTCGATATTGACTCTACGCACTCGACCTTAGCCCTCTCGGTGCTCAATCTGGTTTCAACCGAATCCACCATTGTCTTGGCTTTAAAGGAACCATTTGACACGGTTGTAGACGACTTAGTCATATTTGACTCGGTTTCAATCAAATCAACCGTATTAGCCGAGTGAATCCTTTTTTGTTGTTTGGCTTGAAAAGCTTTTTTATCTTGCCACAACATCGCCAAGGGGCCAACACGGTTGCTGCATAGAGGAAGGGACTTGACATATTCTTGCAAATATTCCACTCCACGCTTCTTCTTGAGTGCTTCATAAGCATGTCGATATTCTGTTGGTAATTCGTCAAGAGTTGACGTAGTAAATCCATTGACGCTATTCCCTGTGAGCTTTGGCTTGATCTTGTCCACTTGGGCCACATATATTTCTTTAAACTCAGCCCTGCTTGGATTGGCTTGCCCCCCAATACTTTTATGATCTTTCGGCAATGAATTGATGTTGCCGAAACTTTGCAATTTTGTATAGGGGATGTATAACATGCTGCAATGATAGGTGAAGATGTGTGCACTGTTGTTGAATATTTTCTCACGCCAATTTGATCAATCGGCAACACTTCGTCTTCTTTTAAAACCCTAGCTTTTATTGCCTCATAATCAGGAAACAAACCTTTATCATGTTGCTCAAGGCAAAGAGCTGTAATCTTCTTATTTTGCGCTATGCTTTTTAACGCAGCCAAAGTCACCTCATCTCCTGCAATATTAGACACATACACTCCTGTAGAATCTCCATTCACTCGGTCATAAAAGTGAGTCGAGTCATGAATACTTTTAGTTGCATATGATGCTGAACAATTAATATCATGAGGTGTATCATATGATGACTGAGGATAACCGGCCAAATAGCTAATGGAAGCATGGCCGATTGCCTCATTCATCGGCATGTTTGGGGATAAACCCGCATATTGCGAGTTGACTGCCGATGGATAAAACTGTGAGACGCCCTCCTGCACATGAGGTGTCATATATTGATCACTCGAACAAATCGTGTTATTCATCAGAATATTGAAAGGTGTTGCTGATGCACGAAAGTTCAGATTCATAAGTTGCATGTCGCGGTTCTGTAAATTCCAAGTTTCTCCAATGGAATAACTAGTCGGCCGTTGCTCGTTAGGGATAGCCGACATGACATGTCCATTGAAAGATCTAGCAACATCAACATAATGTCTATTTGCATCTACGTAAGGAGATTGATGATACATGTTACCGTTGTAGATTGCAGCCGCTTGATGATGCTCTCCTCGTAGCAAGAATAGGCTGGAGACTGTTCAAAGCTTCGTCCCCAACGGAGTCGCCAAAAAGTGTGTTGACACACGATCACGTCACGTGTACCCTCGACGCCGGGGGTGATGCACCGCAGCTCACGTCGAAGGAGACCCGACCGACAGCGCGATACGCAAGACAGTCGGCGGGCGCTTTTGTAGACCCGAAGCCCCACTTGCCCGGGAGGGACCCCGTCAGGGCTCGCGGCGGCTATGGGCTGCCCTAGGTCGATTCGCTCGCCCCTAGAGCCTCGTGGATCCGCAGCCCTCCAGCATGAAGAACTAGCGAAGAACGAGATGAAAGATACAAGGGAGAGATAAAAAGTAGATGAACACGAAAAAGTAGTAGCTGTGTTTGTTCGATTGGTGTTGTTCAATCGGCCGTCACCCCCAACATATATAAGAGGCGGTTGGACTTCCCGTATAAGTAAAGGATTCATCTAGGATTTCCTTACAAGAAAATTACATCAATTCACGTCCTAGAGTCCTAGTTCTATTCCAACTCGGATTCAGTCTGAATCTGGCCCAACTTCTGTCTTCCTCCTTGCGCGGGCCTTCGAGCTTGCATATGATCCCCGATCAAGGCGGACCAAATATCAAACTTGTGCGCCTCGACGAGACGAACAACTCTCATGTTGATCACTTTTCCAAATAAGGCCATCTTGAATACTCCATGAAGCCATCTTTACGTTCTAGTCGGATTCGTTCTTGCAGCAGACTGGATTATCCGAGTCTCATAGTGATTTGCATGCCATATGCTATCTCTGATGATGATGAGTCCAAAACCAAATTTCACCGTTTTTACGATACGCACAACTTCTGTATTGAACACTTCTCCATCTGAGATCATCTTGATAAACTTTTGGGCACATGTTCAGTTTCAGTCGGATTTGAGCTCATCCACTCGGATATTAGAGTCTTTCACTCGGATGGTCCGACTGGACTTTTTCACTCGGATGACTATATTTCACTCGGATGATGACCACATTTTCAGTCGGAAGAAAATCTTTTACTCGATCGATAAGTTTTCGCTCGACCTTTTACTCGATCGGTAGGTTTTCACTCGACCTTTTACTCGATCGGTAGGTTTTCACTCGACCTTTTACTCGATCGGTAGGTTTTCACTCGGATGGTAAAACTTTCCACTCGGATTTCCCGACTGAAAAGACAGCCTGATCTTGATTTGCCTCTCCAGGTTGTATACGACCTCGGATTGAGACAAATTTTATATGAAAATCGATCGGCTCGACGAGACGAAACTTTTTCATGTTGAAGGTTTTTCCATTCAAGGCCGCACAGAAGGCCGAATTACTCATGCATTGTATCAGACACTCATCAACATGTGTCTGGTGTCGAGCGTAATATTTTGGTCTTTGGTAGGGCTGGTCTGTATTGATTGTAACTTTTGCATACAAACTCGGATTGAGATGATTTATATATCAAAATTGATTGCTTCGATGAGACGAAGACAATTCCTTTAGTGTGCTACTTCATCCGAGGTCATCTTGAAGGCGTGATTGGCCAAAAATCACTCGGAACATTGAATTATGCCACTCAGAGTATAGTTTCGGTCCGTAAGATAAGGTCGAATGAATATAACCGAAACATCAAAGTTGTTCCACTCGGCGACGTGAATCTTTTCATGCTGAAGGCCCATTCACTCGAGACCATCTTCATTGCAATTTGTATCTTGCCAAAAACAGGTGTCAACAGTAAACTAATGATTTCATGGACATCATCTTGTGTGTGCATCACTCTATGTATATGGATATTCTTGTTTGTTCCTTGTGGGACTAACCCATCTAGGTAAGTTGAAAGTGCAACTCACTCCAAAGGATTGCTCCAAATGATCTACATCAACATTGAGAATCCACATCTTCAACACCTACATGAAGTCATCATCGACAAAACCCAAGGTTAGTTCATCCCTCTAAGGGGGGATATCACATCTAGGGGGAGCTTAACTCTAAGAATTGAGTCAAAGCAACTCTAATGGTGTGAACACATCAATGCATTATGTAAAAGTGGTAACCCCACTTGAGCTTAAGCGATGAGTATGACCTATGATCAAATGTTTTCATTTGACTCGTAAGTCAATATACTCATATATAGATGACCTAGTCATCGCCAATTGTTTCATAGATGCTAGAATTGGTTGTGCATGCTTTGCCACATATTTCATTTGCCATCTTATTGTGTGAGCATGTTGGTGCATATTTTACTCATTCAAGGACATCCACTTGTTGTTTTGATTGTTTGGCTTCTTTTCTTTTTGCCAAGTGGATGGACAAGAATGCCTAAGAACCTTCTCTAGCTATCTATGCTTTTCTCGTCTCAAACTCCATTCATGCTACATCACAAAATTCGATCAAGTCAGATTCGAACCACTCTGTGTGAGGAGCACTCGGAGTCCCCGATTCGTCATAGACTTAAACTTCCAAAACTTCTTTGTGATTCTCAGTCTGACCGATTCCTCCATTTCGGTCCTACCGAGATCATTAAGTTGATCTAAGTTTTCAATCTCGGTGCAACCGATTTGAACTTTTCGGTCACACCGAGTTGCTGTAACTATACACAATTATGCATCTTGGTGCCACCGAGTTGTTCCACTCGGCCACACCGACAGGGTCAGGCTATATATAGTCACGGGCAAAAATTTGGAAATTCCTCCAAACCCCTTCACCCGCGCAATAGCTCGCTCTGCCATCCCAGGTCTCCGGATCGTCTCCTTGTCGCCAGCCGCCTCCTGTCGCTGGTCTCCGCCGCCGTCAATGGATTTCAACCCCGCTGTTGCCGCCGTAGCGAGTTCATCGCCACGCTAGGGTATGGACTCGATCACTATGCTATCCTCGTCCGATTCCTAGCACATTGTGTTCTTATTGATTCTTGCCACGATTGAAACACTCCTATCCAGTCAATGCAATCCTTAGATTAGATGAGATTCAAAATTTTAGGGTTAGGTTTCCGCCGAAACCATCTCGGACCCACCGAGTTGAAAAACTCAGTCCCACCAATTTGGCTTATGCCATTGCACTAGTAACTCTCGGTCTGACCGAGAATTGCTAATCGGTGAGACCGATTTTAGGACTTTGTGAAACCCTAGCAGTCTCGGTGCCACCAAACTGTGACTCGGTCCAACCGAGTTCATCAGTTTAGGTTCCAAAACTGCTTCGGTATCACCGAGTTTGAAAATCGGTTGATCCGAAATGCTTTCTGTGGAAAACTAAAAATGAACTTTTGAATCATTCTTTTGCAAAAATCTCTGCATTTTGTGATGCTCATCCATTCTACCCCATCTATAACTCTTTACAGGGTCAGCAGTTAGTGTTTGAAGCATGTCAGACCAGAGTGACAGTCAGAACAAGTCAGAAGAGCAGATTCAAATGAGTGAGGGCACTAGTCCCTCTAGCACTTCAGATGAAGGCAGCAGAAGCACCCCAAGTAATCTTCCCAAGGCTGCTACCAAGCAAAGGAGGAAAAGAACTTCAGACTCTGAAGATGAGGACTATAGAGCTGAAGAGGATGAGGCTACTTCCAGGAAAGTAGTGCTCAAAAAGGAATATGGCTCAGCAAAGAATACAAAGCCTGGCCTCAATAAGAAAGTTCCTGCCAAGAGGACACCTATGCCCAAGGTCAGAAGGTCCACTCAAGTGCCAGAACAGACTGAACCCAAAGAGGCACCTGAAAAGAAAGTAACATCTTCCAAACCCAAGAAAGTCCCAACTGGAGAAACTATGAAGTTTACCATTGAATCAGAGGATGAAGAAGCTCAGGACAAGAAGAAGAAGAGAGCAAGAACCACAACTGCCTAGGTTCTTGGAAATCCCTCAATGAGAAGAGACTCTAAAGAGGAAGAAGAGGTTGCTGCACCAGCACCCAAGGCACCAAAGCTTATGGGTGATGCTATTAGATTAGGGGCTGCAACATCTAAGCCCAAGGAAGCACCCAAAGCTGCCCCCAAGGCCAAGCTTGCACCAAAGAGGAATACCAGGAGTATTCCAGCTGCTGAGAAGAACAAGGCCCCAGTGCCTAATGTTGCTGATGAGAAAGATGAAGAAGGACAGGTCCTAAGGAAGCTCAAGCCCAAGATACCAGACCACAATGATGCCCATCCTGTGGCTGAGGACATGAGGATCAGGAAGGACTCAGGGTTGAGGATATGGAGGATGGAAGATCCATATGCCTCAAGGAGAAGAAATGTTGTTGATTACAGGTTCCTTACAAAGGAATAGCAGGACTTCTATGAGACAATCTTGTTGGATAAGAAGCCCATAGTATGTGATATGAGGTGGGTCGACTGGACCTACATAAAGGAAAATGAAGAGCACTATCCTAGAGTGCAAGAAAGTTTTGTTGCTTGTGGAGTTGCTGATTTTGTTGGGCAAAAGCTCACCAACTGGAATGATGAACTTATCATGCAATTCTACTCCACAGCACACTTCTATCCAGATGGGAGGATAGTTTGGATGTCAGAAGGCACCAGGTACCAGTCCACTGTTGAGGAATGGGCAAGACTGATCAATGCCCCAAAGGAAGATGAAGATGACCTGGACATTTATGCCAAGAAGAAGATGGGCCACAATTCCATGGCACACATGTACAAGGAGATCCCAGACAAAGCTATTGAGACACATAAGTTTGGATCAGTCCACTTCCTTCTGTCAGGGCTGCCAACTATCAATTGGAACCTAAGGCACACTCTGTTGCCTAAGTCTAGTGACCACAACATGATCAGAGGGCATGCCATCAACATGTTGCATTTGTTTAATGTGCCACAAAAGTTTAAGGTCATGAGCCTTATGATTGAAACCATTAAGAGGACTGAAGTAGATCAGAAGAGGAGCTGTGGATATGCCCCTCAGATTTAGGAGTTGATTAACTCAAAGATGGGCACAGGAAAATATCAATTGGATAAGGAACATTTTCCACTTTATCTAGACTTTGAGGACAATGAGGTTGTCATGAATGAGAATGATCCATCATCTGTACATGCTCAAGAGAAGAAGGAGAAGGCAAGGAAGGAGAAGGCTGCCAAGATGCCAACTCAAGAGGAGGCATCTGAGTATTTCTTGAAGAACAAGCAGGAGCAGCTTGGTTACTTAATAGCATCAACACTGAGGATTGAGAAGGGATTGGCCACCCTCACTCAGAATCAAGAGAGCTTGGAAAGAATCATGGAACTCAAATTTCATGATCTTGATGTCAAAGTAACTGAGATTCAGTCAGTTGTAGAGCAGCTACAGGATGACATGCAGGAGAGGCAGGGCAAGACTACCACTAATGTGTTTGCCAGAGTGCCTAGAGCCCAGAGGTCAGTTGCAGTGCCTGTGATAGACACTAGAGCAACATCATCTGCACCAGCTACAGCCCCTACTGCTCCAGTGCAACCAGCTCAAGCATCAACTCCAGCACCCTCTACTTCAACTGAAGCCTTCGTTCTTGGAGTTATACGGACACCACCACCTGAAGATCAAGCCTGAGAGTCGATCTAGCACTATGCATTTTCTATCAACTTTTTGGTAACTTGTTGCCAAAGGGGGGGAAAATGTATAGATCATAGGCCTAGAGAGAGAGAGTGTTGCTTTTTTTCTCTCTTGATTTGGTGGTTAAACTTGTTTGCTTTTGATTGCTTGAGATACTATACTATGCTGTGAGACATTGATGACCATGTGTTTGATCATAAGCTACACTTATGCATGTTTGATGATATTATCTTATCTATCCTATGTGATCATTCACTTTGCTTGGTGATGAGTGCATGTATTCAATCTTTATTATTTTGAGCGATCCACCAAGATGTATGTGACATGGAAGAGTAACCCATGAGCCTAATTCCTTGTGCATTTGCAGTCCAAAACAAATCTTAAACCATGCACAAATTTAGGGGGAGCTCTTGCTTATCACATACTTCTCAAAGAAATGATGTTGTTAAATCTTATTATCATTTGTCGATGCTTTGATCTATATGTTGTCATCAATTACCAAAAAGGGGGAGATTGAAAGTTTAACTATCCCTAGGTGGTTTTGGTAATTCATAACAACATATAGGTCATTGAGCTAATGCTATTCCAAGACCATTATTTCAGGAAAGCTCAATGAATGGCATGGCATGGATGATGAAAGTGGATCCCTCAAAATACTAAGGACAAAGGATTGGCTCAAGCTCAAAAGCTCAAGACTCTTCATTTTATATTTTAGTGATCCAAGATCACATTGAGTCTATAGGAAAAGCCAATACTATCAAGGAGGGATGAGGGTTGCTTAATGAGCCTCTTGCTTCATGTGCTTAGTGATATGCTCCAAAACCCTCAGCTACTTTCTCACATCCATAAATGACCTAAACCCAAAGCCAAAATCGGTCACACCGATTCTTCCTATCCGGCGCCACCGATTTCAAAAGTCATAGCCACTGCCACAAACCCTAGGCAAATCGGTCTTACCGATGGGGATCTCGGTCTGACCAAGATGGGATTGTAATATCTCTGTTTCCCTTCGTAACGTTTCGGTCTAATTGAAGTGAGCGATCGGTCCCACCGAGATTGCAATGTAAACTCTCTGTTTCCCTTTTGTAACATTTCGGTCTCACCGAAAAGAGCAAATCGGTCCCACCGAGTTTACCTGACCAACTCTCTGGAAAGCTTATTACCAAAATCGGTCTCACCGAGTTTGTGTAATCAGTCTTACCGAGATTACGTTATGCCCTAACCCTAACCGAATCGGTCTCACCGAGTTGCATGTTAGTCCCACCGAAAATCACTAACGGTCACTAGGCTTACTAAATCGGTCCGACCGAGTCTGTTGAATCGGTCCCACCGAGTTTGGTAAATTGTGTGTAATGGTTAGATTTTGTGTGGAGGCTATATATACCCCTCCACCTCCTCTTCATTCGTGGAGAGAGCCATCAGAACAAACCTACACTTCCAACTTACTATTTTTGAGAGAGAACCACCTACTCATGTGTTGAGGCCAAGATATTCCATTCCTACCATATGAATCTTGATCTCTAGCCTTCCCCAAGTTGCTTTCCACTGAATTCTTCTTTCCACCAGATCCAAAACCTATGAGAGAGAGTTGAGTGTGGGGAGACTATCATTTGAAGCACAAGAGCAAGGAGTTCATCATCAACGCACCATTTGTTACTTCTTGGAGAGTGGTGTCTCCTAGATTGGCTGGGTGTCACTTGGGAGCCTCCGACAAGATTGTGGAGTTGAACCAAGGAGTTTGTAAGGGCAAGGAGATCGCCTACTTCATGAAGATCTACCGCTAGTGAGGCAAGTCCTTCGTGGGCAACGGCCATGGTGGGATAGACAAGGTTGCTTCTTTGTGGACACTTCGTGGGTGGAGCCCTCCATGGACTCGCGCAACCGTTACCCTTCGTGGGTTGAAGTCTCCATCAACGTGGATGTACGATAGCACCACCTATCGGAACCACGCCAAAAACATCCGTGTCTCCAGTTGCGTTTGAATCCTCCAAACCCTTCCCTTTACTTTCTTGCAAGTTGCATGCTTTAATTTCTGCTGCTCATATACTCTTTGCATGCTTGCTTGAATTGTGTGATGATTGCTTGACTTGTGCTAAGATAGCTAAAATTGGGAAAAGGTTAAGGTTTTAGTTGGTCAAGTAGTCTAATCACCCCCACTCTAGACATACTTCAAGGTCCTAGAGTTAGCAGCTGTAGCGAAGGAATCGATCGCTTGGGTTCTGTAATGCGTAGCCTGTAGTGCAATCTCTTGGATTCAGTTAGAGCCCAACGCCTCACTCGGGTTTAGTTAGAGCCAACGCCTCGCACACACGCGCGTACGTGTACGAGAGAAACGCGCATCGCTCGGCCCCCGACCACCCACCGTAACCGGGAACTCCCCGAAATTTTCCTCGCCCTCGCTTCTACCACGGTTTTTTCCATCATGGACGGCCCAAAGAATGTCATGCAGCTGCGTCTCCGGCCCGCCTAGGATGAAAAGCCCATTGTCTGTCATGATTTTTTGTCATAGAAGTAGGAGCCCACCACATCTATGATGATACCGGGTTTTGTCACAATTATCGTCATAGAAGTGTCATATGCATGATAGAAAAAAAATTCGTTCGGCCCAAAATGTCACAGATGTTTCTTTTTTTGTAGTGAACTTCACCAAGAAGACTCCAACTAAAGGGTTGCTGGCTCAAGAAGAATACCATGAGGATGATGATGATGAAGATAGTGAAGCCATGGCCATGGCCTCCGTTTCCATTGCCACAACTCCACGGGTGTCCCTCTTCAACTCACCCAACGAGAACATCACCGCCAAGTGCCTCATGGCTAAAGCCACCAACAAGGTAACCCCCAACATCAAAACCACCATCATTACTAATCCCTCCTTGACAAATTGCATTTATGAAAGTGAGGGGTCTAATGAGGAAGTAAATGAATTTGAGTCTTTTATGAGTAAGCTCAAGGGCAAATCCAAGAAGCACTTCGTTGCTTTCTTGGAACAACTTGGTGAAGCCAATGACATGATCGAGGCTCATGAAGAAACCATCTCTATGATGGAAGGTCATAGTCGTGACTATGCCGATGAGATATCAGATCTCTCTAATGCTCTTGAGGAAGAGTGTGTGCATCGTTTGGCTCTTGAGGAGTCACACAATGATGACCATGCTAAATTAAAGAAAGATCTTGATCATGCTCTTGTTGTATCTCGTGTGCTAAAATCCGAGAAGGCTAAACTTGGGGTTGACCATGATAGACTCAAGAAGGAGTTTGATTTACTCGAAAAGGCTCACAAGGTCTTGAAGGGTGCTCATGCTAGCCTCGAGGAGTCTCATGATCAACTCCAAGTGAAGCTAACCAAGGAGAAAGCCACACCTTTCCTCATATGGTATTAATTGATAATGCAAATTCTACTAACACGTGTTGTGAGCATGTGCATCTTGTGGAGGAGAATGCCAAGTTGAAGGAGAAACTTGAGAAAGGCCTTGTGACATGCATACAAGGTGAGAAGAACCTCAATGACCTTTTGAGAAATCAAAAGGAAGTTGTGGCCAAGGAGGCAGTTGGGTTCGCACCCAAGTCCAAGAACAAGAAGAAGAATGACAAGACCAAACGACCTCCCCCTCTCAAGCAAACTTTTTTGAAGGAGGGAGAGGGTGATCCAAAGGAGAAGAAGAACAATGTGAAAGGTGCTGATCTCAAAAAGGGCAATGCCACCCCTTCCAACAAAGCCGACGACTTTAACCCTTCTTATGTGTTGTGCCGTGCTAGTGATGGGCATGTTTATGCTAAATTTGTTAGTTCTCCTTATGAGTACATTGAATGGTCTATTTGGGTTCCTAAGACCCTTGTTACTAACATCAAAGGACCCATTACAAAATGGCTACCTAAAACCAAGCATTGATCTCTTGTAGGTGTTTGCTTCCGGTGGGGGATCATGGTTGCTTGATAGTGGAGCCACAAATCATATGACCGGAAGCAAGGACTTGGTGGTGGACATGCACAAGATCCCATCTATGCCCACCAACATCGAGTGGGGTGATGCCTCGTCTTCTAAGGTATTGGGTCTTGGCAAGGTTGTCATTTCTCATGATCTCACGATCGAGAAAGTCATGCTTGTTGAGTCCCTTGCATATAATCTACTTTCTGTTCGTCAACTTGCACTCATGGGCTTTGCCACATTCTTTAATATTGATACTGTGGCCCTCTTGTGGAGCAAGACTCTTAAAGTAGCCTTTGTTGGGCATGTCGAAAACGGTCTTTATGTGATTAACTTTTTGGATCGACCCACTAAGACCGCGGCATTCCTAATGGCTAAAGTTGACGTGGGGTGGCTTTTGCATCGCCGTTTAGCCCACGTCAATATGAGATCTTTGCAAAGTCTTCTCAAGGGGGACCATGTTCGTGGAGTAACAAATGTTAGTTTTGCCAAAGGTCGTGCTTGCAGTGCTTGTATCGAAGGAAAGCTACATGAGAAGGCTCACCCTCCCACGACTATCATCTACTCGAAGAGACCCTTGGAGCTCCTTCACATGGATCTCTTTGGGCCTCCATCCTTTGATAGTCTTGGGGGTAGAAAGTATTGCTTTGTGATTGTGGATGATTATTCAAGATATACTTGGGTATATTTCTTCAAGAGGAAGAGTGAGACCCAACAAACCATCATCGACATTGCAAATGAAGCTCAACATCAACATGATGCAAAGATCTTGACAATAAGATGTGACAACGGCACCGAGTTCAAGAACTACACCTTGGATGAGTTTCTTAGTGATGAGGGGATCGAGCATCAATACTCTGCACCTTACACCCCTCAACAAAATGGTGTCGTAGAGGGGAAGAATCGGACGTTGATGGATGCGGCAAGGACCATGATGGCGGAGTTCAAGTCTCCTTACAACTTTTGGGCCGAAGCCATCAACACCGCATGTCATGCATCCAATCGGCTCTATCTCCGCAAAGGCTTGAACAAGACTCCTTATGAAATACTCACCGGTAACAAGCCCAACCTCAAGTACTTCCGGGTGTTCGGGTGTAAGTGTTTCATTCTCAAGAAAGGTGTTCGTTTGTATAAATTTGAGGCTAGAGCTCATGAGGGCATATTTGTTGGTTATGCTAAAAACTCTCATGATTACCGTGCCCTCAACAAGTCCACGCGACTCTTTGATGAAACGTGTAACGTGGAGTTTGACGAGAATAATGGCTCCCAAGTGGAGCAAAGTGGTACTTGTGATGTAGGTGATGAAATTCCTCCCCAAGCCATAAGAAGAATGGGTGTTGGTCATATCCTCCCCATTGAGGAACCCCTTGTGGCCGAAGGAGAAGGACAATGCTCCATTCAAGTGGAGCCATCACTGACCGAAGACCCACACGCTTCCGAAGAACAAAGTGAAGGCCCTCAACAATGTGAACAAGATCAAGGGCAAGATCAACCTCAAGATGGTGGTGAGCCACGAAGTGATGCCCAAGGTCAAGTTCTCCCTTCCGAGGAGGAATTAGAGTGTTGTGCTGCGAAGATCGCTTCCAAGCTCACAACCAAAGGTCATCTCATGGAGAATGTGGTTGGAAGCCTAAGAAAGGGGGTAAGCACTCGTAGACAATTAGCAAACTATTGTCAACATCACGTGTTTGTTTCTTTTGTCGAACCCCAAAAGGTCTATGAGGCGCTCGAGGATCCGGATTGGCTCAATGCCATGCATGAAGAAATCAACAACTTCGAGCACAACCAAGTGTGGAAATTAGTGCCAACGCCAACCGGGAATCGTAATGTCATTGGAACCAAGTGGATATTCAAGAACAAGCAAGATGCTCATGGAATCATTGTTCACAACAAGGCTCGTTTGGTGGCACAAGGCTACTCCCAAGTCGAGGGTATCGACTACGGTGAAATCTTTGCCCCCATTGCTTGGCTTGAATCTATTCGTTTGTTGATTGCTTATGCTTCTCATCATAATTTCAAGTTGCAACAAACGGATGTGAAAAGTGCTTTTCTTAATGGTCCCATTAATGATTTGGTGTATGTCAAACAAACCCCAGGGCTCGAGGATCCCTATTTCCCCGATCATGTGTACCAACTCAACAAGGCACTCTATGGCCTTAAACAAGCCCCACGTGTGTGGTATGAGCATATTACTGAGTTGTTGCAAGATCGAGGGTTCGAAATTGGGAAAATCGACCCCACTCTTTTTACTAAGAAGGTCAAAGGGGAGTTGTTTGTGTTCCAACTATATGTTGATGATGTTATCTTTGGTTCCCCTAACAAAGCTTTCAAGGAGGAATTTGCCGCTCTCATGACCTCAAAGTTCAAGATGTCCATGATGGGAGAGTTGAAGTTCTTTCTCGGATTCGAAATCAAGCAAAGAAGATAAGGGATCTTTATCAACCAAGCCAAATACACTCAAGACATGCTCAAGAGATTCAAGCTAAGTGATGTGAAGCCGGCCTCCACTCCAATGCCCGTCAAATGCCAACTTGACATTGATCCCAATGGTAAAGCGGTGGATCAAAAGATATATCACTCCATGATTGGATCTTTGCTTTACCTTTGTGCATTTAGACCAAATATCATGTTGAGGGTGGGAATTTGTGCATGGTTTCAAGCCGCACCTAAGGAAAGCCACTTTGTGGCGGTCAAGGAATCTTTCGATATTTGGCTCATACCCCAAACTTTGTCTTATGGTACCCAAGAGGAGCCAACTTTGATCTTTTGGGATATTTGGACTCAGATTGGGCGGGAGACAAAGTGGATAGGAAGTCCACCTCCGGAGGGTACCAATTTCTTGGTTGCTCTTTGGTGAGTTGGTCTTCTAAGAAGAAAAGTTGTGTATCTCTCTAGTCCACCGAAGCGGAGTATGTGGCTGCCGATAGTTGTTGTGCTCAACTTCTATGGATGAGGCAAACTTTGAAGGATTACGGTGTCACTTGTGACGAAATGCCTCTTTGGTGTGACAATGAAAGTGCCATCAAGATCTCTCTCAACCCGGTGCAACACTTCAAGACGAATCATATTGAAATTCGATATCACTTCATCCGGGATCACATTAGGCGAGGGGAGATCAAGCTCAAGTATGTCAACACTCATGATAACCTTGCAGATATTTTCACGAAGCCCTTGGATGAAGCAAGATTTCGCGAGTTAAGGCATGAGCTAAATATCATTGATTCAATCAATGTAGCTTGAACCCTTGCACACCCCACCATACTCAACGAGCTATCTTGTTTAGGTGTAGGCATAGACATAGGAGGAGTGTTGTTCTCTCAATGAACTTTCCTCCCCCCATTATGCATAAATTGATCAAATCTTGCACATTAGCCATTTTTATGGTACTTGTGCTTCAAAGACGAGTATTGGTCATGGGCCCAAGGATAATTCTTCGTGGTGCCATACCAATTGACTCATACATAGGTGGCTCCGGCCACCGCCCTCTCTTCCTGAGAGTTGTGGTTCGTGCTTTGGTCTTTGTTGTCTTTTGCCTTCTCTTTGTGCCGTGCTTGCGTCGTTATTTGTGCTTACCTCTTGGTGTGTTCGTTGTCTTGAAGGATGTTTTGCAAAGGCCATTTCCCTCTCTTTTGTGAAACTTGCATTTTCTTGGGGGTACGGTACTACCATGGCAAGCCACGGTACTACCACAGGAGTGGTTTGCTTTGTGTGTGCATAGTTGCATCCCAGGTGCACGGTACTACCGCTTCCATTGCGGCAGTAATTTTTTACTGCCACAGGAAGAGCGGTACTACCGCCAGCTAGTGGTACTTCCGCCCGGGCGGTACTACCGTTATGACCCGCGGTACTACCGCGCCGTCGTGAGCTGGGGGGTTTAAGAGTGGGGCAGGGGGAGTTCCAACTCCCCCATACCCATTCATCTCTTTTCCCCACCTCGTCTCTCTCTCTCTCTCCTACCCAAGAATGGCGCCAGAGGTCCTCACTGGATCTCCGTCTCCGGCCACTCTCCTTGCATTTCATCCGGTGGGATCATTCCCCACCTCGTCCTCTTGCCAAGGACCCCGGTATTTCCCCAAGTCATCCTCCTTTTGTTCCGTTCTTGTGCTTCTAGGTCTTGGGGACATGCATGTGTAGTTCATGTGATTTTTGGCTAGATCTGTGCAAGAGGGAATTGTAGGCGAGTGGTAGTGTCGCAAGTATGCTATTTGGCATGACACAACAGTTTAGTTTGATCAACGGTAGTACTGATCTCGTTTTGCGGCTGTTCCTGACCCGGATCCACACAGTTGAATCCGTGCGGTACTACCGCTCCTCCCGAGCGGTACTACCGCACCCTTGCCCGCGAGCTGCCTCGCGCGGTACTACCGCTCCATTGGAGCGGTACTATCGCTCGGGGCGCGGAAGTAAAAAATTACATCCTCTCCAGGTGCGGTACTACCGTGCCACCCCAGCATGGTACTACCACAGCTGGAGTGGATGTAATTTTTACATCCGTGCGCCGGTCTGGTACTACCGTAGATATGCAAAATATGTTGTTTTTTCGTTCCAAATCTCGTTCTTGCTTGTTTCTTTTGGCTTTGTCCCTGGTCTTTGCATTGATCCTTCTTGTTTTTTGTGTGTGTTCTTGTGTTGTGTGTCTAGGTGGTGGCTTTGGTTCCAATGTACACCGTTCGAATCCCAGCCGTGACATGGGCTCGAAGCGCCTCCGCAACCAAGACGAAGGTCCAGAGGGCTCCAATGCCTCCCAACGTAGAACCAAGCACACCGCCACCAAGAACAAGGAGCCCACCATGGGCATGGACGAGATTCCTCTGGCTGAGTTCATTGTTCGAAGGAAGATCAACCCCTATGTGAATCCCCGTGCCAACTTCAGAGGAAATGATCTATTCTGGACCAAGCAGGAGAACCTTATCTATTTGGATGTGATCAAGGCCAAGTAGAACGTCTACGTGGAAATGCACTGGATTGACATGAATCACATGAGGCAGGACAATTAGCGTGACTATTTTGGAGAGGCTTTGGATTTGGTGGAGTAGTTTGGCATTGAGCACATTCTTACCTTTCACCTGGACTTTGACCCAGACATTGTGGCTCAGTTCTTTGCTTCGGTTCACTTCCATTCTGAAAAGCCAAGGACCATGACATGGATGACCAATGGTCAACAGTTGTCTGCTAAGTGGAAGGACTTCATGGACTTGCTTCAGGTTCCTGATGAGGGGCTCGACATGCCCGTTGGAGTTCGCCCTCATGCCAACTTTGAGTCTTCCAACAAGAACAAGCTCCATCCCTTCCTTGTTGAGAATACATTTTCTAGTAAGAGAAGGTGTGGGTGCTGAACCCCTTCCCTGACATCATGCATCGGATCTTCTGCAACTCCCTCTTCCCGCGCATCGGTGACATGGGCCAGGTGCATGCCTATCTTGTGGATATGATGCTCATTTGTGAGGAGGCGCGTCAGGCTCAGACGCAACCACTTGATGTCTCACATATCATGTGGTGCGAGCTTCAGTTTGCGGTGTTCAACAGTAAGGTCCCCATCTATGGGCCCTACCTGCTTCACGTGATCTCTAAGACTTGGGAGAAGCTCTATCCCAATGATGAGTTCGTTGCCCCCGACTGGATTCGTCATGATCCCATTAGGCTCCGCATCAAGAGCCAATGGGCTAACACCACCACCAGTGCTAAGGCCGCGGCTGCCACGATGGATGTGGATGAGGATAGGATCAAGGAGGAGGAAGCTGATGAGGACAGTTCTGATAGATACACTCCTCCCTCTTCTGAGCCCTCTTGGGCTAAGAAGCTGAAGACGAAGATGAAGAAGTTGTTCTTCATGCAGACCAAGGGGCAGTACAGGGCCCATGTTGTCTCCAAGAAGAGCCGCCAACGTGATAAGAAGATATCGAGGAACTTTGGCAAGAATATTGAAGGAAATATGCCCCTAGAGGCAATAATAAAGTTATTATTTTTTCCTTATTTCATGATAAATGTTTATTATTCATGCTAGAATTGTATTAACCGAAAACTTAGTACATGCGTGAATACATAGACAAAGTGTCACTAGTATGGCTCTACTTGACTAGCTCGTTGAAACAAAGATGGTTAAGTTTCCTAGACATGGACATGAGTTGTCATTTGATTAACGGGATCACATCATTAGAGAATGATGTGATTGACTTGACCCATTCCGTTAGCTTAGCACTTGATCGTTTAGGGTGTTGCTATTGCTTTCTTCATGACTTATACATGTTCCTATGACTATGAGATTATGCAACTCCTGTTTAGCAGAGGAACACTTTGTGTGCTACCAAACGTCACAACGTAACTGGGTGATTATAAAGGAGCTCTACAGGTGTCTCCGAAGGTACTTGTTGAGTTGGCGTATTTCGAGATTAGGATTTGTCACTCCGATTGTCGGAGAGGTATCTCTGGGCCCTCTCGGTAATGCACATCACTATAAGCCTTGCAAGTAATGTGACTAACGAGTTAGTTGTGGGATGTTGCATTACATAACGAGTAAAGAGACTTGCCGGTAACGAGATTGAACTCGGTATTGAGATACCGTCGACCGAATCTCGGGCAAGTAACATACTGATGACAAAGGGAACAGCGCATGTAGTTATGCGGTTTGACCGATAAAGATCTTTGTAGAATATGTGGGAACCAATATGAGCATCCAGGTTCCCTGATTGGTTATTGACCGGAAACAAGTCTCGATCATGTCTACATTGTTCTCGAACCCATAGGGTCCGCACGCTTAAAGTTTGGTGACGATCGGTATTATGAGGTTTTGTGTTTTGATGTACCGAAGGTAGTTTGGAGTGCCGAATATGATCACGGACATGACGAGGAGTCTCGAAATGGTCGAGACGTAAAGATCGATATATTGGATGACTATGTTCAGACACCAGAATAGTTTCGGAAGGTTTCAGACATATACTGGAGTACCGGGGTGTTACCGGAACCCCCGGGGGGTTTATTGGGCCTCATGGGCCCTAGTTGAGAAGAGTAGGGGCAGCGAGGGCAGGCCGCGTGCACCCTACCCCTCTAGTCCGAATTGGACAAGGAGGGGGGGCGGCGCCCCCTTTCCTTCCTCTCTCTCTCTCCCTTTCCTCCTTCTCCTACTACTACAAGGAAAGGAGGAGTCCTACTCCCGGTGGGAGTAGGACTCCCCCCTTGGCGCGCCCTCCTCCTAGGCCGGCCGCCTCCCCCCTTGCTCCTTTATATATGGGGGTAGGGGGCACCTTTAGACACAACAATTGTTCATTGATCTCTTAGCCGTGTGTGGTTCCCCCCTCCACCATTTTCCACCTCGGTAATACCATAGCGGTGCTTAGGCGAAGCCCTGCGTCGGTAGAATCATCAACACCGTCATCACGCCATCGTGCTGACGGAACTCTCCTGCAAAGCTCTGCTGGATCGAAGTTCATGGGATGTCATCGAGCTGAACATGTGCTGAACTCGGAGGTGTCGTACGTTCAGTACTTGATCAGTCGGATCATGAAGACGTACGACTACATCAACCGCGTTGTGCTAACACTTCCGCTTTCGGTCTACGAGGGTAGGTGGACAACACTCTCCCCTCTCGTTGCTATGCATCACCATGATCTTGCGTGTGCGTAGAATTTTTTTTGAAATTACTACGATCCCCAACAGTGGCATCCGAGCCAGGTTTATGCGTAGATGTTATATGCACGAGTAGAACACAAGTGAGTTGTGGGCGATACAAGTCATACTGCTTACCAGCATGTCATACTTTGGTTCGGCGGTATTGTTGGATGAAGCTGCCCGGACCGACATTACGCGTACGCTTACGTGAGACTGGTTCTACCAATGTGCTTTGCACATAGGTGGCTGGCGGGTGTCAGTTTCTCCAACTTTAGTTGAACCGAGTGTGACTACGCCCGGTCCTTGAGAAGGTTAAAACAACACTAACTTGACGAAATATCGTTGTGGTTTTGATGCGTAGGTAAGAATGGTTCTTGCTCAGCCCATATATAATATACCGAAATGTTCATCATGAGGTGCTCTTCATTTCATTCCATTATGCCATGCTTGTTTGAGTCCATCTTGATGCCCAAATCATCGTTGCAAGAGTGCTATATGATGTTAACCTGCTGAAACTGTTAGAACTTGCTGTTTTGTCTTTTTCATTACATTTTGTGTGTGCATCCTATGAGTTAGATATCTACATGAGTGTTGAGCTATACCATGCCATCTTTATAGTGGTGCCATCCATGTATTTTTGTGAATATTGTAGTGAGTGCATCGAGCTCGTGAAGTAGGGTACTTGTTGTTGCTATTTTGCTAGGCTGAATCTGCTATATCATGATGCTATGTAAACCTGATGCTACAATTCATTCTATGCATAATATGAAGATGTTCACTAAGGATGTTTTGTTATACATGTCATGCTCTATCCATTCATGCCCCTGGTTGCATTTATAGCCTACTGTAACTTGTTGTTATCTTGCTGCAAACTTACTAAATAATGTTGCTGGCAGCCTGTTAACATTAAGTTCAGTTATACCATGTGTGTTGCTAGTGATCCATGTACACTATGATCAAGGCTAATATGCTGCAGAGTTCAACATCTGGCTGACTAGCTTGCTAGTCACTTGAGGAGCCCTTCTCTTAGTTTTATCTCTAGTTTTAGTTCTAATCTTAGCTTTTTCTTCAGGGGCTCATCTCAAGCCCTTGTCTGTATAGCTTGTTTTGTTTTGTTTTTTAGTTTTTATAGTTTTAGTTTTAGCTAGCTCCCATAGCTTGCTATATAGTTTGTTTTGTGTTCTGTTTTTCTATTTTTCTTGGTTCTGTGCTACTCTTTTTATTTATTTTAATAAAAGTTGCAGTGGGGTTTTACCCTACTGTTCATAGTCAAAAAAAAATGTACACTATGACCATGATATTGCCATGTATAGCTTCATAAACATGTCTTATTACTGTTGGTTGACTTCACATGCCATGTAATGCTCTGTGGTGAGTGGTACAAGCTCACCAACATGCCTACTTATTGTTGTTCCTGCCATGTATGAATCTGTCATATCATTTGCCTTGTTTGCATGGATGCTACCATCTTTTTTGTTGATCTTTGGAATTAGTTAAGTAAGGGAGTTTTGTTCTTTGTCATTAGTATTAGCATTCCATGCCTTTGGTTGCCATGTTAAGTTCATGTAACATGTTGTTTGATAGCTCTAAACATTGCAACCTGATGTTATTACTGTTAAATCTAAAACTGTTATTATTTGCAATCTTGCCATGTCCTTTTGATCATGTTTTAGTGTTTTCTGGAGATAGCTCAGTGTTCATGTTTTGTCATGCTTTACCTGTACTTCATGCCCATGTCTTTTGTTCTTATGTTGAGGTGCTATAGCATATTATTCTGATGCTTGCAAGATGACCGTCACCTTGGATCTCACTACTATCATTGCTATGCTAGTTGCTTCGTTCTATCGCTATGCTGTGCTACCTATCACTTGCTCTTCAAGCCTCCCAAATTGGCATGTCAGCCTCTAACCTTTTCACCCATCCTAGCAAACCATTGCTTGGCTATGTTACCACTTTGCTCAGCCCCTCTTATCGCGTGGTTAGTTGCAGGTGAAGTTGAAGATTGCTCCATGGTGGACAGGATTATGTTGGGATATCACAATATCTCTTATATTATTAATGCATCTATATATTTGGTAAAGGGTGGAAGGCTCGGCCTTATGCCTGGTGTTTTGTTCCACTCTTGCCGCCCTAGTTCCCGTCATATCGGTATTATGTTCCCGGATTTTGCGCTCCTTACACGGTTGGGTGATTTATGGGACCCCCTTGACAGTTCGCTTTGAATAAAACTCCTCCAGCAAGGCCCAACCTTGGTTTTACCATTTGCCTCACCACCACCTATACCTTTCCCTTGGGTCGGCCAACCCGAGGGTCATCTTTATTTTAGCCCCCCTGGGCCAGTGCTTCTCTAAGTGCTGGTCCGAACCGAGCAACCTGCAGGGCCACCTCGGGGAAACTCGAGGTCTGGTTTTACTCATAGGTTGACTTATCCGGTGTTGCCCTAAGAACGAGATATGTGCAGCTCCTATCAGGATTGTCGGCGCATCGGGCGGCTTTGCTGGTCTTGTTTTACCATTGTCGAAATGTCTTGTAAACCGGGATTCCGAGACTGATCGAGGGTCTTCCTAGGAGAAGGAATATCCTTCGTTGACCATGAGAGCTTGTGATGGGCTAAGTTGGGACACCCCTGCAGGGTATAAACTTTCGAGAGTCGTGCTCGTGGTTATGTGGCAGATGGGAATTTGTTAATGTCCGGTTGTAGATAACTTGACACCAGATCCGAATTAAAACGCATCAACCGCGTGTGTAGACATGATGGTCTCTTCTCGGTGGAGTCCGGGAAGTTAACACGGTTTTGGGTTATGTTTGACGTAAGTAGGAGTTCAGGATAACCTCTTGATCATTGCTAGCTTCACGACCATTCTGTTTGCTTCTCTTCTCACTCTCATTTGCGTATGTTTAGCCACCATATATACTTAGTAGCTGCTGCAACCTCACCACTTTACCCCTTCCTTTCCCATTAAGCTTTGCTAGTCCTCATACCCATGGTAATGGGATTGCTGAGTCCTCGTGGCTCACGGATTACTACAACAACAGTTGCAGGTACAGGTTATGCGATGATCATGACGCGAGAGCGATGCTTGCTTGTTTTGGAGTTCTTCTTCTGTTTCTTCTTCGATTAGGGGATAGGTTCCAGGTCGGTAGCCTAGGCTAGCAGGGTGGATGTCGTTTGAGTTTTTTGTTTGTGTTTCATCCGTAGTCGGATGATGCTCTTATGTAAGATGATGTTGTATTCGTGTGTCATTGTATTCCTTTTGTATGTATCCCCATTCTATCATGTAATGTTGATGTAATGATATCCACCTTGCAAAAGCGTTTCAATATGAGGGTCTATCCTTGGTGGGACCTTCGAGTTCCTTTTGGATAGGGTCGCATATTGGGCGTGACAAGTTGGTATCAGAGCCTCGACCGACCATAGGAGTCCCCTTGATTGATCGTGTAGTTCGGCCATTGTCGAGTCTAGAAGAAAACTGTTTCGGAGTTTAGTTATATCGGAGAGTAGGAATTCTTTTTAATCCTCAGCCTCTTCATCACTCTGGTGAGGAATCTTGACGTAGGTGTTTTGAATTACTTCTCTTCCCCTTCAAACTTTCTTTAGGATCACGTAGTTGGTTTTTTGATCGTTGTTCCTCAGCTCTTTTCATCCGGTGCATTTCTCGTCAAGGTGATGCGACCCTCTCCATTTTTGCAAGTTCAATCCTCAGTTGTTTTTCTTTTCCCACCCCCCACCCTTTTCTTCTCGGAGCCAGAGTCCATAATCGAGTATCCATCCTACTCGTGCGAAGTCTTTGTTTTCTTTCCTCAATGATTTCAACCGGTGTTTTTCTCTTCAAGATATTCGTCGGTTCCCCCTTCCAAGTTGCCTTTGTTTTTCCCGCCCTCCCACCCTCTTCTTCCCGGAGCCTGAGTCTATTTCGAGCATCAATTTCATTCGCACGGAGCCTCTTCAGTCTTCCCTCAATTATTTCAACCGGTGTATTCTCTTTTGTTTGTCATTCTTCATCTCTTTTCTGGTGGACTCAATTCAAGTTTTTTGGGGTTGATCACATTCTTTTCCTTGGATCAAGTGTTCTCCTTGCTCGTTCGCCTCTCGCCAGTTTATCCTTCCGGAGTGTTCAAGACATCTCAGGAGATTCATCTGTGTTCAAATTAATTCGAGGTTGCCACCTCATTCAAATATTTCAATTGTTCTGGTGCATCATCTATCTCTTCAACAATCCTTTCCAACGGTGTTTTTCTTTCAGTGGGCCCTAACCCACAGGTCTTTTCCCAGGATCTTACCTGACTCTTCTAATTATTCCGGAGCTATTCCCAAATACTTTTCAAAGTGTGACGTAAGAATGGATTCCATCAGTCACATGCTTTCTCCAAGATCGTTTTCAAATTCTTTTCATTGTTGGCTCAACCTTTTCGCTTTTCATTCTCCGAGAGAATCTCAGTAATTTTTGTGGTGTTTTCCGTCGTCATTTGAAGACCAAAGAAGAGTTTTTCCTCTAAATCTTGTCTGTTCTCTCGAAGTTTCGTGGTTCTAACTTCATGTTATCCCCTCGAATATTCCATTCATCAGAAATTCTTTTCATCCATCCGGAGCATTTCAGGAGTTGCTTTCTCTCTAGATCATTTGGAGGCCATCTTTTCGGAATATTTCTTCGCTCGAAGTTGTCAAATTCGTTCTCCAATTATTCTATATCCGTGCCCCTTTGCTTGTCTAAATATTCTTCCGGTGCTTCGTTCAAGTATTCTTCAATCAGTTCGCGATCTCTATGTTATCATCTCTCTAAATTCCCTCAAGTATCTTCGTGCTTTTCTAATTCTTCCCGGTGATTCATTCTCTGTCATCAGTCATTTTCGAATTCTTATGGTGGTTCGTTCAAGATTTTTTTTCCTTCATTATCATTTTAATCCATTCGTTCGTTCGAATCCTACCGGTGGTTCATGAAGACCTTCTCAAGTTTTGTGCCATATCCCCCCTTAATCCTTTTCAACAAGAATAAGTTGTATGCAAATCCATTGCTTGTCATCAATTTAATTTGATGAAGGATAAGCATACAATAAATCTTATTCTTATTTCATCCAAGTTGACAAAACTCTTCCTTTTGGAGTTTGTTCATCATCTCAAATTCTCGGTTCGAAGTGTTTTCATCTTTTCTTTTCCGGAGTTCAAATTTCCTCGGCCATTTCGTCGGAACCTCCATCTAAGTCACCGCAAGCTTTAATCTTATTCTTTTCATCCTTCAATTTTATCTCGTCATTCTTTTGTTACCGGAGTTCTTACGGTGGTTCGTCATGATTTAATTCATTCTTCAAGTGTTCATCAAGATTCTTGTTCAAGGAGTTCTAGTATCTTCCTTCTTGCATCTCAAAGTGCAATTAATTCTCCATATTATTTTGATGTGGAGTTTTGCATTTCTTTGTTCTTCTCAGCTATCCAATCATTTCCGTTTGTGGCCGGTTATCACTTTATGATTTTTAGATGTTATCCATAAGTCCACAACAAGCTTATTCTATTCATTGTTGATTTTCTCAACAATTCCGTTCAATGTTTTCTTCTAGAAATGCTTTCAATTTCATTCATGGCACAAGTTGTCATTTTCTTCTCCGTTCTTTTCATTCAACTCTTTCAATTCTTTTCGGAGGTTTTGTGTCATGTCTTCATCAAGTATCATTCCATCCTCTCAAGCTTGTGTTCTATTCCTCCATGTTTTAGCTGGAGTGCCGCCTAAATCCTTTTAGTCCTATTCGTTTCTTATATCGTTCTAATCGGAGTGGTTTCATAGTCTATCTGATTTCGTGACCTTTCGATTCTCGTCATTCTCGTCGTTCCTCTCTTCTTCTCGAGTGCTCTAGATTATTTGCTTCTTCTCTGGAGTTCATGCTTCACCTCATCCCTTTTCCCTTCTGTCTCGGTCCTAAGATCTCGGGACGAGATCTCTTCTTAGTGGAGGAGAGTTGTAACGCCCAGGATTCGATGCGCCAGATGTCCTCCAGTTATTCGTCGTTGTTGCTATGTCATGTGCTTGCGTGTTGCATTTTGCCATGTCATCATCTGCATTTCATCTGCATGTTTTTCAAAACATGCATCCGTTCGGGTTCCCCCGGTTCTCTCCGTTGTCCTTTCTGAGCCCGACCACACTCGCACGCGCCCCGGAGCCTCCTGGATCTCGCCGTCCCGGATCCCGCCGTCCCGTTGACTTTTCCGCGGGGTATATTTTTTTCTCTGTCCCCAGATCTGCATATTATGTTAACCTGTTCATTGCATCATAACATCATGTGTGCTGCTCCGTTTTGAGTATATAATATACCGAAATGTACATCATGAGGTGATATTCATTTCATTCCATTATATCATGCTTGTTTGAGTCCGTCTTGATGCCCAAATCGTCGTTGAAAGAGTGCTATAAGATGTTAACCTGCTGAAACTGTTATAACTTGCTGTTTTGTCTTTTTCATTGCATTTTGTGCGTGCATCCTATGAGTTAGATGTCTACATGAATGTTGAGCTACACCATGCCATCTTTACAGTGGTGCCATCCATGTATTTTTGTGAGTATTTTAGTGAGTGCATATAGCTTGTGAAGTAGGGTACTTGTTGTTGCTGTTTTGCTAGGCTGAATCTGCTATATCATGATGTTATGTAAACCTGATGCTACAAGTCATTCTATGCATAATCTGAAGATGTTCACTAAGAATGTTTTGTTACACATGTCATGATCTATCCATTTATGTCCCTGGATGCATATATAGCCTGCTGTAACTTGTTGTTATCTTGCTCCAAACTTACTAAATAATGTTGTTGTCAGCCTGTTAACATTAAGTTCAGTTTTGCCATGTGTGTTGCTAGTGATCCATGTACCCTATGACCATGATCTTGCCATGTACAGCTTCATAAACATGTCTTCTTACTGTTGGTTGACTTCACATGCCATGTAATGCTCTGTGGTGAGTGGTACAAGCTCACCAACATGCCTACTTATTGTTGTTCCTGCCATGTATGAATCTGTCATATCATTTGCCTTGTTTGCATGGATGCTACCATCTTTTCTGTTGATCTTTGGAATTATTTCACTAAGGGAGTTTTGTTCTTTGTCTTTAGTATTAGCATTCCATGCCTTTGGTTGCCATGTTAAGTTCCTGTAACATGTTGTTTGATAGCTCTAAACATTGCAACCTGATGTTATTTCTGTTAAATCTGAAACTGTTATTATTTGCAATCTTTCCATGTCCTTTTGAGCATGTTTTAGTGTTTTCTGGAGATAGCTCGGTGTTCATGTTTTGTCATGCTTTACCTGTACTTCATGCCCATGTCTTTTGTTCTTATGTTGAGGTGCTGTAGCATATTATTGTGATGCTTGCAAGATGACCGTCAGCTTGGATCTCACTACTATCATTGCTATGCTAGGATCTTTGTTATATCGCTATGCTGCACTACCTATCACTTGCTCTTCAAGCCTCCCAAATTGGCATGTCAGCCTCTAACCTTTTCACCCTTCCTAGTAAACCATTGCTTGGCTATGTTACCGCTTTGCTCAGCCACTCTTATAGCGTGGTTAGTTGCAGGTGAAGTTGAAGATTGCTGCATGGTGGACAGGATTATGTTCGGATATCACAATATCTCTCATATTATTAATGCATCTATATATTTGGTAAAGGGTGGAAGGCTCGGCCTTATGCCTTGTGTTTTGTTCCACTCTTGCCGCCCTAGTTTCTGTCATATCGGTATTATGTTCCCGGATTTTGCGTTCCATACACGGTTGGGTGATTTATGGGACCCCCTTGACAGTTCGCTTTGAATAAAACTCCTCCAGCAAGGCCCAACCTTGGTTTTACCATTTGCCTCACCACCACCTATACCTTTCCCTTGGGTCGGCCAACCCAAGGATCATCTTTATTTTAGCCCCCCCCGGGCCAGTGCTTCTCTAAGTGCTGGTCCGAACTGAGTAACCTGCGGGGCCACCTCGGGGAAACTCGAGGTCTGGTTTTACTCGTAGCTTGACTTATCCGGTGTTGCCCTAAGAACGAGATATGTGCATTGGGATTGTCGGCGCATCGGGCGGCTTTGCTGGTCTTGTTTTACCATTGTCGAAATGTCTTGTAAACCGGGATTCCGAGACTGATCCGGTCTTCCTGGGAGAAGGAATATCCTTTGTTGACCGTGAGAGCTTGTGATGGGCTAAGTTGGGACACCCCTGCAGGGTATAAACTTTCGAGAGCCGTTCCCGCGGTTATGTGGCAAATGGGAATTTGTTAATGTCCGGTTGTAGATAACTTGACACCAGATCCGAATTAAAACGCATCAACCGCGTGTGTAGCCGTGATGGTCTCTTCTCGGCGGAGTCCAGGAAGTGAACACGGTTTTGGGTTATGTTTGATGTAAGTAGGAGTTCAGGATCACCTCTTGATCATTGCTAGCTTCATGACCGTTCCGTTTGCTTCTCTTCTCGCTCTCATTTGCGTATATTTAGCCACCATATATGCTTAGTAGCTGCTGCAACCTCACCACTTTACCCCTTCCTTTCCCATTAAGCTTTGCTAGTCTTGATACCCATGGTAATGGGATTGCTGAGTCCTCGTGGCTCACAGATTACTACAACAACAGTTGCAGGTACAGGTTATGCGATGATCATGACGCGAGAGCGATGCTTGCTTGTTTTAGAGTTCTTCTTCTATTTCTTCTTTGATCAGGGGATAGGTTCCAGGTCGGCAGCCTGGGCTAGCAGGGTGGATGTCGTTTGAGTTTTTTGTTTGTGTTTCATCCGTAGTCGGATGATGCTCTTATGTAAGATGATGTTGTATTCGTGTGTCATTGTATGCCTTTTGTATGTATCCCCATTCTATTATGTAATGTTGATGTAATGATATCCACCTTGCAAAAGTGTTTCAATATGGGGGTCTATCCTTGGTGGGACCTTCGAGTTCCTTTTGGATAGGGTCGCATATTGGGCGTCACGCCGTAGCAGCCACGTAAAACTTGCAACAACAAAGTAGAGGACGTCTAAACTGTTTTTGCAGGGCATGTGGTGATGTGATATGGTCAAGACATGATGCTAAATTTTATTGTATGAGATGATCATGTTTTGTAACAAAGTTATCGGCAACTAGCAGGAGCCATATGGTTGTCGCTTTATTGTATGCAATGCAATCGCCCTGTAATTGCTTTACTTTGTCACTAAGCGGTAGCAATAGTCGTAGAAGCAATAGTTGGCGAGACGACAATGATGCTACGATGGAGATCAAGGTGTCGCGCCGATGACGATGGTGATCATGACGGTGCTTTGGTGATGGAGATCACAAGCACAAGATGATGATGGCCATATCATATCACTTATATTGATTGTATGTGATGTTTATCCTTTATGCATCTTATTTTGCTTTGATTGACGGTAGCATTATAAGATGATCTCTCACTAAATTTCAAGGTATAAGTGTTCTCCCAGAGTATGCACCGTTGCGAAAGTTCTTCGTGCCGAGATACCACGTGATGATCAGGTGTGATAAGCTCTACGTTCAAATACAACAGGTGTAAGACAGTTTTACACACGCGGAATACTCAGGTTAAACTTGACGAGCCTAGCGTCTTGAGCTTGCGTTGGTTTTCCTTGAATAGGAAAGGGTGATGCAGCACAGTAGCGTAAGTATTTCCCTCAGTTTTTGAGAACCAAGGTATCAATCCAGTAGGAGGCTTCTCAACAAGTCCCACGAACCTACACAAACAAACAAAGAACTCGCAACCAACGCGATAAAGGGGTTGTCAATCCCTTCATGGCCACTTGCAAAAGTGAGATTTGATAGAGATAATATGATAAGATAAATATATTTTTGGTATTTTATAATATAGATGCGGAAAATAAAGATGCAAATAAAAGTAGATTGGAAGCAAATATGATAAGAGATAGACCCGGGGGCCATAGGTTTCACTAGAGGCTTCTCTCGAGATAGCATAAGTATTACGGTGGGTGAACAAATTACTGCCAAGCAATTGATAGAAAAGCAAATAATTATGAGATTATCTAGGCATGATCATGTATATAGGCATCACGTCCGCAACAAGTAGACCGACTCCTGCCTGCATCTACTACTATTACTCCACACATCGACCAACTCCTGCCTGCATCTAGAGTATTAAGTTCACAAAGAACAGAGTAATGCATTAAGCAAGATGACATGATGTAGAGGGATAAACTCGAGCAATATGATATAAACCCCATCTTTTTATCCTCGATGGCAACAATACAATACGTGCCTTGCAACCCTTTCTGTCACTGGGTAAGGACACCGCAAGATTGAGCCCAAAGCTAAGCACTTCTCCCATGGCAAGAACGATCAATCTAGTAGGCCAAACCAAACTGATAATTTGAAGAGACTTGCAAAGATAACTCAATCATACATAATAGAATTCAGAGAAGATTCAAATATTTTTCATAGATAAACTTGATCGTAAACCCACAATTCATCGAATCTCGACAAACACACCGCAAAAAGAGATTACATCAAATAGATCTCCACAAGAGAGGGGGAGAACGTTATATTGAGATCCAAAAACAGAGAAGAAGCCATCTAGCTAATAACTCTAGACCCATAGGTCTGTGGTAAACTACTCACAACTCATCGGAAGGGCTACGGTGTTGATGTAGAAGCCCTCCATGGTCGATTCCCCCTTCGGTAGAGTGCCGGCGAAGGCTCCAATATGGGATCTCGCGGATACAGAAGGTTAAAGTGGTGGAAATTGTGTTTCGTCTGCTCCCTGGATGTTTTCGGGGTACATAGGATTATATAGGAGGAAGAAGTATGTCGGTGACGCCCAAGGGGCCCACGAGACAGGGGGTGCGCCCTCCTATATCGTGGAAGCTTCGGCTGCTTCTTGACTTGCACTCCAAGTCCTCCGGATCATGTTCATTCCAAAAATCACGCTCCCGAAGGTTTCATTCCGTTTGGACTCCGTTTGATATTCCTTTTCATTGAAATACTGAAATAGGCAAAAAACAGCAATACGGGCTGGGCCTCCGGTTAGTTGGTTAGTCCCAAAAATGATATAAATGTGTAAAATAAAGCCCATAGACATCCAAAACAGGTAATATAATAGCATGGAACAATCAAAAATTATAGATACGTTGGAGACGTATCACCTAGCATATGAAGATATGGCCTCGGAACACTGAGACCGAAAGGTCAAGCGTGAATCATATAGTAAATATGATCAACATAGTGATGTTCACCATTGAAAACTACTCCATCTCACGTGATGATCGGACATGGTTTTGTTGATTTGGATCACGTGATCACTTAGATGATTAGAGGGATGTCTATCTAAGTGGGAGTTCGTAAATAATATGATTAATTGAACTTTAATTTATCATGAACTTAGTCCTGATAGTATTTTGCAAATTATGTTGTAAATCAATAGCTCATGTTTTTGCTTCCCTATGTTTTATATGTGTTCCTAGAGAAAACTAAGTTGAAAGATGATAGTAGCAATGATGCGGACTGGGTCCGTGATCTGAGGTTTATCCTCATTGCTGCACAAAAGAATTATGTCCTTGACGAACCGCTAGGTGACAGACCTATTGCAGGAGCAGATGAGACGTTATGAACGTTTGGCTAGCGCAATATGATGACTACTTGATAGTTTAGTGCACCATGCTTAACGGCTTAGAATCGGGACTTCAAAGACGTTTTGAACGTCGTCGATCATATGAGATGTTCCAGGAATTGAAGTAAATATTTCAAGCAAATACCCGAGTTGAGAGATGTGAAGTGTCAAATCTATAGCTAAAACATGGAGAATAGCTCAAGCAGTGAGCATGTGCTCAGATTGTCTGGGTACTACAATCGCTTGAATCAAGTGGGAGTTAATCTTCCCGATAAGATAGTGATTGACAGAGTTCTCTAGTCACCATTGCCAAGGTACTGGAACTTCATGATGAACTATAGTATGCAAGCGATGACGAAAACGTTTCCCGAGATTTCATGATGATAAAATCGATGAAGGTAAAATCAAGAAAGAGCATCAAGTGTTGATGATTAACAAGACCACTAGTTTCAAGAAAATGGCAAAGGGAAAGAAAGGGACCTTCATGTAGAATGGCAAGCTAGTTGTCACTCCCGTGAAGAAGCCCAAAGCTAGACCAAAGCTGAAAGTGAGTGCTTCTACTGCAAAGGAAATGGTCACTGGAAGCGGAAATACCCTGAATATTTGGTGGATAAGTTGGATGGCAAAGAGAACAAGGGTATATTTGATATACAGGTTATTGATGTGTACCTTACTAGTGTTTATAGTAGCCCCTGGGTATTTGATACTTGTTCGGTTACTAAAAATTAGTAACTCGAAACAGGAGTTATAGAATAAACATAGACTAGTTGAGGGTGAAGTGATGATGTGTGTTGGAAGTGGTTCCAAGATTGATATGATCATCATCGCACACTCCCTATACTTTTGGGATTAGTGTTAAACCTTAATAAATGTTATTTGGCGTTTGCGTTGAGCATGAATATGATTTGATAATGTTTATTGCAATACAGTTATTCATTTAAAGTCAGAGAATAATTGTTGTTCTGTTTACATGAATAAAACCTTCGATGGTCATACACCCAATGAAAATAGTTTGTTGGATCTCGATCGTAATGATACACATATTCATAATATTGATGCCAAAAGATACAAAGTTGATAATGATAGTGCAACTTATTTGTGGCACTGCTGTTTGGGTCATATCGGTGTAAAGCGCATGAAGAAACTCCATTAATATGGATTTTTGGAATCACTTGGTTATGAATCATTTGATGCTTGCAAACCGTGCCTTTTGGGCAAGATGACTAAAACTTCGTTCTCCGGAACAATGGAACGAGCTACTGATTTGTTGGAAATAATACATACCGATGTATGCGGTCCAATGAGTGTTGATGCTCGTGGTGGGTATCGTTATTTTCTGATCTTCACAGATGATTTGAGCAGATATGAGTATGTCTACTTAATGAAGCACAAGTCTGAAACATTTGAAAAGTTCAAAGAATTTCAGAGTGAAGTGAAGAATCATCGTAACAAGAAAATAAAGTTTCTACAATCTGATCGTAGAGGAGAATATTTGAGTTACGAGTTTGGCCTTCATTTAAAAACAATGTGGAATAGTTTCACAGCTCACGCCACATGGAACACCACAGTGTAATGGTGTGTCCAAACATTGTAACCTCACTTTATTGGATATGGTGCGACCTATGATGTATCTTACCGATTTACCACTATCGTTTTGGGGTTATGCATTAGAGACAACTGCATTCACTTTATATAGGGCACCATCAAAATCCGTTGAGACGACGCCTTATGAACTATGGTTTGTCAAGAAACCAAAGTTGTCGTTTCTTAAAGTTTGGGGATATGCTGCTTATGTGAAAAAGTTTCAACCTGATAAGCTCAAACCCAAATCGGAGAAGTGTGTCTTCATAGAATACCTAAAGGAAACTGTTGGGTACACCTTCTATCACAAATCCGAAGGCAAAATATTCGTTGCTAAGATGGATCCTTTCTAGAGAAGGAGTTTCTCTTGAAAGAAGTCAGCAGGAGCAAAGTAGAACTTGATAAGGTAATTGTACCTTCTCCTGAATTGGAAAGTAGTTCATCACAGAAATTAGTTCCAGTGATTGCTACACCAATTAGTGAGGAAGCTAATGATGATGATCATGAAACTTCAAATCAAGTTACTACAGAACCTCGTAGGTATTCCAGAGTACGGTCCGCACCAAATGGTATGGTAGTCCTATTCTGGAAGTCATGTTACTAGACCATGATAAACCTACAAACTATGAGGAAGCGATGATGATCCCAGATTCCGCGAAATGGCTTGAGGCCATGAAATCTGAGATGGGATCCATGTATGAGAACAAAGTGTGGACTTTGGTGGAGTTGCCCGATGATCGGCACGCCATATTGTATAAATGGATCTTCATGAGGAAGACGGACACTGATAGTAGTGTTACTATCTACAAAGCTAGAATTGTCGCAAAAGGTTTTTGACAAGTTCAACGTATCGACTACGATGAGAGTTTCTCACTCGTATCTATGCTTAAGTCTGTCCGAATCATGTTAGCAATTGCCACATTTTATGAAATCTGTCAAATGGATGTCAAAACTGCATTCCTTATTGGATTTATTAAAGAAGAGTTGTATATGATGCAACCAGAAGGTTTTGTCAATCCTAAAGGTGCTAACAGAGTGTGCAAGCCCCAGTGATCCATCTATGGACTGTTGCAAGCATCTCGGAGTTGGAATATACGCTTTGATGAGTTGATCAAAGCATATAGTTTTATACAGACTTGCGGTGAAGTCTGTATTTACACGGAAGTAAGTGGGAGTACTATAGCCTTTCTGATAAGTATATGTGAATGACATATTGTTGATCAGAAATAATGTAGAATTTTCTGGAAAGCATAAATGAGTGTTTGAAAGGAGTTCTTAAAAAGAAAGAACTCAGTAAAGCTAGTTACATATTGAGCATCAAGATCTATTAAGGTAGATCAAGACACTTGAAAAGATTTTCAATGAGTACATACCTTGACAAGATATTGAAGTAGTTCAAAATGGAACTGTCAAAGAAAGAGTTCTTGCCTATGTTGCAAAGGTGTGAAATTGAGTAAGACTCAAAACCCGACCATGGCAGAAAATAGAAAGAGAATGAAAAGTCATTCCCTAAGCCTCAATCATAGGTTCTATAAAGTATGCTATGTTGTGTACCAGACCGATTGTATACCTTGCTCTAAGTTTGGCAAGGGAGTACAATTTTGATCTAGGAGTAGGTCACTGGACAATGGTCAAGATTATCCTTAGTAAGGACTAAGGAAATATTTCTCGATTATGGAGGTGATAAAAGAGCCCGTCATAAAGAGTTACATCAGTGCAAGCTTTTACACCGATCCAGATGACTCTAACTCTCAATCTGGATACATATTGAAACTGGGAGCAATTAGCTAGAGTAGCTCCATGCAGAGCATTGTAGACATAGAATATTTGCAAAATACATACGGCTCTGAATGTGACAGACCCGTTGACTAAACTTCTCTCACGAGCAAAACATGATCACACATTAGTACTCTTTGGGTGTTAATCACATATCGATGTGAACTAGATTACTGACTCTAGTAAACCCTTTGGGTGTTGGTCACATGACGATGTGAACTATGGGTGTTAATCACATGCCGATGTGGATATTAGTGTTAAATCACATGGTGATGTGAACTAGATTATTGACTCTAGTGCAAGTGGGAGACTAAAGGAAATATGCCCTAGAGGCAATAATAAAGTTATTTTTTCCTTATTTCATGATAAATGTTTATTATTCATGCTAGAATTGTATTAACCGGAAACTTAGTACATGCATGAATACATAGACAAACAAAGTGTCACTTGTATGCCTTTACTTGACTAGCTCGTTGAATCAAAGATGGTTAAGTTTCCTAGCCATAGACATGACTTGTCATTTGATTAACGGGATCACATCATTAGAGAATGATGTGATTGACTTGACCCATTCCATTAGCTTAGCACTTGATCGTTTAGTATGTTGCTATTGCTTTCTTCATGACTTATACATGTTCCTATGACTATGAGATTATGCAACTCCCGTTTACCGGAGGAACACTTTGTGTGCTACCAAACGTCACAACGTAACTGGGTGATTATAAAGGAGCTCTACAGGTGTCTCTGAAAGTACTTGTTGAGTTGGCGTATTTCGAGATTAGGATTTGTCACTTCGATTGTCGGAGAGGTATCTCTGGGCCCTGTCGGTAATGCACATCACTATAAGCCTTGCAAGCAATGTGACTAATGAGTTAGTTGCGGGATGATGCATTACATAACGAGTAAATAGACTTGCCGGTAACGAGATTGAACTAGGTATTGAGATACCAATGATCGAATCTCGGGAAAGTAACATACCGATGACAAAGGGCACAACGTATGTAGTTATGCGGTTTGACTGATAAAGATCTTAGGCGAAGCCCTGCGTCGGTAGCATCATCAACACCGTCATCACGCCGTCGTGCTGACGGAACTCTCCCGCAAAGCTCCGCTAGATCGAAGTTCGTGGGACGTCATCGAGCTTAATGTGTGCTGAACTAGGAGGTGTTGTATGTTTGGTACTTGATCGATCGGATCGTGAAGACGTACGGCTACATCAACCGTGTTGTGCTAACGCTTCCGCTTTCGGTCTACGAGGGTACGTGGACAACACTCTCCTCTCTCGTTGCTATGCATCACCAGGATCTTGCATGTGCGTAGGAAAACTTTGAAATTACTATGTTCCCTAACAAATATCATGAGTGGCTCAGAGGAAGCCATCACTCCGGAGGCTGCCTGGATAGCCAAGCAGGGGTATCAGTGGATGGAGTTAGAGGAGGAGCCTATTCCCGCTGCCGAGTCATACGAGGATTCGTTCTTAGCCTAAGCTACCACTTGTGCCGTAGGTGTCCTCTCCGCCTTTTTGGTGTCTCGATGCCAAAGGGGGAGAGAGTGTAGGATTTGCGCGTTGTGTGTCGTGTGTTTTGCTTTGTTGCCTTGCTTTCGGTGTAGGATTTGCGCGTTGTGTGTCGTGTGTTTCACTTTGTTGCTTTGCTTTCGGTCCTTTGAACCTCATTTTCTTTGCTTTGGTTTGTGCTCGTTAGACTAAGTTATTTATCATATGGTGTAAGACATATGCACTATATCGTATCTTATTGTCATTGTTACTTAGTCATATCCATCATCTTGCCTACTTGCTTAGTGTTAGTTATATTGTTGCAAGAGATGCCTTGTCTATAAAATATAGGGGGACTGTTTATCCTAGTATGTGTGCCGTGCAGTCCAAAGCACATCTCTAGAGTGCACACATCTAGGGGGAGCCCGTCTATATTTTATAGATTGCTGGTTTGCCATCGCCTCATTTTTTATCCCTATGTGCCAATCCCGTATTGTCATCAATCCACCAAAAAGGGGGAGATCGTAAGGGCATATTTTTCCCTTAGTTGTTTTGGTGATTGATGGCAATGCTTTTGCGGACTAGTCGTGTGCTTTGAGCATTTCAGATATATCATATCTAAACACAAGACGATTTGGTGCCCCTCGAAGACTATTGAAGACGACATTTCTTTACGTTTCTTTTCGGTGGATTTGAGTCGTAGGAAAGCCGTACTATTAAGAGGGGGTCCGCGTTGGACAGGTTTGGGTGGAATCTCACGTACACATGTTACTTTTGCACCACCTTTCCTTATGCTCTTTGGAGCATCCTCCGTCTTTCCATGCCTAGGCAAAATGAAGGACTCCTAGTGTTGCTGAACTGAGACAGGCGGTAGTACTGCTCCCCAGAGCGGTACTACCGCTGGCACTTGCGATAGTACCGGGCTCCAGCACGTTAGTACCGTAAGTGCTCACGGTAGTACCGCTCCTTGGGAACGGTAGTATCGTGGCCTCAGGCCAGGCGCAGATGCTCAAGCGGTAGTAGGGCGGATGTAATTTTTTACATCCGCGCCCTACGAGGTAGTACCGCGCCTCGGGCGCGGTAGTACCATGAGCTCTAGCCAGGCTCATCCGCATGAGCAGAAGTAGGGGCCGATGTAATTTTTTACATCCACGCCCTACACGGTAGTACCGCGCCAGGCGTGCGGTAGTACCATGTCGGATTTTTGCATGGACCTAAACTCAGCGGAATTTGTCAGGATGTAATTTTTTATGTCAGTGCCCTTGACTATCCCTGCCTTGTGGTAGTACCGCAAGCGGTCGTGGTAGTACCGTGCCAGCGGTTCTACCGCTCCCTATCTTCGCACATTAGGTCTAGTCCTGGCCCCTGCCTGGCTAGCGGTAGTACCGCGGTCCGCCTCGGTAGTACAGCAGGCCCGTGCGGTAGTACCGCTTGGTTGTTGCAGTAGTACCACGTGTCGCGGGCTGAGTTGGTGGATAACGGTTGGATTTGTTCTTCCACTATAAAAGGGGTGTCTTCTTCTCCGAGTTGACTACCTCTTCCATCCCCAAGCTCCGTTGATGCTCTAAGCTCCATTTTCGCCCGATCTCTCTCCCTAGCCAATCAAACTTGTTGATTCTTTAGAGATTGCTTGAGAAGGCCTCGAGCGACACTTCCACCAAGATAAATTTGATTACCCCACTAATCCCTTGCGGATCTTGTTACTCCTAGGTGTTTAAGCACCCTAGACGGTTGAGGTCATCGTGGAGCCATAGTTAATTGTGGTTATGTTTCGTGGTTTCATTGGGAGCCTCCAATTAAGTTATGGAGATTGCCCCAACCTTGTTTGTAAAGGTTCGGTCGCCGCCTCCAAGGGCACCAATAGTGGAATCACGACATCTCGCATTGTGTGAGGGCGTGAGGAGAATACGGTGGCCCTAGTGGCTTCTTGGGGAGCATTGTGCCTCCACATCGCTCTAACGGAGACGTACTTCCCCTCAAAGGGAAGGAACTTCGGTAACACATCCTCGCCTCCATCGGTTCCACTCTTGGTTATCTCTTACATTTACTTGTGCAAGATATATTGTGTTCTATCCTTTGCTTGCTTGTGTGTTTATTGTTGTTGCATCATATAGGTTGCTCACCTAGTTGCATATCTAGACAACCTACTTTGATGCAAAGTTTAATTTGGTAAACAAAAGCTAAAAATTGTTAGTTGCCTATTCATCCCCCCCCTCTAGTCAACTATATCAATCCTTTCACTCTTCCATGGAAGAAAAGAATGAACACAATAGCAAAAAACATTAAGCTCGAACAAATGAAGGGAAGAAAAAATGTATTGGTATGAAATGTATAGTCTGACTGCATTACACATACACATGTATGCGTAAGCGACCAAAAATCTACACAAAATCCAAGGTATCGTGCTTATTACATGAATGATACAAAATCAAAGTTGTCCATGCCCCGGAAACATGCTTCCGGACTTAAAACAAACGACTAAAACTAGAATCTTGAATCATGTATGGCATCTTCACGCCTTGTTTTCTTTGTGATGTCACGAATTTTGTTTTTCACACATTCGAGCGTGTTGGTAGGTGATAGAACCAACTCGGCGACGAGACGTCTTCTCCTTGCATTAACCGTGTCCTGCAATTTTTAGAAGAAGGTTTAATGAATAGAAGTTGGTATTATATGACAATTGTACAAGTGTACGAACAGAGAGGACAAATTACCTGGGTAAAATCAGTGGTCCATCATTCCCTATCTTAATTCTCCATACCTTCAATCACAAAAGGCCACAAGAGTTCCTAATATATATGCAAACATTAGTCACCGTGCACACAAACATGTCTTTCGTAAGTAGAAATGATGAACCATAACTCACCCGTCATCTTGTTGTGGCATGTCCATCTGAGCTGTGATAGGCCACTTAGTGACGTCTGGATATTTGCCAGGTGTAATATGGTTTGCCTCTTCCATATCAATTGCTATTGCTAGTCACTATTTCAAAGAAAGTAGTAGTGAGAAACCATACGACATTTCATATGAAGAATGCTTGATGTTGGGGAGAGTACCAGTGCTTTCACAGTGTCGAGAGAGAAGTCGAGAGGATAGAGCGAATCCACAACTTGGAATTCTTTCTTGCGCATGTGTATCACCACGGTGATCCAGTGTGTATTGTCAACGTTCAACGGGATAAACGACTAAAATGTGGAACACATTTGTAATCAGAGGCAATAATGGTTGTTAAAATGAGTGTTAATGAACTAGTAAGAACATATCGTACCTTATCAGGGATGGTATACTCGTCCAGAACCCTACGTACTGCTCCATCTCTGCTCAGCGCACTATCCATGTTGTATATTGACAGTTTAGGGTTGTCTCACGCCTTAGCACAATCAACAAGGTATTTGGACCTCCAGGCTGGACAGAGGTACCGATCATGACCAACGCGCAACGCCAAATGTGTCTGATAGGCATCAATAATCTGCATAAAATAATAAAACATTTTATGTTCATAGCTAACACTTAGATTATGCACTTAAATAACAGGACATGTTAATAGAACTTACGTCATCCGCCAGCCATCTATGCTCAAGTACCGGTCGTATGCTCTCCACAGTCACAGAGGTGCCACGCGTAGTAAACTTCTTTTGTCATATTCTTCTCAGACCGAGCAGCTGCCTCCACAAATGTAACAGCAGCATCGATGAGTTCCGGCGTCAAATCGTCCTTAACAACCCCTTCCACGTCATGGTCATTAAACAGAGCTGCATGAAAAATTACGAACGTCAAGAAAGGTGACTACATGCATTGCTAGTAAATTAAGCAGTAAGTTAGCTAGTAACGGCACCTCTAGTTGCGGTAGTGTCGTGGAATAGTCACATCAGATGTCCTCGTGAAAGGACTTAGTTGTTGAGCCATCGCAACTAGGAAGCTTGAAGGGGTTAAATCGGGACAAAGGACACGAGAGAGTTTATACTAGTTCGGCCCCTTACGGTGAAGGTAAGGCCTACGTCTAGTTGGGTTTGGTATTGATGTTTCGATGACCAGGGAGCGAGATACGCTATGCCCGGCTCTCGATGAGTTGTTTCTTGCCCTAAGCCGCCAGTAGGTCGTCCACTTATATACACGGGTTGACGCCCTGTGGCCCGCAGAGTCCCGGCCGGCTTATAAACAGTGGCCGGCTCGGTGACTAGTTAAGTCTACCTTTTGTTACAAGTCATGCTATCATGGTGGTTTACTACAACGGGCCTTAAGTCGCCTATGGGCCTTAAGCCCTTTGTTGAATCGCCATCTTCATGCTTGGTCTTGGGCTTCTCTCTGATGAGTCTTCTTTGTGTAACCCGGCCCCTCCTGGGCGGCTTACACAAATAGTTATATCCCCAACATTAGGCCCCAGATTGATTTGAACATGTTCATGTCAATCTTGAAAAATATTTTTAAAGAATAAGTCTTCAGTCTTCTGACTATACAGAGGGCTTTCTTTAACCCGCCATGACATCATCTTCTGGATCCATCTTAACCCGGCGTGATGTCATCCTTTCTTTTAGTTCATTTTCTATTCCATCGTATCCTTCAACAGATCTCTGCTTTTATTGATTGTTCCGAAAATAGAGGCGTCGGGGCCGCTGGATAGTAATTCTTATCTCCTCGTTTCCCGCGCCGTCTCAGTTATCCTCTCCCTATAAATAGGCGCGACTTAGGTCTTTCATTCTTCTCCTTCCAGTCGTCTTCTTCCTCTTGCCTCTTCTCTATCACTCGAGCTCCACCGCCGCCGCCGCAGATCTCCCTGTCTTCATCGACTCAGGCCGCTGCATCAACCTGACTCTGACCAGAAATCGACAGCGAACCTCTGCAGCTCGTCCGCATCCGTGAGTTCCTCCCCTTCCCTCTATTTAGATCTGCATTGGAGCCCTGTTGAGTTCGTCGGCGTTCATCACCACCCGACGCAAACCCTTGCCAGTTTGCACCTCCCATGCCCTGTTTAGATCGTAAAAACTATGTAGAACTGCCGCGGTAATTGTTTGTGTTTATCTTGCATAGAAACAGATCTCATTTCTCTCGTTTGGAAACCCTCTTCGAGTGCATGAACTTCTCTACCCTGTTTTTAGGTCTAGAAATTTTTTCTTTCGGAGCAATAATTTGATCCAGAATAATAGCTGTCGTTTGTGAAACTTGTTTCTATCACCCAGAAAGCTTCTTCTGGTAAATGCCCTTAAACACAACTATCCAGGTGTCCGGTTTAAATAAGTGACACTGAGTTGTAAGCCTTGCCTTCTTCTCTTGACCTTAAGAATTTTGAATTGCTCTTGATACTTGTAGCAGCTTAAATACTGTTGCATAATTACCCTTATATCATTAGGCCCCTTCTTAAGCCGCCATTTTAAATAATTTAGATATTTCTTCCCGATCAAAGTTTTACCAGAACTTCTTATTTTGTCATAGGCCAACTGCTATCATGGCACCTAAGGCGGCCAAAGCCCCTGTGACTTGCAATTGGGTTCCATCCACAGTTACCAAAAGCAAACTTGCTGAGTTCGTGAAGTCTGGCCACCTGCCCAAAAAGGAGGTCATGTCCTATCGTGCCCCTGACCCGTCTGAAGAGAAGCCTCAACCCAAAGACGGGGAGGTGATAGTTTTCACAGATCACATGAACCGGGGATTTGCCCCTCCCGGCTCAAAATTCTTCAGGGAAGTTCTGAACTTCTCTGATCTCACACCTCAAGACATTGGACCCAATTCCGTGTCAAACCTTTGCAATTTCCAAGTCTTCTGTGAGGTGTACCTAGGAGAAGAGCCAAGTCTGCTTTTGTTCAGAGAACTTTTTTATTTGAACCGGCAGAATGAACGTGCCAACGGGCCTAGTCCTGAGCTTGGCGGCATCTCAATCCAGCGGTGGAGAGATTGTCTTTTCCCTTATGCTGAGCTGCCGAGTCACCCAAAAGACTGGAACCAGACGTGGTTCTATTGCCAAGACACTTTTCCGGCCAATGAGAAGCCTCTGCCCGGCTTTCGTGCCCTGCGTCTTGAGTCCAACCATCAGTTAGCGGATAAGTTGACCGTTGTTGAACGCCTGCCTCTCAACCCCACCCTCAGGAAAATCAAAGCTCTGTTGGGGAATGGGTTAAACGGCATTGATCTGGTCCGGGTCTGGGTCACCTGGCGAATACTACCATTAAACCGCCGCTCCGGCTTAATGTGTACTTATACAGGCGAGAAGGATGATCCAATACGTCATAGTCCTGACGATTTACCAGATGATGTGGTATATGCTACAACCCAGTCACTGTTGAAGGAGGGCACTGTAACTAGTAATGCTTTCGGCTTACTTCCCTTCTGTAAGAAGAACCCGGCCCCTGCGGTAAGTTACCAATCTTCATAAATACTCTTTAACATGTTATACCTTCTTGTACTTGTGATTCCTTATCTTTTTCCACAAGCTAGTGATAATTTCTGGAAGGTCAAGTATGACCATGAGGCTGCCAAACAGGCCAGGGCAGCCGAGAAAACCGAAAGGAAAGCCGCCAAGACGGGCACCTCAAAAAAGAAGAAACCCAGCGCCTCTGATATGCTTAAATTGGATGACTCTTCTTCGGATGAGGAATAGGTAACCTTTTGATTTTCTTAACTCCTTTGTCGTTATTTTATTGACATTTTATCCTTTCAGGAGGATACAGGGAACAGTCAAGCAATTGACGAAGAGGTAACTATAATCTCCTCCGACTCAGAGCCTTTTCCAACACAAAAAATCTGAAGGGTGACCCGGAAAATAAGATTTTCACATCCTCTAGCTTACCAAGATCCTCAATTTCTTTTGAAGCAACAACAGCTTGAGAATCGGTGCCAGACTCGGGCCAATCAAGACGTAGAACTCTCCTCTGGCTTACCCGATGCAACCAGGAAGCGTCGGACCGAGGTTATCTCCGATTTACGTTCTGCTTTACCTTTGGCGGGTTTGATTCGCCAACCTCTCAATTCATCTGACTCCAATTATTAGGATACCTCTCCTTCTTCTGACGAGTCGATGCAATCAAACATGCCGGCTTTTAAAACGGCTCCCAGGTAATGTAACCTTTCTTTCTTTAAGTTTTTCCATACTTATACTTTTATACTCATCCTTCCACTTCGATTGACAGCCTGCAAGTGAAGCCCAGCAAGAGGGCAAAGAAGAATAAGCCGTCCCGAGACCCGGTGGTCACTGAACCGGCACGTGACTCATCCGTTCTTGACAGCTCCACTCATCAGCCACCGCCTGAACCGGCTTCTGATATTCCGGTACCAACATCTGACCCGCCTGCTGAAGACGTTATCCGCAACTCTGATAACCTGCTGAAGACGTTATCCGCAAGACGGTTGACCCAGAAGTTGAAATTCTGAAAAGTCAATATGTTGAACCGGGCCGGCCTACTGTTCTTGCCCAATGCATTGCCAAGGAGGAGTTTGCCCAATGTCGGACAGCCAAATAGGACATCACTGATTATACTCACCTAAGCATTGGTGATATAGTCTCGGGCTATCTGAACCAAGTGCACAATAGTCGTGACCTAGAGATTGACATGGTGAAACAAATACAGCACAAATCTGAGGTATAACATTATGCTATTTTCCTGAATCTTACTTACTGTACTAGCCCCCAAGTCTATTGCTTATGAATGAATATGATGTAGACTTAGAAATCTACTTACTGTTAGGTTGTCCGGTTTAAAGTGAATACATTTAACCCGGTGATAGCATGAGACTTTGAATTTGTGTTACACATTAGCCCCCAAGTGTCAAGTATCTTTACTTGTAAAGTGCTTGAGACTTAATATGTATGACTTCAATAGGATAGGTTAAAAAAATTCTTTAAGCATACATTAGCCCCCAAGTGCCAAGTATCTTTACTTGTAAAGTGTTTGGGACTTGAATGTTAGCTTACCATGATTCTTACCATAACCTGATGTCAATACAGGCCACCATAAGTCAATTTGAGTCAGAGATTGCTGACCTGAAGAGCCAGCTAAAACCCAAGAGCTTGAAACTCAGAAAGCCAACTCCAAGTTTGAATTCAGTGTCTCTGAACAAGAGAAGCTAAGGAAAAATTTTGAGTCAGAAAAGAAAATTTGGGCTGATGAGAGGGCTTCACTGGTGACGCAGGCCGAGGCGGCAGAAGCATCTCTTGTAGAGGTAACAACCGAACTGTCCGACTTAAAACGGCAGATATCCCAAATGGTCTCAGCCATCTTCGGTAAGTCACTCTGGAAAACCTTAAATATTGTAATCTTCAAGGATTATTGCAATAGTTATCTCCGGCTTATTGTTATGCCTGTGAACATACAGGCCCCAGGAGTACCAACCTAAAGCAAAATATGTTGATCAAGCTTAAGGAGGTTTACACCTTAGTGGAGTAGCTGTACTCTGGGTCACAACGTGCTTTGGCCGTTGTGGCCTTATCAAATACCACTCCTCGCCTTGTACAAGATGTGTTGAGGCATTTCTCAGTGCTACCTCAACGAATTCAGGATTTAAGGCGGGCATCTGCGAGAGCCAGAGCCGTGGCCGCATTAAGCCGGGCAAGGGCATGGGTGCCAGAACTTTACTTGGCTGCTCTCTCTCTTGGGTATCCAAGCCTAAAGGAGGACGGCACTACATTTGACGACCAAGACTTCACTGCCTGTGTCAAAGTCGTACGTCCCTTGGCGACTCTCATTGGGAACGATACTGATCTTACTAAGTATTTGCCGGGCTATGATAGCGAGAACCGGAGAATCCCAAACGTCCCATACGACCAAGTCAGCCTGATCCCTCCAACGCATAAGCATACCTTTGCCCCTGAAGTGGACCCGGCCGGTTTAATACATGATGAAGCTGAATTTGAAGCCTTGAGCGGCATTGACTGGGCCTCGTCCACCTTCGAGGACAAAGAAACCGACGGAGAGGCAGAGAAGGATAACCCGGAGTCGTCAAGCCCGCCGAAGGAATGAGCCGCCAGGCGTTTTATAACTTTACCAAAACAATGCTTCGCTCATTCAGACTCGGGGAGTCTTGTAATAGGATAGAAAAACTTCTTATTGCAGGCCATGCCCTTGCGCATGTTTATGGTGCTTATTACTTCTGTAAGTCGTCATCACTATATTTTGCTGGCTTATGTTAACCATGTATTTCCTTGATGTTTAACTTGCTTTGCCTTATCATGCACATAAAACAAGCAAAATTTTCTGGGCGGTTTACTGCACTAGGGGGTTATAGAGTATTGATAACCCGGAACATGACCAAAAGACATCATATATAGGCCGGTTCATGATTATTTAAAATATAACCACAACAGCATACCTGTGACCCTTTTGATAGTCTTCCCGGCTCATTTGACGCTTTATCTGGCACTTACGATCCTGGGGTGATCAATATTAAACCGGAAGAATCAAGGACCATCTCCTTAAAAAGGTTTCAAGACATTTGAAGTAATTATAGGTATAAGCAATGTTCACAGGCTCCTGATTCGAATACGATCAGAAAACCGTCCCAAAGGGGTTAAGCTAAGATTCGGATATGATCATATAGCCCCCAGTGGCTTTGGCGATGCCGATCAAGTGGGTATCGACAGCTATGTTCTCTTTGGTTTGAATACGACCTATGTTTGAATAGGAAGCCCCCAAGTGAACATAAGAGTTGTTTAATGACGCTGATTCGAATACGATCCACATTAGACCCAAAGGGGTTAAGCTATGATTCAAATATGATCAAGAAGCCCCCAAGTAGGTTTGGCAGTATGCTGATCAAGTGGGTATCGACAGCTATGTTCTCTTTGGTTCGAATATGACCTATGTTTGAATAGGAAGCCCCCAAGTAATCACGGCTAGATTCAGATATGATCATAAGCCAGTCCAAAGGGAAAGCTGGATTCAGATGTGATCCGCTCCCTGTTGGTTGTCTCCACTACCTGATAAAGAAGACACATAGAGTTTTGAGGGTAAAAAGGACGGAGGTCCTGCTTTATTTCTTCATATAATATATACATCGTCAAAAAATATATACATCTTGAAAGCCGGTGGATTAAGTATAATAAGGACGGAGATGAGCTGTATTCCACGGCCGGAGGGTCTCCTCTTCCGACTTAAGTGAGTCTTTGTGCTCTCGAATATCGATGAGGTAATATGACCGATTGTGCAGATTCTTGCGGACCACAAAGGGCCCTTCCCAAGGCGGGGATAGCTTGTGCATATTAGACTGATCCTGGATGAGCCGAAGCACCAAGTCACCTTCCTGAAAGGTTCTGCTCCTAACCCGGCGGCTGTGATAGCGATGCAGGTCTTGCTGATAAATCGCCGAGCAGGCTATTGCCAAGTCTCGCTCCTCATCCAGCAAGTCAAGTGCATTCTGACGAGCTTCTTCGTTGTCAGCCTCAACGTAAGCCGCCACGCGGGGTGAATCGTGCCGGATGTCACTTGGTAGGACCACCTCTGCACCATACACCATAAAGAAAGGTGTGTAGCCTATAGATCTGTTAGGCGTAGTGTTGATGCTCCATAACACGGAAGGTAACTCCTCCACCCAACAACCCGGAGTCCGCTGTAAGGGGACTAAGAGCCGGGGTTTGATACCTTTCAGGATCTCTTGATTAGCTCTTTCCGCTTGACCGTTGGATTGAGGATGAGCAACAGCCGAAACATCAAGCCGGATATGTTCTCTTTGACAGAAGTCTTCCATGGCACCCTTGGAGAGATTAGTGCCATTATCAGTTATGATGTTATGTGGGAAACCAAAACGAAAGATCACCTTTTTCATGAATTGAACCGCCGTGGCTGCAACACACTTACTGACTGGCTCTGCCTCAACCAACTTTGTAAACTTGTCCACTACCACCAGTAGATGTGTCTTTTTATCTTTAGACCTTTTGAAAGGTCCAAATATGTCAAGCCCCCAGACTGCAAACGGCCAAGTGATTGGGATCATCCTCAATTCTTGAGCCGGCACATGAGCTCGTCATGAGAACTTTTGACAACCGTCACATTTGCTAACCAGATCCTCCGCATCAGCATGAGCCGTCAGCCAATAGAAACCATGACGAAAAGCTTTGGCTACGAGAGATTTTGACCCGGCATGATGGCCACAATCCCCGTCATGGATCTCACGAAGTATTTCTTGACCTTCTGTAGGGGACACACAGTGTTGAAACGCCCCCGTGACACTTAGGTGATGTAACTCGCCATTAACAATCGTCATAGATTTGGAACGCCTGATGATTTGTCTCGCCAAGGTCTCATCCTCAGGCAACTCCCCCTGGGTTATATAAGCCAAATAGGGCACTGTCCAATCCGGGATAACATGAAGAGCTGCCACCAGCTGTGCCTCTAGGTCTGGCACTGCTAGCTCTTCCTCGGTAGGCACCTTGACAGAAGGGTTATGTAAGACATCGAGAAAGGTGTTGGGCGGCACCGGCTTACATTGGGATCCCAACCGGCTTAAAGCATCAGCCGCCTCATTCTTCGTTTGATCGATGTGCTCCACTTGATAACCCGTGAAGTGACCAGCCATAGCATCTACTTCTCGACGATAAGCCGCCATAAGGGGATCCTTGGAATCCCACTTGCCTGACACTTGTTGAGCCACGAGATCTGAGTCACCCAGGCATCTTACCCGGCTTAAGTTCATCTCCTTAGCCATCCGGAGACCATGGAGTAAGGCCTCGTACTCAGCTGCATTGTTAGTACATGGAAACATAAGCCGGAGTACGTAACAAAATTTGTCACCTCAAGGGGAAGCTAACACCTCTCCAGCCCCCGAGCCTTCTAGCTGCCTGGACCCATCAAAGTGAATCGTCCAATATGTGTTATCCGGCTTCTCCTCAGGGGCCTGTAACTCTGTCCAATCGTTGATAAAGTCCACCAAGGCCCGAGACTTAATAGCAGTACGTGGCATATACTTCAAATCATGAGGCCCAAGTTCAATGGCCCACTTGGCGACTCGTCCTATGGCCTCCCTATTCTGAATGATGTCTCCCAAAGGGGCAGAACTTACCACAGTTATAGGGTGGCTTTGAAAGTACTGCTTGAACTTCCGTTTGGCCATAAACACTCCATAAACAAGTTTCTGCCAATGTGGATACCTTTGCTTAGACTCAATGAGCACCTCACTGATGTAGTAAACCGGTCGTTGAACCGGATGCTCCTTGCCAGCTTCCTTACGCTCCACCACGATGGCAACGCTGACGGCTCGTGAATTGGCAGCCACATATAACAGCAAAGGCTCTTTATCAATTGGAGCCACAAGAACCGGCGGGTCAGACAATTGTCTCTTCAAGTGTTCAAAAGCAGCATCAGCGGCCTCGCTCCAGACAAAAGTGTCAGTTTTCTTCATCATCTGATACAATGGAAGGGCCTTCTCACCTAACCAGCTTATGAACCAGCTTAAGGCGGCAACACGACCCGCCAGTTGCTGAACATCATTGATGCACACCGGCTTAGCCAGAGATGTAGTCGCCTTAATCTTCTCCGGGTTAGCTTCGATGCCTCTGTTTGACACCAGAAAACCCAAGAGCTTGCCCGCAGGTATGCCAAATACACACTTGGCCGGGTTAAGCATCATCTTGTAAACCCGGAGATTATCAAAGGTCTCTTTCAAGTCAGATATCAAGGTTTCCTCTTCTCTGGACTTCACCACAATGTCATCCATGTAAGCATGAACTTACGCCCAATTTGATCATGCAAACGATTCTGCACACACCGCTGATAAGTCACCTAGGCACTTTTGAGTCCGAATGGCATAGATACATAGCAGAAGGCTCCAAACGGAGTGATGAAAGCCGTCTTCTCCTGGTCCTTAACTACCATTTTGATCTGATGATAACCAGAGTAAGCATCCAAAAAACTCAAACGTTCACAACCCGCCGTAGCATCAATGATTTGATCAATACGGGGGAGAGCAAAGGGATCAGCCGGACAAGCCTTGTTTAAGTCCGTGTAGTCCACACACATTCGCCAGGTGTCGTTCTTCTTGAGGACAAGCACCGGGTTAGCCAACCGCTCCGGGTGAAAGACTTCAATGATAAACCCGGCCGCAAAGAGCCGGGCGACTTCCTCTCCGATAGCCTTTCGTCTTTCTTTGTTAAAGCGCCGAAGAAACTGCCTGATCGGCTTATACTTCAGATCAATATTGAGAGGGTGCTCAGCGAGTTCCCTCGGTACACCCGGCATGTCAGAAGGTTTCCATGCAAATATGTCCCGGTTCTCACGGATGAACTCGATGAGCGCGCTTTCCTATTTGGGATCCAAATTGCTACTGATGTTGAACTGCTTAGAAGGGTCGCCCGATGTAAAGTCAACAAGCTTTGTCTCGGCAGCCGATTTAAACTTCAACGCCGTGTCGTGCTCTGTAGTTGGCTTCTTCAGGGATGTCATATCCGCCGGGTCAACATTATCTTGATAAAATTTGAGCTCTTCCGCCGCACAGGCTGACTCAGCATAAGCCGCGTCGCCTTCTTCACACTCCAACGCCACCTTCCGACTTCCATGCACAGTGATGGTGCCCTTGTGACCCGGCATCTTGAGCTGCAAGTAAACATAACATGGCCGGGCCATGAACATAGCATAAGCCGGCCGCCCGAACAGAGCATGATATGGGCTCCTGATTTTGACCACCTCAAACGTCAACTTCTCAGCTCTGGAGTCATATTCATCTCCGAAGGCCACCTCCAGCTCAATCTTGCCAACTGGATAAGCCGACTTACCAGGGACCACCCCATGGAAAACAGTGTTGGACGTCCTCATATTTTTATCAGTTAACCCCATGCGTCGAAAGGTCTCATAATAAAGGATATTGATGCTACTACCCCCGTCCATGAGTACCTTAGTGAATTTATATCCACCAACCTGAGGTGCCACCACCAAGGCCAACTGACCCGGATTATCGACTCGCAAAGGGTGATCTTCTCTGCTCCATATGATGGGTTGTTCCGACCACCTCAAATAACGAGGGATTGCCGGCTCGACAGAATTGACGGCCCTCTTATGAACCTTTTGGTCATGTTTGCATAAGCTAGTGGTAAACACATGATACTGCCCACCATTCAACTGCTTCGGGTTGCTTTGATAGCCCGACTGCTGCTGCTCTCCTTGACCAGATTGCTGTTGATTATAGCCTCCTTGACGTCCCTGAAAACTGGAACATAAGCCGCCACCCGGGCCATGGAAACCACCAGCTCCTGAACCACCACCAGACCCATTATGGCCATCATAGGTGTTGGAATTTTTAAATGCCTTCATGATTGCGCAATCTTTCTATAGGTGTGTGGTGGGCCGCTCCCTGGTGCCGTGTCTTGGGCAGGGCTCATTGAGTAGCTGTTCAAGGGATGGGCCTGACCCACCGAATCGAGGCGGTTTACCCTTACGTCTCTGATTGTTACCCTGCACATTGGCATTGTCCACAAACTCCGGGTTACCGTCCGCCTTACGCTTATTGCCACCTTGATTCCCCGGGTTATGCTGCTGACCCTATCCATTACCGTTCTTCTTTCCCTTCCCGGTCTTCTCATCGTCAGACGCGGGATCCTTGGTACTATCAAAATCGGAATACTTAACTAAAGCCGCCATCAGCGTACCCATATCCTTGTAGTCACGCTTAAGGCGCCCCAGTTTCTACCTCAGCGGCTCAAAGCTGCAATTCTTCTCCAACATAAGGACTGCAGAGCCGGCATCCATCTTGTCAGATGAGTGAATTATCTCCTTGACCCGGCGTACCCAATGGGTGGTGGATTCGCCCTCTCCCTGCTTACAATTCATCAAGTACACAATCGACATAGATTGCTTACAGGTGTCCTTGAAGTTCTGGATGAATCGGGCCTTTAATTCTTCCCATGAACCAATGGAATTGGGTGGCAAACCCTTTAAACAAGACCGGGCTATTCCATCTAACATCATGGTGAAATATTTAGCCATCGCCGCGTCACTGACTTCCAACAGCTCCATGGCCATCTCATAACTCTCGATCCATGCTCCGGGCTGTAAGTCGGCCATGTAATTCGGCACCTTTCGAGGTCCCTTGAAGTCCTTGGGCAACCGCACATTACGCGAAGCCGGAACCAGGCAAGGAACACCACTGGTTCTAGTGGCTACTCCCGCCTCAATCGAAGTTGTTGGATACTCTAGAAAATCTTGATGTGACGTCTGTTGAGCCGCTAGCTGAGCCGCCCGCTCGTTCTCCTGACGTATTCGATCTTGCACCGGATTATAGCCACCGGGTTGATTACGGTGTAGGGCATTGCTTGACAAAGCTTCCGACTCCATGTGCCTGCTGTAACTCGGGCTCCGGTTCTGGCGAGGTGGTGCTAACCAAGGCGGGGGAGTTGAGTGAATTTTGTTCCAGCTATAAGAATAGGTCTCCTGTTGAGCTAAGGCCGTCTGGAGGAGTTCTCTGACTCTCTGGGTCTCCACTGCTGCCGGGTCATCACCGTCCATAGGAAGAGCTGCCAAACATGTTGAAGCCGCAATTAAGTTCTCCATGGGGTTGGAAAAGTGACCCGGTGGGATCGGCACATAACGCGGCGGTGGCATGCTCACGTGAGGTGGTGCCATCTCCCGAGGCTGAGTCAGCCCTCCTGTTCCAGCTGTCATAAGCTGATTGGCCTCTGGCGGGTTACTTGGGTCGGCTTCGGGTGTAGCAAAAAGAACCCGAGGATCGTAATTCGGAGGTAAACAGGACTGAGTTTTCTGATGTCTCCTCCTCATTACCTCATTGGATGCGTTTAGGCTCATCGTGAGCTGGTAAGCTTCTGACTGCAAGTGCTATGCCCAGGCGTCGAGAGCCGCCCACTCTGTAGCTAGTCTGGTATCCTCAGCTGCCAAGGCCTCCTTGGCCTGAGCTATCTCCTCACGCACCTGTGCTACCGTTGCGTCATGCTCATCTTTGTGTGCAGGAATAACCGTGGCGGTTAACAGGGCCGTAAGCTTGTCCATAAGATCTATCAGCACCTGAGTTGGTGGGCGTACGGGGCCGCCTGCCCCGGCTGCTCCTAACCCGGACGTTACCGCTGCAGCAGCTGTAGAGTTTGAGCCGGGCTGAGTCCCAGCCATGAAGACTCCGGCCCATCTTGGCGGCTCACAGGGGTCCGGAATACTGATGCCATCGGAACAGCCCCCGAGCACGTCGTCTTGCACTTGCTACAATGAATCTGTTGAACCAGCGGACGAATCACCGTCTGAGAGGACGGTCGTCTCACCCCTATCTTCAGATCCTTCAGAAAGTTCCTCTCCGTGGATGCAGCCCACGAAGGCACGCCTCATGACCGCTTGAGTCCGGGTCTTCCTCGCACGCTGAGCCGTCTCGACGAGGTCGGTGCAGTTGTCCGGCTCAGGGCCCGGCTCACCGATCCGGCCGATGAAGACGTGGATTCCGCCGAAGGGGACCCGGTATCCGTACTAAATTGAGCCGGCGTCGGGACCCCAACCTTCGTTGTCGATGTAGATCTTGCCGCGACGACTCTTGGTCATCCGGCCCACTACGTATCCCTTGAGCCCTTCGAAGTTGCCCTTCAAGAACTCAAATCCACTGTGTGCTGGCCCCACAGTGGGCGCCAACTGCCGTGGAATAGTCACGTCAGATGTCCTCGTGAAAGGACTTAGTTGTGGCGCCATCGCAACTAGGAAGATTGAAGGGTTAAATCGGGACAAAGGACACGAGAGAGTTTATACTAGTTCGGCCCCTTACGGTGAAGGTAAGGCCTACGTCTAGTTGGGTTTGGTATTGATGTTCGATGACCAGGGAGCTAGATACGCTATGCCCGGCTCTCGATGAGTTGTTTCTTGCCCTAAGCCGCCAGTAGGTCGTCCCCTTATATACACGGGTTGACGCCCTATGGCCTACAGAGTCCCGGTCGGCTTATAAACAGTGTCCGGCTCGGTGACTAGTTAAGTCTACCTTTTGTTACAAGTCATGCTATCATGGCGGTTTACTACAACGGGCCTTAAGTCTCCTTTGGGCCTTAAGCCCTTTGTTGAATTGCCATCTTCATGCTTGGTCTTGGGCTTCTCTCTGATGAGTCTTCTTTGTGTAACCCGGCCCCTCCTGGGCGGCTTACACAAATAGTTATATCCCCAACAGGTAGTGTCGCCGGATGGCTTAGTACCGCATGTGTTTCGCTTGCTGGGCTTGTCAAGTGCAAAGGGGGATTCAAGTTTCTTGGGAATGGTCCATTGGCGCTTCCCGGATATAACATTGTCTTCTTTTGTAGTTGCTACAGACTTTTTCCCCTTGCTCTTACCCACCATCATGTCTATAGAACTTGCAGAAGTCAATGTCAGACGATTCTGCTCGAGGAGAATTACCTATGATCCAAGAGTTCTCCGGTGTTGTGCCGCACTCATTAGTAGGCTTCGTTGGCTTGCCGACATTTAACTTGGCAGGTGTTTTCTGGTTAACAAAGAAATAATGTGATAGGTTCAGTTTACGAAAATGAAGATGCATAATTGAGATAAATGAAGACAAATAAATGAAAACATACTCCCTCATCATCGTTATTCTAGTTTCCAACAACCTCGTCAGGCTGTGTCAAATCAATCACCGGCTCTAGACCGTCAGAGTCATCCTTGTACATGAATTCTTTTTTTTCTGATAGCCCATTCTGAAAGGAATCCACTTCTTTGTCTGCATCGTTGTTGCTGGAAGCCACAACAACCGTTGGCTTGTACATCACACCATTTTGGTTCAACTTCTCTAACAATCTCTGCATTACATAAAAAAGATTAATTAATGTGGGCATGGTTTTGCAACTTCATAGATGTTGTAAACATAAAATTAAGGGTGTGTCACCTCAGCTACTTGATCCGGTATTTCCTTCATTTGGTTGTGTATGTAATCCATACACCGCTTCATGATGAGCCTCATCATCTCGTCCGCATTTGAGGCTAACTTGGACTTCTTTGCCGCGGCAACAGCGGGCTTCGTTTTTGGCTTTTCTGGTTCGGGTACTTTGCGCTCCTGTGCCTTATACTCCTTGGTTATGTTGTCTTCAATCTGCATGTGAAATACAAGTACATGTGATCAATAAAAAATAATACAATTAATTATGTTATATAAAAGATTTCATAAGTACCCAACCTAATGAATTACCTAGACGTTACCACGGCCATAATCAAACTTGTCTCTCCTAGAGGTTGCAGCTTCAGTCCAATTCCTCATGAGAGGTTGCATGGACAAGCTAGGATTGAACGCGCATTCACCTTCCAAAGGCTGAACCTTCTCCCAGTACAAGTACTGCATGAATATGAAAAATTACAGTTAGTACTATACAATAGGTAAATTCGTAAGAATTTTTTTGCAATGGTACAAGTCTGAAAGGTGTACCTGCAGGAGAGCTAAGTTGCCTCTCGGCCATTGGCGGAGGTGTTTGCCTTTCCTCATGTTGCGAAGGCAGTCCAGTAGAACCCGGAGGGTGAACACATTCCAATTAATCTTGGATATACGTTTCACATCGTCCACCAATGCGTAATATTGCTTTGGGACAATCTTGCTCGACATGCGAGTAAGAACTGTTCCAAGCAACACAAGGACAACTTTATTTTTTGTGATGTCCACAATCAGATCATCGATGACTATATTACCTGTGGTCTTGCTCAGGAAATGAGGCGGCACTCGTTCTATAACATCCTCACCTTCCTCACTGAGAATATCTTCTGCCGACAGTCCGTGGTCCTCCAAGGACAAGATGCACCCAACATCCACGACACCGAGAGACACTTTGCCAACCAAGTCTTGTATAATGAATCTGCCCTTGCTAGGATAAAAAATCGCAACCATGTACCGGATCAACAGTGTACGCATCTTCAACGAAGGTATTTGAAGCATGCTATGAAGTGGTGTTTTGGTAAGTGCAGCTCGTTGACTGGAAGATAGACCGACAAGAAGTTTGCACCATTTTTCAATTACACAAACAATTTCTCCATTGAGTTCATCCATCCCGTTGAAAAAAATAGACTTGGTTACAGTAGCAAAAATTGTTTAATCAACTTTTTTCCTACCATACTATTGGAGAAAACATAATAATGGAATACACTATCCAACAGTAGATCAAAAAATATACAACATAATTCATTCATACTGAAACATTCAGTAGAGACACGTGTAACACATAAAATGGCAGTTTAAGAAGTACTTATTTCATCAATTAGTTTCAGAATCAAAAGTAACATAATTTATTTAATCATTTATTTTCATATGGTATTGTACAAATAGATATAAGAATCAGTGACACTGCCTAATTAATAGTGATTCGAAAAGAAATGTACAAAATTATGCATACTGGAACATGCATCAAAAAAACATGCAACACATACAATATTAGTGGGCGCCTGATAGTTGCAACATGCATGTCTTAGGGCATTGCTATAACTTAAAGTTTCTATGCTATAAGTAACACTGATTGAAAACTCTTGTTTACTCATCAGTCCAACCTAAAAGTGAAAGACATCAAACTACATGCAGGAACTAATTTCCAATCATAGGGCTATCTAATCTAATACACGCACAAACAAATCTACTATCATAGGCCTATCTAATCTAATACACGCACAAACAAAAAACATCTAATCCAACTGATGTAATGCGAACATTATGCGCTAATTACTCTTAGGCCTAACAAATCTAACACACGCACAAATAAAAGCATCATGAATGCGGTACGTGAAGGAAATATGCCCTAGAGGCAATAATAAAGTTGTTATTTATATTTTCTTATATCATGATAACTGTTTATTATTCGTGCTAGAATTGTATTAACCGGAAACTTAGTACATGTGTGAATACATAGACAAATAGAGTGTCCCTAGTATGCATCTACTTGACTAGCTCGTTAACAAAGATGGTTAAGTTTCCTAGCCATTGACATGTGTTGTCATTTGATGAACGGGATCACATCATTAGAGAATGATGTGATGGGCAAGAACCATCCGTTATCTTAACATTAATGATCATGTAATTTTATTGCTATTGCTTTCATCATGACTTATACATGTTCCTCTGACTATGAGATTATGCAACTCATGAATACCGGAAGAACACCTTGTGTGCTATCAAATGTCACAGCGTAACTGGGTGACTATAAAGATGCTCTACAGGTGTCTCCGATTGTGTTTCTTGAGTTGGCATAGACCGAGATTAGGATTTGTCACTTCGTGTATCGGAGAGGTATCTCTCGGCCCTCTCGGTAATGCACATCACTATGAGCCTTGCAAGCAATGTGACTAATGAGTTAGTTACGGGATGATGCATTACGGAACGAGTAAAGAGACTTGCCAGTAACGAGATTGAACTAGGTATGACGATACCGACGATCGAATCTCGGGCAAGTAACATATCGATGACAAAGGGAACAACATATGTTGTTATGTGGTTTGACTGATAAAGATCTTCATAGAATATGTAGGAGACCATATGAGCATCCAGGTTACGCTATTGGTTATTGACCAGAGATGTGTCTCGGTCATGTCTACATAGTTCTCGAACCCGTAGGGTCCGCACACTTAACGTTCGATGATGATTTGTATTATGAGTTATGTGATTTGATGACTGAAGTTTGTTCAGAGTCCTGGATGAGATCACACATAGGACGAGGAGTCTCGAAATGGTCGAGACATAAAGATTCATATATTGGATGGTTACATTTGGACACCGGAATGGTTCGGGTCATTGAGGGAGTCCTGGATTAGGGGGTCCTCGACCAGCCGGACTATGTACTGTTGCCGGACTGTTGGACTATGAAGACACAAGATAGAAGACTTCGTCCCGTGTCCAGATGGGACTCTCCTTTGCATGGAAGGCAAGCTTGGTGATTCGGATATGTAGATTCCTTTCTCTGTAACCGACTTTGTGTAACCCTGGCCCCCTCCTGTGTCTATATAAACCGGAGGGTTTAGTTCGTTGGACAATAATCATGTCCTCATAGGCTAGACTTCTAGGGTTTAGCCATTATGATCTCGTCGTAGATCAACTCTTGTAATACTCATATTCATCAAGATCAATCAAGCAGAAAGTAGGGTATTACCTCCATAGAGAGGGCCCAAACCTGGGTAAACATTGTGTCCCCCACCTCCTGTTACCATTAGCCTTAGACGCACAGTTCGGGACCCCCTACCCGAGATCCGCTGATTTTGACACCGACATTGATGCTTTCATTGAGAGGTCTGCTGTGACGTCGAAGATAGGCTTGATGGCTCCCCTTGTAATCAAGGACAACATCACCTCCATGGGAGCCCTGGCCTCAGGCCAAACCCTCCGGCTGGGCGGCTTTACCATGGTCGCCCGTTCGGCCATCGGGCCGATGATGACCTCTCTTGTCATCGAAAATCACCTCCACATCAGCTCAGAATACTCCGAACTGATGGATCCGACAGAGTTGTCGTCTTTAAATGAACTCCTGGATCGCATCGCCACCTTGGGAGTTTCTATGGACTATGATCGGATTGGGCTTAAACACAATCAAAGAGAAATTAAATCTCCACTGATCACCCATCAGATAGCGGTATTGGAGGAGCAATGCAACGACTCTTCCCCTATGTTGAGGATGAACTATGTTCAGATCTCTGAGCTCACAGAGCCGGATACTCACCCGCGGGAATATTTACAAGGAAACTCTCAACCAAATGGAAATAGACAGGAGCCGCATTGAGCAAAGCAGCACGACCTTCCGAGGAATTATTCCCAGTCGGGAAGCACGGTGTGCAGGAAAAATCACTATCGATGTGGTATTCGGCACGCCGGAGAACTATCGGTCCGAAGAGATAACCTTTCAAGTGGCCCCTTTTAACAGTGGATATCACGCCCTTTTAGGACGAGATGCATTTGCGAGCTTCCAAACTGTACCCCATTACGGGTACATGAAGCTCAATATGCCCGGGCCCAATGGAATCATCACTCTCATCAGTGATCCGGACATAGCACTCCGTGTCGAAAACAAAACCGCCGCCTTGGCCCTCGAGGCATTGTTTGAAGCCCTCACGGCCGAAGAATTAACCGCACTGCGCTCCACGGTGGATAGGGACAACGTTATACTTTATAAGTGATCCAAATCCACCTTCAAACCAGCAGACGAAATAGTCAAATTCCAGGTCCACCCAACGGACTCCACGAAGACAGCATCCATCGGGGCAGAGCTGGACCCCACGTTCGACGATGCACTACGGGCGTTCCTATGTGAAAACTGGGACATATTTGCCTGGCACCCTTCTGATATGCCAAGAATCCCACGCAGGCTGGCCGAACATAGCCTAAACATACTGAAGGGATACAAGCCGGTCAAGAAAACATTACAGTGCTTTTCTGAACCCAAATGACAAGCCATGGGAGAGGAGCTAGCCAAGTTACTCGAGGCCCGATTCATCAGAGAGATAAAACACCCGGACTGGCTAGCAAACCTAGTGATGGTACCAAAAAAAGGACAAATCCTGGTGCCTATGCGTCGATTTCAAAGACCTCAACAAGGCTTGCCCTAAGGATCCCTTACCCCTTCCCCGCATTGATCAGATCATCGATGCTACCGCAGGACACGACTCACTATGTTTCCTCGACACATACTCCGGATACCATCAAATCAAGATAAAGGAGTCCGATCAAGCTGCAATGGCATTTATCACCCCATACGGGCCTTTCTGCTTCAACACTATGCCTTTCGGGCTCAAAAACACCGGTGCACCTATCAACGCATGATTCAAACATGCCTGGAGAAATAAATCGGCAAGACATTTGAAGCATACGTGGATGGCGTAGTCATCAAAACCAGGCACGTCGAGTCCTTAATAGATGATCTGCGTCTCACATTTGACAACCTCCGAACATATGACATCAAGCTCAATCCAAAAAAGTGTGTTCTTGGTGTTCCCGTTTCCAATAGAGGAATTGAGGCAAACCCAACTAAAATCCGAGCTTTGTCACAGTTGGCCCCCTGTAAGGGAGTTTTGGTGATTGATGACAATGCCTTTGTGGGCTAATCGTGTGCATTGAGCTTTTCAGATATATCACGACTAAACACAAGACAATTTGATGCCCCTCGAAGATTATTGAAGACGGCGTTTCTCTACGGATTGGTTCGGTGGAGTTGAGTCGTAGGAAAGCCGTACTATTAAGAGGGGGTCCACTTTGGAAAGGTTTGGGTGGAATCTCACGTACACGTCACCTTTTGCATCGCCTTTCCTCTAGCTCTTTGGAGTGTTCCTCCGTCTCACCTTGTCTCTGCGAAATGAAGATATCCGTGTTGCTCTTCTCAGGCTAGCGGTAGTACTGCTCCTCAGAGCGGTACTACCGCAGGAGCCAGCGGTAGTACCAGGCTCCGGCACGGTAGTACCATGGGCTCCCACGGTAGTACCGCTCCTCATAAGCGGTAGTACCGTGAGTTCTGGACTGGCGCCGCTGCTCAAGCGGTAGTAGGTACGGATGTAATTTTTTACATCCGCGCTCTACGCGGTAGTACCGTGCTGCGGCACGGTAGTACCGTGGCGCCTGGCCAGGTACAGCAGCAGGAGCGGAGGTAGGGGCGGATGTAATTTTTTACATCCGCACCCTTCACGGTAGTACCGCACCCCTGGTCGCTGTAGTTCCGTGTCGGATTTTCGCTCGACAATTTCTTAACGGAGGTAGTCACGGATGTAATTTTTTACATCTGTGCCTATCGGGCCTGGCCTGTGGCTGACTTGCGGTAGTACCGCATGGGGCCGCGGTAGTACCGCGCCTGCGGATCTACCGCGCCCTGTCCATGCTTTTTTATTCAGGTACAGGCTCTGCCGCGCCACGGTAGTACCGCGGTCCGCCGCAGTAGTCCCGCAGGCCCGTGCGGTAGTACCGCTCCTGTGGTGCGGTAGTTCCACGGGTCACGGGCTGAGTGGTGGGTAACGGTTGGAATTGTCCCCCCACTATATAAGGGGGTCTTCTTCTCCAAGAAGACTCACCTCTTCCAACCCTAAGATCCATTGTTGCTCCAAGCTCCATTTTCGGCCGATCTCTCTCCCTAGCCAATCAAACTTGTTGATTTGCTCGGGATTGGGTGACAAGGCCCCGATCTACACTTCCACCAAGAGATATTCGATTCCCCCACTAATCCCTAGCGGATCTTGTTACTCTTGGGTGTTTGAGCACCCTAGACGTTTGAGGTCACCTCGGAGCCAAAGTCCATTGTGGTGAAGATTCGTGGTGTCGTTGGGAGCTTCCAATTAGGTTCTGGAGATTGCCCCAACCTTGTTTGTAAAGGTTCGGTCGCCGCCTTCAAGGGAACCAATAGTGGAATCACGGCATCTCGCATTGTGTGAGGGCGTGAGGAGATTATGGTGGCCCTAGTGGCTTCTTGGGGAGCATTGTGCTTCCACACCGCTCTAACGGAGACGTACTTCCCCTCAAAAGGAAGGAACTTCGGTAACACATCCTCGTCTCCACCGGCTCCACTCTTGGTTATCTCGTGCCTTTACTTGTGCAAGCTTATATGTGTTGTTTACCTTGCTTGCTTATGTGCTACTTGTTATTGCATCATATAGGTTGCTCACATAGTTGCATATCTAGGCAACCTACTTTGATGCAATGTTTAAATTGGTAAAGAAAAGATTAAAAAGTGTTAGTTGCCTATTCACCCCCTCTAGTCAACTATATCGATCCTTTCAATTGGTATCAGAGCCTCGTCTCTTTATTAAGGACTTTTCCGTCCGAAGAGTATGGTTGACACCACAGACGGTGTGGAGGAGCACTCCGGTGTGAATCCTATCTCGTCTACGGCTGATGGGGGAACCACGGTGTCTCGTGAGGAATTCAATGTGGCTTTGGACACATTGAAAACCTCCATGACGACCGAGGTTGAAAGCATGTTTACTAAATTCCTAGAAGGTCTTAAATTGTCTACCGCGTCGATGAAAGTGGGTGATCCCACTAACAATGTGAAGGATGCTACCTCCGACAAGGGGGAAGCTAATAGTGAAAAGGGTCCTTCTACTAGTGGTAGAAATGGCACCGGCATCTATGCCCATGTGGAACCTCCTACTTATGGAGGACCGATTCCCTCTACTCATTTAAATCATGCCGGTCCTCCTCCTAAGATTGTGAAAAATGAGGACTTTGATTCTTGGGTGTATCGCTTTAAGCGTCATTTAAATCATGTGAATACTAATCTTTGGAGAATCATTGAAGAAGGTTTCTATCCACATGACGGAAGCAACTTCACCCCTAGAGAAGCCGTGGATAATCAATTCAATGAGAATGCTCTCTTCATCATCCAAGATGCTATTCCTCCTGAAGATCTTCCTTATCTTCGACCCTATGCCATGGCCAAAGACGTGTGGCATTGCATTGTGTCTCTCTATCGTGGAAGCGCAAGCATTCAATGCTCCAACTATGAAGTGGTGCAAGATGAAGCCGATGAATTTGCAATGAAGGAAGATGAAGAACCTCGTGAGCTCTTTCGGAGATTAACCAAATTCGCGGTCTCACTCCGAGATCATGGGAGCAAGGACACGGATGACAATTGGATCAAACGCAAGTTCCTCAAGGCCATGATGCCCTACAACAAGGCCATGTCCTCCGTCATCTGTCAAAGACCGGACTTCCACTCCATGACCTCGAGTGAAGTGTTGGATGAGTTCATTGCTATGAGCATCTTGGACAAGACCGCTGACAACGCGATGCTCCGTTCTCAAAGAACAAAGAAGTCCAATCTTGCTTTGAAGACCAAGGTCATTGTGGAAGAAGAGGAAGAAGAGGAATATGAGGAGGGCAATCCCGAGGATACAAAATATGATTATCATGAACATGGCTCTTGCTTCGAGGAAATTTTGGAGCAAGAAGAACACAAGGCCTAATTTCAACAAGAACAATTCAAGTGGGTTCAAGGGCAAGCAACGAGTGAGAACTTGTTCCAATTGTGGCAATGTGAGTCACTTTGTTGTGGATTGTCCATACGAGAAGCGGTAAGACAATGGTGGCAAGCTCATTCGAAAAGACAAAGCCAAGTCCTTCCCCAACAAGAACAACTTCACCAAGAAGACTCCTACTCGAGGGTTAGTGGTTCAAGAAGAATACCATGAGGATGACGATGATGATGAAGATGGAGACGCAATGGTCATGGCCTCCGTTGCCATTGCTACTACTCCCCAGGTGTCTCTCTTTGATTCACCCAATGAGAACATCACCGCCAAGTGCCTCATGGCTAAAGCCACTAACAAGGTAACCCCCAACATCAAAACCACCATCATTACTAATCCTTCCATGACGGATTCCATTGATGAAAATGAGGGGTCTAATGAAGAGTTGAATGAGTTTGAGTCTTTTATGAGTAAACTCAAGGGTAAATCCAAGAAGCACTTTGTTTCTCTCTTGGAACAACTTGGTGAAGCCAATGACATGATCGAGGCTCATGAAGAAACCATCTCTAAGATGGAAGGTCATAGTCGTGACTATGCCATTGAGATATCGGATCTCTCTAATGCCCTTGAGGAAGAGCGTGGGCATCGTTCGACTCTTGAGGAGTCACACAACGATGACCATGCTAAATTAAAGAAAGATCTTGATCATGCTATTGTTGTCTCTCGTGTGGCAAACTCCGAGAAGAATAAACTTGGGGTTGATCTTGCTAGACTCAAAGAGGAGTTTGATGTACTTGACAAGGCTCACAAGGCCTTGAAGGGTGCTCATGCTAGTCTCAAGGAGTCTCATGCTCAACTCCAAGTGAAGTTAACCAAGGAGAAAGCCACTTTTCCTCATATGGTCTTAATTGATAACGCAAATGCTACTAACCCGTGTTGTGAGCATGTGCATCTTGTGGAGGAGAATGGCTAGTTAAAAGAGCAATTGAAGAAAGGTCTTGTGACATGCATTCAAGGTGAGAAAAACCTCAATGACCTTTTGAGCAATCAAAAGGAAGTTGTGGCCAAGGAGGGAGTTGGGTTTACCCCCAAGTCCAAGAACAAGAAGAAGAATGACAAGACCAAACGACCTCCCCCTCTCAAGCAAACATTTGTGGAGGGAGAAGGTGCTCCTATGGGGAAGAAGAACAATGTGAAGGGTGGTGATGTCAAGAAGGGCAATGCCACCCCTTCCAACAAAGCCGGCGACTTTAACCCCTCTTATGTGTTATGCCGTGCTAGTGATGGACATGTTTATGCAAAATTTGTTGGTTCTCCTTATGAGTATATTGAATGGTCTATTTGGGTTCCCAAGACCCTTGTTGCTAACATCAAAGGACCCGTTACTCAATGGGTACCTAAAACCAAGCATTGATTCCATGTAGGGGTTTGCTTCCGGTGGAGGATCATGGTTGCTCGATAATGGAGCAACAAATCATATGACCGGAAGCAAGGAGTTGGTGGTGGACATACACAAGATCCCATCTATGCCCACCAACGTCGAGTGGGGTCATGCCTTGTCACGCCCAATATGTGATACTATCCTAAAGAGACTCGAAGATCCCGCCAAGGATAGAACCGCATATTGATACGCTTTTGCCAGGTGGATATCATTACATCAACATTACATAATAGATGGGGATACATACAAAAGACATACAATGCCACATGAATACAACATCATCTTACATAAGAGCACCATCCGGCTACGGATGAAACACAAACAAAAACTCAAACGACATCCACCCTGCTAGCCCAGGTTGCCGACCTGGAACCTATCCCCTGATCAGAGAAGAAGCAGAAGAAGAACTCCAAAACAAGCAAACATCGCTCTCGCATCACGATCATCGCATAACCTGTACCTGCAACTATTGTTGTAGTAATCTGTGAGCCAAGATGACTCAGCAATCCCATTACCATGGGTATCAAGACTAGCAAAGCTTAAAGGGTAAAGGAATGGATAAGTGGTGAGGTTGCAGCAGCGACTAAGCAAATATGGTGGCTAACTTACGCAAACAAGAGCGAGAAGAGAAGCAACAGAACGGTCGTGAAGCTAGCAATGATCAAGAAGTGATCCTGAAACTACTTACGTCAATCATAACCCAAAACTGTGTTCACTTCCCGGACTTCGCCGAAAAGAGACCATCACGGCTACACACACGGTTGATGCGTTATAATTAAGTCAAGTGTCAAGTTATCTACATCTGGACATTAACAAATTCCCATCTGCCACATAACCGCAGGCACGGCTCTCAAAAGTTTATACCCTGTAGGGGTGTCCCAACTTAGACCATCACAAGATCTCACGTTCAATGAAGGATATTCCTTCTCCCAGGAAGACCCGATTAGTATTGGAATCCCAGTTTACAAGACATTTCGACAATGGTAAAACAAGACCAGCAAAGCCGCCCGATGTGCCGACAAATCCCGATAGGTGCTGCACATATCTCGTTCTCAGGGCACACCGGATAAGTGAAGCGTATAGGTACAAACGTAACCCAAGTTGCCAAGGGACGGTCCCGCGCGATGCTCTAGTTTGGACCAACACTCGGAGGAGCACTGGCCCGAGGGGGGGGGGTAAATAAAGATGACCCTCGGGCTCCAGAAACCCAAGGGAAAAAGGCTTAGGTGAGGCAAATGGTAAAACCAAGGTTGGGCCTTGCTGGAGGAGTTTTATTCAAAGCGAACTGTCAAGGGGGTCCCATAAATCACCCAACCGCGTAAGGAACGCAAAATCAAGGAACATAACACCGGTATGACGGAAACTAGGGCAGCAAGAGTGGAACAAAACACCAGGCATAAGGCTGAGCCTTCCACCCTTTACCAAGTATATAGATGTATTAATTAAATAAGAGATATTGTGATATCCCAACATAATCCTGTCCATCATGGAGCAAACTTCAACTTCACGTGCAACTAACAACGCTATAAGAGGGGCTGAGCAAAGCGGTAACATAGCCAAGCAATGGTTTGCTAGGAAGGGTGAAAAGGTTAGAGGCTGACATGGCATTTTGGGAGGCTTGGAGAACAAGTGATAGGTAGCCCAGCATAGCGATAGAATGAAGCAACTAGCATAGCAATGATAGTAGTGAGATCCAGGGTTGTCGTCATCTTGCCTGAAATCCCGCTAGGAAGAAGAACGAGTCCATGAAGAAGACAAGCGGACGTGGTCGAACGAATCCTCACAACTCTGGAATGAATCCGAAGCTAACGAGAGAAGCAACCCAGAAATAAGCAAACAACATGGTAAAAAACCATCACATAAATATGGCATGATGCACAATCAAGTATGATGCATGTCCGGTTTAATGAGGCATGGCATGGCAAAGTGCACAAACAACACTACAAGTTAAGTGGAGCTCAATATGTAACAAGTTGCATATTGACGAAACACCACAACAATTATTTAGTTCTCTCTCGGTTTTTTACCCAACAATATCAAATGTTTTTAATCATGGCAAGAGGTGAAGAATAAGTAAACTAACTATTTAGGCAAGTTTAAATGAGGCCGGAACAACAAACAACAATTCCAGAAAATCCCCATATGCATATTTCGAATTTGGTACTGTTCTGCCCTAAAACATATTTTATTGTTGTTAAACAATAAAACAAAGTGCACCATGTTAATCTATGCATTTTTCCACCCCATTTAGATATAAAGTTTATTAAATTTGGAGCTACGGTTATTTAGATATGAAATAAATCATTTTAGCATGGCATTTGAGCAAATTTAAACAAACAACATTTTAAACATGGATGAAAGTGGCATATTATTAATCTACACAAATTTCTAAGCATTTTACATGTTTAAATAATTTTAATATGATGCATGGTTTGTGAGTTATTAAATGCATGAAGAACAGGGGTTTTTCTGTAAAACAGTAATCCTGGGATAATGCTAAAATCGCAGACAGGGAAAAAAACTACATCGGGCAGAATCTAGCTTGGCTAACAGGAGCAGAGGCGCTGGAGGCTCACCATGGGCCTTGGCCCGTTCGGTGGATAGGGGAGGTAGGGCGTGAAGTGGGGGGCTGGAGACGCGCTGGGCCTTGGCGCCCTTGCAACCCACGCACGCGACGAGGAGGCACGAGGTAGCAGGCGTCGCCCTTCTCTGCTTGATGCAGAGACTGGAACTGGGCGCTGGAGCTTCAGGTGAGACAGGAGACGACGACTACGTGGGGAATGCAAGGAGGCGGCGGAGACGAGCGGATCCAGGCGCGTGACGGCGTTCTCCGGCGAGGTAGCACGCGGGCGGAGCTGAAGGAGGTGGCGCATGTTCTCTGTTCAAAACACAGAGAAAGACAGAGTTTCGACAGGAGAGACAGCGAGAAGAAACAGAAGGAAAAGTCAAGGGCCAGGGGACGGCCTGATGGTTCGGTCGCCGGCGACGGCAGGCGCAGGTCTGCTCCGGGGGTGCGGGGTCCTGGAGGCAGGGACGAGACCGGCGACGCAGGGCCTCATCGGATCGGTCGAAGGCAACGACGAACAGAACAGGACGACAACGGGAGCTGGGGCTTCGTGGCCACGACGGGGCTCCTGCAGCTGCTATACCAGTAGAGAAAAATAGGTCAGAGAGGGAGAGAAAGAAGGGGGTGAATCAAGGAGGCAGAGGAGGGCCGGCGGGGCTCATCTGTTGGGGACTTGGGGTCCGGTCGTCGGAGCTGCGGCCGTGAGATGGTCTTGTAGGTTCGGGCGGCGGATGGAGCAGCTCCGGCGGTGGCGCTCGAGATGAGCAGGGATCGACCCCTGGCTCTTTCTTGCGGGTGTTCCTGGTAGGAGGGGATGGATCAATGGAATTGGTAGGTTGTGGTTGGCCCGATTTGGAAAACGAGGAGGAAGGTGGCGGCTTCGGTTGGTGGTTTGGATTGGGAGGGTATCCCAGGAAGGAGGAGACAGTGGGCTGGCAGCGGCGGAGGATAGGACAAGCCCCTAGAAGTTAGGGTTAGGCAGTTTATATAGGTAGGTGATTAGGGTTGGGATTAAGTCGGTCCGTCCGATCTTAATCGGGCGGTCAAGAATAAATAGGTAGGGAGAGTCCAATAAAGAGCCTAAGATACTTTCGGGATGCTTGGGGATGATCCGAATCCAACAGTCATGATAGCCCAGTCCGGGTCCGGGAGAAGTTTTCGGACTAGGTTGCGGAGGTGGTCGGTGGCTGTGCAGAGAGGCTCAAATGATCAGACAACAAATGAACGGTTGCTCTCGAAAGGGACAACAAAGGCAAGGGGGGAACGCGGCAACTATGAACGGATGCAAGCTTTATGAAAACATGTAATTGCAATGCGCATGATGCTATGAGATGAAATGCATGACATGAACAAAATGCAAAACAAAAGACAAAAACCCAACCACGGAGGAAAAACATAACACATAGCCGGAAAAGGCAAGAGTTAGAAATTACGAATATGGAAAGTTGTATCCGGGGCGTTACATGCCTCGTCTTCTAAGGTATTGAGTCTTGGCAAGGTTGTCATTTCTCATGATCTAACAATCAAGAAAGTCATGCTTGTCGAGTCCCTTGCATTCAATCATATTTCCGTTCGTCAACTTGCACTCATGGGTTTTGCCACCTTCTTTGATATTGATATCGTGGCCCTCTTGTGGAGCAAGACTCTTAAAGTAGCCTTTGTTGGGCATGTCGAGAACGGTCTCTATGTGATTAACTTTTCGGAGCGACCCACTAAGACCGCGACATGCCTAATGGCTAAAGTTGATGTGGGATGGCTTTGGCATCGCCGTTTAGCCCACGTCAATATGAGATCTTTGCAAGGTCTTCTCAAGGGGGACCATGTCTGTGGACTAACAAATGTTAGTTTTGCCAAAGATCGTGCTTGCAGTGCTTGTATCGAAGGGAAGCTTCATGAGAAGGCTCACCCTCCCACGACTATCATCTACTCGAAGAGACCCTTGTAGCTCCTTCACATGGACCTCTTTGGGCCTCCATCCTTTGATAGTCTTGGGGGTAGAAAGTATTTCTTGGTGATTGTGTATGATTACTCAAGATATACTTGGGTATATTTCTTCAAGAGGAAGAGTGAAACTCAACAAACCGTCATCGACTTTGCAAATGAAGCTCAACACCAACATGATGCAAAGATCTTGACAATAAGAAGTGACAACGGCACCGAGTTCAAGAACTACACCTTGGATGAGTTTCTTAGTGATGAGGGGATCAAACATCAATATGCTGCACCATATACCCCTCAACAAAATGGTGTCGCGGAGAGGAAGAACCGGACGTTGATGGATGCGGCAACAACCATGATGGCAGAGTTCAAGTCTCCATACAACTTTTGGGCCGAATCCATCAACACAGCATGTCATGCATCCAATCGGCTCTATCTCCGCAAAGTCTTGAACAAGACTCCTTATGAAATACTCACCGGTAACAAGCCCAACCTCAAGTACTTCCGGGTGTTCGGGTGTAAGTGTTTCATTCTCAACAAAGGTGTTCGTTTGTCTAAATTTTAGGCTAGAGCTTATGAGGGCATATTTGTTGGTTATGCTTCAAACTCTCATGCTTACCGTGTCTTCAACAAGTCCACCGGACTCACTGAGGAGACGTGTAACGTAGAGTTTGATGAGAATAACGGCTCCCAAGTGGAGCAAAGTGGTACTTGTGATGTAGGTGATGAAATTCCTCCCAAAGCCATAAGAAGAATGGGTATTGGTCATATCCTACCCACTGAGGAACCCCTTGTGGCCGAAGGAGAAGGACAATGCTCCACTCAAGTGGAACCATCACCAACCCAAGACCCACACGCTTCCGAAGAACATAGTGAAGGCCCTCAACCTCGTGAACAAGACCAAGGGCAAGATCAACCTCAAGATGGTGATGATTCACCAAATGATGCCCAAGGTCAAGTTCTCCCCCTCGAGCAAGTTCAAGATCAAGAGAAATCTCAAGATCTTGAACAAGCTCAAGATAGCGCTCAAGATAATCAAGTTAATCCTCCTCCCTCAGATCCTAGGAGGAATTAGAGTGTTGTGCCGCAAAGATCGCTTCCAAGCTCACCACCAAAGGTCATCTCATGGAGAATGTGGTTGGAAGCCTAAGAAAGGGGGTAAGCACTCGTAGACAATTAGCAAACTATTGTGAACATCACGCGTTTTTCTCTTGTGTTGAACCCCAAAAGGTCTATGAGGCGCTCGAAGATTCGGATTGGCTCAATGTCATGCATGAAGAACTCAACAACTTCGAGTACAACAAGGTGTGGAGATTGGTGCCAAGGCTGTCGGGGAACCACAACGTCATTGGAACCAAGTGGATTTTCAAGAACAAGCAAGATGCTCATGGGAACATCATTCACAACAAGGCAAGTTGGTAGCACAAGGCTACTCCCAAGTTGAGGGTATCGACTACGGTGAAACCTTTGCTCCCGTTGCCCGCCTTGAATCCATTCGTTTGTTGATTGCTTATGCCTCCCATCACAACTTTAAGTTACAACAAATGGATGTGAAAAGTGTTTTTCTTAATGGTCCTATTAATGAGTTGGTTTATGTCAAGCAACCCCCCGGGTTCGAGGATCCCTACTTCCCGGATCATGTGTATCAACTCGATAAGGCACTCTATGGCCTTAAACAAGCCCCACGTGCATGGTATGACCACCTTACCGAGTTGTTACAAGATCGTGGATTTGAGGTTGGGCAAATCGATCCCACTCTTTTTACTAAGAAGGTCAAAGGGGAGTTGTTTGTATGCCAACTATATGTTGATGACATTATCTTTGGTTCCCCTAACAAATTTTTCAATGAGGAATTTGCCGCTCTCATGACCTCTAAGTTCAAGATGTCTTCGATGGGAGAGTTGAAGTTCTTCCTTGGTTTTGATATCAAACAAAGAAGAGAAGGTACCTGCATCAACCAAGCCAAATACATTCAAGACATGCTAAAAAGATTCAAGCTAAGTGATGTCAAGCCGGCTTCTAGTCCAATGCCTACCAAGCGCCAACTTGACATTGATCCCAATGGTAAAGCAGTGGATCAAAAGGTATATCGCTCCATGATTGGATCCTTGCTTTACCTTTGTGCATCTAGACCGGATATAATGTTGAGTGTGGGAATTTGTGCACGGTTTCAAGCCGCACCGAAGGAAAGCCACTATGTGGCGGTCAAGCAAATCTTTCGATAGTTGGCTCATACCCCAAACTTTGGCTTATGGTACCCAAGAGGAGCAAACTTCAAGCTTGAAGGTTATACGGATTCAGATTGGGCGGGAGACAAAGTGGATAGGAAGTCCACTTCCGGAGGGTGCCAATTTCTTGGTTGCTCTTTGGTCAGTTGGTCTTCCAAGAAGCAAAGTTGTGTGTCTCTCTCGTCCACCGAAGCGGAATATGTGGCGGCCGGTAGTTGTTGTGCACAACTCCTATGGAAGAGGCAAACTTTAAAGGAATACAGTGTCATTTGTGCCAAAGTGCCTCTTTGGTGTGACAATGAAAGTGCCATCAAGATTTCTCTCAACCTGGTGCAACACTACAAGACAAAGCATATTGAGATTCGGTATCACTTCATCCAGGATCATATTAGGCGAGGTGAGATCAAGCTCAAGTATGTTAACACTCATGACAACCTTGCAGATATTTTCACGAAGCCCTTGGATGAAGCAAGATTTCGTGAGTTAAGGCATGAGATAAATATCATTGATTCGAGCAATGTGACTTGAGCCCTTGCACACCCTACCTCACTCAACTTGTTGTCTAGTTTAGGTGTAGGCATGGACAAAGGGGGAGTGTTGTTCTCAAAATGAACTCTTCCTCCCCCCATTATTCATAAATCGATCAACTCTTTCACATTAGCCATTTTTGATGGTACTTGTGCTTCAAAGATGAGTTTTGGTCATGGACCCAAGGATAATTCTTCGCGGTGCCATACCAATTGACTCAAACATAGGTGGCTCCGGCCACCGCCCTCCCTTTGGAGAAGTTGTGTCTCGTTGTTGGTCTTCATTGCAGTGTGGCTTCCTCTTCTCCTTGTCGTGTTTGGGTTGTCGTTTGTGTTTGCCTCTTAGTTGGTCGGTGCTTTTCCGGAGGTTGTTTTGCTTTTTCTCCCTTTTCTCTTGTGTGTTCTTGCACTTTCTTGGTTTACGATACTACCGTGGTGAGCCACGGTACTACCGCAGGAGTTGGTGGCTCTACGTTTAGTGCGTGGCCCTCCAGGGGCATGGTACTACCGCTACCTCCGCGGCAGTAATTTTTTACTGCCACTGAAAGAGCGGTACTACTGCCCAGCGTGCGGTACTTCCGCCCGAGCGGTACTACCGCGATGACCCGTGCTACTTCCATGCCCACGCGAACGGGTGGGGGTTAAGAGCGGGACAGGGGGAGTTCTAACTCCCCCATACCCATTCATCTCTACTCCCCACCCCGTCTCTCTCTCTCTCCTGAGCAAGAACGGCGCCAGAAGCCTTCGCCGGATCTCCGTCTCCGGCCGCTCTCCTCGGATTCCGACCGGTGGGATCGTTGCCCACCTCGCCCTCTTGCCATGGACCAAGGTTTTTCCCCAAGTTCCTCTCCTTTTTGTCCTTCCTTGTGCTTTTAGGTTTTGGGGAGATGCTTGTGGTGTTCTTGACATTTTTGGCTAAATCTTTGCAAGTGGGATTCGTAGGAGAGTGGTAGTGTAGTTTGCATGCTCATTGGATAGTCAAAATAGTTCCGGTTGATCAACGGTACCGAAGTTGTCGTGCTGAGGTTCTAGATCTAGATCCGCGACCTGTGTCATGGTTTTTGATCCGTGCGGTACTACTGCTCCTCCTGGAGCGGTACTACCGCAGCCTCACCTGGTGCTGACGTCTTGCGGTACTTTCGCACCTTGGTGCGGTACTACCGCTTGGCATCCGGAAGTAAAAAATTACTTACGCCCCAAGCGCGGTACTACCGTGCCACCCCGGCACGGTACTACCGCGGCTGGAGAGGATGTAATTTTTTACATCCGTAACCCTGCCCGGTACTACCATAGATTCATCCAGCGCCCTTTTGTGTTGTCCAGATCTCATGCTTTGTGTTTCTTTTGGTTTGGTTTTGATCCGTCTTGTTCCTGTGCATGTTTTTGTATCTTTGTGTCTAGGTGGTGGCTCCGGTTCCTTTGCTCGTCGCTCGAATCCCGGCGGTGACACAGGGTCAAAGCGGCTGCGCAACCCAGATGAAGCTCCAGAGGGGTCCTCTGCTCCCCTACGCAGGACCAAGCACACCGCCAGCAAGCAGAAGGAGCCCGTCATGGGCATGGATGAGATGCCCCATGCCGAGTTTGTCATTCGAAGGAAGATCAATCCCTATGTGACTCCCCGGGCTAGCTCGCGGGGCAATGATCTCTTCTGGAACAAGCAGCAGAATCTGATCTATATGGATGTGATCAAGGCCAAGCAGAATCACTACGTCAAAGTTCACAGGATTGACATGCCTCACATGAGGCAGGAGAAGCACCGTGGGTACTTTGGAGAGGCTTTGGATCTGGTGGAGCAGTTCGGCATTGAAAACATGCTCACCTCCCACAAGGATTTTGATCCGGAGACCATAGCATAGTTCTTTGCTTCGGTCCACTTCGGTGTTGATGAAGCAAGGACCATGACTTGGATGACCAATGGTCGACGGATGTCTGCTACCTGGAAGGAGTTCATGGAGTTGCTTCAAGTTCCCGATGATGGGCTCGACTCGCCAGTTGGAGTTCTCCCTCATGCCAACTCAGAGTCTGCCAACAAGAACAAGCTCATGCCATTCCTTGTTCAGAAGACTCTTCCTAGCGCGAAGAAGGTGTGGGTGCTTAACCCCTACCTTGACATCATGCACAGGCTCTTCCGGAACACACTCTTCCCACGCATTGGTGACATGGGACAGGTGCATGCTTATCTCGTTGACATGATGCTCCTTTGTGAGGAGGCCCGTCAGGCTTAGACTCAGCCACTTGATGTCTCACATATCATGTGGTGTGAGCTTCAGTTCGTCGTGTTCAACCGTAACGTCCCCATCTATGGGCCTTACCTGTTTCACCTGATCTCCAAGACTTGGGAGCAGCTCTTTCCCAATGATGAGTTTGAAGCTCCAGGCTGGATTCGTCATGAGCCCATCAAGCTCCGCATCAAGCCCCAATGGGATAACACCACCACTGCTGCTGAGGCTGCCAGGATGGTTGTGGATGAGGAGGAGATTGAGGAGGAAGAGGCTGCTGAGGACCGTTCTACTTTCCCTCCTCCCTCTACTGATCCCTCTTGGGCGAAGAAGCTGAAGAACAAGATGAAGAGGTTGTTTTGCATGCAGGTTCAGGGTCAGTACAAGGCCCATGTTGCTCAGAAGGAGAGTCACCATCGCGACATCAGGATCTTGAGGGCGTGCAAGGAGGACGTGGCCAGCGGCTCTGAGAAGCACATCACCCCCGAGGCTGCCAGTGGACCGATTCAGAGGAGGAGTATGTTCTTGCTGCGGAGTCTGGCAACGACGAGTCGTTTTCTGCCTGAGCTACCACCTTTGTTGTAGGTGCCCTCTCTGCCCTTTTGGTGTCTGGATGCCAAAGGGGGAGAGAGTGTAGGATTTGCTTGTCGTGTGTCCTGTGTTTCGTCGTTTGCTTTGCTTTCCATCGTTGAACTTGGTTGCTTTGGTTTGGTTGTGCTCGTGAGACTAAGTTTATCATATGGTGTAAGACATATGCACTCTATCGTACCTTATTACCTTATTGAGCTTATGCTAAATCGTGCTATTTATGTTGTTCTCATATCTACTATCTTGTTTAGTGTTAGCCTTACCATTGCAAGATATGCTTTGTTTCTAAAATATAGGGGGAGTGGTGATCCTAATATTCGTGTCGTGCGGTCCAAAGCACTTTACTCTCTAGCACAAATCTAGGGGGGGCTCGTCTATATTTTAGAGATCTGGGGGTTTGCTTGTGCTATATTCATTCCCTTTGTGCAAATCCCGTATTGTCATCAATCCACCAAAAAGGGGGAGATTGTAAGGGCATTCTTGTCCCTCAGTAGTTTTGGTGATTGATGACAATGCCTTTGTGAACTAATCGTGTGTATTGAGCTTTTCAGATATATCACGACTAAACACAACATGATTTGATGCCCCTCGAAGATTATTGAAGACAGCGTTTCTCTACGGATCGGTTCGGTGGAGTTGAGTCGTAGGAAAGCCGTACTATTAAGAGGGGGTCCGCTTTGGAATGGTTTGGGTGGAATCTCACGTACACGTCCCCTTTTGCACCGCCTTTCCTCTAGCTCTTTGGAGTGTTCCTCCGTCTCACCTTGTCTCTGCAAAATGAAGGTCTCCATGTTGCTCTTCTCAGGCTAGCGGTAGTACTGCTCCTCAGAGCGGTACTACCGCAGGAGCCAGCGGTAGTACCAGGCTCCGGCATGGTAGTACCATGGGCTCCCACGGTAGTACCGCTCCTCATAAGCGGTAGTACCGTGAGTTCTGGACTGGCGCCGCTGCTCAAGCGGTAGTAGGCATGGATGTAATTTTTTACATCCACGCTCTAGCGGTAGTACCGTGCTGCAGCGCGGTAGTACCGTGGCGCTTGGCCAGGTACAGCAGCAGGAGCAAAGGTAGGGGCGGATGTAATTGTTTACATTTGCACCCTTCACGGTAGTACCGCACCCCTGGTCGCGGTAGTTCCATGTCGGATTTTCGCTCGACAATTTCTCAGCGGAGGTAGTCACAGATGTAATTTTTTACATCTGTGCCTACCGGGCCTGGCCTGTGGCTGACCTGCGGTAGTACTGCATGGGGCCGCGGTAATACCGTGCCTGCGGATCTACCGCGCCCTGTCCGTGCTCTTTTATCCAGGTCCGGGCTCTGCCGCGCCCACGGTAGTACCGCGGTCCGCCGCGGTAGTACCGCAGGCCCGTGCGGTAGTACTGCTCCTGTGGTGCGGTAGTTCCGCGGGTCGCGGGCTGAGTGGTGGGTAACGGTTGGAATTGTCCCCCCACTATATAAGGGGGTCTTCTTCTCCAAGAAGACTCACCTCTTCCAACCCGAAGCTCCATTGTTGCTCCAAGCTCCATTTTCGGCCGATCTCTCTCCCTAGCCAATCAAACTTGTTGATTTGCTCGGGATTGGGTGACAATGCCTCGATCTACACTTCCACCAAGAGATATTCGAGTCCCCCCACTAATCCCTAGGGGATCTTGTTACTCTTGGGTGTTTGAGAACCCTAGATGGTTGAGGTCACCTCGGAGCCAAAGTCCATTGTGGTGAAGCTTCGTGGTGTCGTTGGGAGCCTCCAATTAAGTTGTGGAGATTGCCCCAACCTTGTTTGTAAAGGTTCGGTCGCCGCCTTCAAGGGCATCAATAGTGGAATCACAACATCTCGCATTGTGTGAGGGCGTGAGGAGATTACGATGGCCCTAGTGGCTTCTTGGGGAGCATTTTTCCTCCACACCGCTCTAACGGAGACGTACTTCCCCTCAAAAGGAAGGAACTTCGGTAACACATCCTCGTCTCCACCGTCTCCACTCTTGGTTATCTCATGCCTTTACTTGTGCAAGCTTATTTGTGTTGTTTACCTTGCTTGCTTGTATGCTAGTTGTTATTGCATCATATAGGTTGCTCACATAGTTGCATATCTAGCCAACCTACTTTGATGCAAAGTTTAAATTGGTAAAGAAAAGATTAAAAAGTGTTAGTTGCCTATTCACCCCCCCCCCCCTCTAGTCAACTATATCGATCCTTTCACCCCCCCCCCAACATACCTTAAACAGGTCCAAAAATTATCCAGATGTGTGACAGCTTTAAGCCGCTTTATCTCCAGACTAGGAGAAAAGGCATTGCCGCTGTATCGCCTTCTCCGTTGCACCGAACACTTCGAGTGGACGGATGCAGCAACGACCGGATTGGAAGAAATAAAGGCTCTTCTAGCAAGCAACCCAATCCTGGCCGCGCAAAACGTCAGCGAACCCAAGTTATTATACATATCAGCAACACACCAAGTCGTGAGCGCAGTGCTCATCGTCGAATGAGAGGAGGACTGTCGTGGTCGGCACACGGCAGATGCCAAGGGATGGCTAAAGAGAGGAGGAGGCTCGAGGGCGCTGGTGGGCTCCAGAGGTGAGGTTGATATGCGTGGGCGTGGGACGCCGGACATACCCAGGTTCGGTGCTCTCCAGAGAGATAACACCCCTAGTCCTGCCGAGTTTAGTTGGATGATTGATAGTACAATGTCGTTCCTGGAGCTGTATGGAGGAGGAAGGAAGTTGGCCAAGGCTTGGGCTGCTCCTTCTCCCCGGTGTCGCTGTTGGGTGGCTAGTCCTATGCTTGCCTGTGTTTCTCTTACATATGTCTCGTATCTCTCTCGTATCGCATGGCCTGCCCCTGTAGGCGTGGGCTCCTGGGGGGTTTTATAGATCAACCCACCTAGGGTTACAATGGTAATATGCCGAGTCGGTGGGTCCGTATTGTTGGTGTCCGGGGTACCAGGCTGGGTCCCGCTTGTGGGCTTGTGGTTCACCGGGTTCCCCTAGGTGCGGGCCCTGTGTGCCTAGGGGGACTGTGCGCCATCCTGTCGATCGTCAGGGTGTGGCCGAGTTGAGTCGTGTACAGTGCTCTCCGTCAGGCTGCCGCTTGATGTCGTCAGCGGTGAGGGCGGGAGCACTGTTGCCACACCAGCCCTGGTCAGCGGGTAGGTAAGGGGTACTGTTGCCACACTCCAGCTGACCATAGGCATGGGCGAGAACATTGTTGTCTTGGTCATCAGTGGTTGAGGTCTCGTCCCATCGTATGGCGTAGATGGGACGGGAGCTGACCCGTGGCTGGGTTGCCGTGGATGCCACGGGTGGATTGGCTTGCTAGGGAAGCCATGGTTGCGCCGGGTTGAGTTGCCTTGCGCCAGCTGCTGCGGCCGGGTCGACGTACCTTGCCGAGTCGAGGGGCTTGGCCAGGTTGCGGGCCTTGCTGGGTCAAGCGACCTGGCCAGGCGCGTGCCGGTTCACGTGGCGATGCGGGCCCCGCTGTTTTTGAAAAGGATCCGGGTTCCGTTGCCTGCCCGGGCTTCATCCCCCCAACAGTAGTCCCCGTAGCTATGAAGGTCCGCCGTCTTTGGATGAGTGGGCCTTCGCAGTTTCCCCCTTGACCAAGGCAGAATCTGCGAGCGCCGGGTCCGGCAACACCCACTGTGTGCCAGTTTTCTCAGAAACCGGATCGCGGCATCCCGGCCGTGGCGGGAACCGAGAAGTCTGTCGAATCTTGAGGCGATCCCTCGGGCTTCGTGTAGGCGCCACGTGGCACCCGGAAGTCGGAGGGGCCTGACAGGCCACGCGCGTGACGGGACCGGGCGACGGGCCGGGGCCCGCCGCCGCGTGCCCTTGGCCCATGCACGCGGATTTATTGTGGCGTCTGGGGGCCGGTTGCACTTCCCCGAGCAGTTAGTCCGCGTGTACGTGCGCACTTATTGCGGGGCAGTGGAACGGGCGTGTGTAGACGATCCCACTCCCCCACGTTTGAACTGGGGGTTATAAGTTGAGGGGGGCAAGGGGGCGGCGTACATTATTCTCGCTCGCGCCCTCCTGTCCCCCTGCTCCTGCTCTGCTCTTTGCCACCGACGCACAGCTGCACCCGCGGCCCCGAGCAGAGATCTCTCCGTCGTCCATCTTCTCTCTTTCTCTTCCGGTGATGTCGCTACCATCGGGCTCCTGGATGGGCTCGACCGTCACCACCGACGACATCACCTATCTTCGGTCTTCGCGGCGCCTGCCGCGGGAGACGGACGTTGGTGTACGTCTGCTGCGCGGCGAGCAGAGGCCCCGGCCCGAGGGGCAGGAGCACGCCGTCTTCCTCACGCATTTCGAGCGTGGTTTCGGGCTGCCGGCGAGCACCTTCTTCTGCGTGTTCTTGGAGTTCTTCGGGCTCCAACCGCACCATCTTGGTGCCGGCGCCATCGTCCAGCTCTCTGGCTTCATGACCCTGTGTGAGGGGTACCTAGGGGTCGAGCCGATGATCGACCTCTGGGCGCGCTTCTTCTCCTTGAAGTAGCAGGGCCCGTCGGCCAGGGAGTTCGCCAACTGCGCCGCCGCCGTCATCTCGAAGCGGTCGGGGGCGGACTTCCCCAAGATCCCGCTCGAGGATTCTGCCAAGAAGTGGTAGAACTCCTTCTTCTACGTCCGCAACCATGGTGCGGACTACATTAATCTTCCTCCCTTCGCCGTCGCGCCGTCGTGGGCGAAAATGAACTAGGGCTACTCGCTCCAGCGCCCGTCGCAGGAAATCGTCAATCTCTGTGAGTGGGTGACGGTGATCAGGATGCAGGAGGGGCTCTCCGGCACCGACCTCCTTGCCGCGTTCATCACCCGCTGGTTCCTTCCGCTTCAGAGGCGCTCCTGCCTCATTGGCGAAATGATCGGGCTTCAGGACGCCAACCGGATGGGGTCGACGCGGCTGTCTGCGGTGCAGGTCGCGCACGGCGTGAACTAGATCTCCAAGGCCAATCTTGGGGAGGACTATTGATTCGGCAAGGCGCCGTACAGCGAGTCGAACCCGGCGCCGCAGGTGAGCGTCTGGTCTTCTTATTTTGCCGCCGTGCATCTTCTTATTCGTCCCGTAGCGACACGGGAGTTACTTATGGACGTGAGCCGGCATCCTTACGCCCGGGCTCCGTCGCAGGTGGCGCCGGTGGCACCAAAGGAGCCCGGGGCTCATGGCGGCGAGGAGGTGGCCGAGCCGACGTCGGCGCTGGGCGTTGCGCGGGTAAGTTTTGAATCTTTTCTTCTTCACTTGTCTTGAGTTGTTGATCATGTCGCGGCACTGGCGATGCTGACACATGTTGTTGGTGTAGCGGCGTTGGGCGAGGGAGGCGGTGAGGCGGGCTGAGCCGGGTCCTCACATGGGGCGGCGCCGAGCCGCCCACATGGGAAAGACAGCATCGCCCGCGACCCCGGGCCCCGAAGCGCACGGCGGACCTGGCCGAGCCTGGGAGGCCGGCCAAGAAGAAGCACGGGAAGCCGACCCCGGGCCCGGTCTTGATGGGGTAAGCTTTATCTCCTCCTTGCGTCTGGATTTCTCGAGCCAGTCTTGTCTCTTGTTTGCTTATTCTGCCTTCTTCTTCAAATCGCCAATCGTGCCGGCGAGGGCGGCGGCGGAGGCCGCGACGGTCGAGGGGGCCGCATTCCGCAGGAGCCGGTCCGACCTTGCCGGCTTGGCCTAGTAGGAGGGACGGGGCGACTCGGACCTCGGCCTGGACCCGAACAATGCCGAAGCCTTGGCCTGGCGGGACAGGAACCGGGCCGAGGCGGAGCGGGAGGCGGCGTCGGTCCATGCTTGGACCAACGCGGTGGCGGCGTGAGCGCGAGCCAGCGCAGAGCCGGCCTGGCGCGAGATGCCGGAGGGCACGGTGGTGGCGGTGACGGTCTTTGAGCCGTCGTTAGTGAGGGAGCGCGGCCGTGGAGGCCGGGCTGAGGTGGTGGTCCTTGACCAGGAGGTCGTGAAGGTGGGGGGCGATACCCCACCGCGAGCCGACATGGTCGAGCGCGCGGGGGGCGGTGGTGGCGGAGGCGGCATCGACTCAGAGGAGGCGCTGCGTGCGGTGGTGCTGGAAGCACTGCCGGCTATGGAGGAGGCACCGCGGGCGGCGGTGCCTGAGGTGGTGACGCAGGGCGTCCCGGCGTCCGGGTTGCTGACGACGCTGGTAGGTGCGTCAAAGGAGGTAATGGCCGCGTTGCAAGCGGCCAGCGAGGGGCACGGCCTGATGCCCCGGCAGGGAGGGCGCCGAGCTGCCGTGCCACGCGGGGGCGCGGCCGTCGTCGGGCCTCAAACCCAGGAGGAGGCAGCGCTGGACGCTGTCAGCCGCCGCCTGCAAGGCCGGACGAAGCGGCTTGAGGCATGTGCCCAGGCCGAGGTGGAGCGGACGGGCGACCTGGAGCGCGCCGTTTTGGTAAGCCTTCTTTCTTTTGTTTCCTTGTAATTTCTTCTTTGTGGGGGCGCGCCAGTGCACCCACTGGGTGTAGCCCCTGAGATTTGGGCCAACTACGTAGTAGTTGGGTCGAATCTTAAGAGCGTTGGCCCTGTTCTGACTTCTGTCTTTTTTCAACATCTTGATGCCTTCCGGGTTGCCGCCTTCAACCAGCTCCTGGGCAAGCATCGGGAGCTCAAGGAGCAACTCGCTGCCAAGGAGGAGGAGCTTCGCGTTGCCACAGGTACTCTTGTGCTCTTTTCTAGTGGGGGCACACTAGCGCACCCACTGGGTGTGGCCCCCGAGATTCAGGCCAACTCTATAACAATTGGGCCAAATCTTAAGTCTTGTCTTTTTTTTCTTTTGCTGAATTCTTCTTCTTTGCAGCCGAGATGTTGTCTTGGCGGACCCGGCTGCTCCGGGCTAGTCATCATTACGACCGGCTTGTTGCCGATACCGGCCGTCTTGGCGTTGAGATGGCACAGGCAAGGGCGGAGGCTGCCGCGGCCCGACGGTCTCTTGACGAGGCCAACCGGCTGCATGAGCAGCTGGCGGGTCACAAGAGCCGCCTCTAGACCGAGGTGGAGCTCCTTAAGGCGGAGGCCGCCAAGGTGGTGGAGATGCAGCAGACCCTGGTCGAGGTGGACCAGCAGCGCGGCCAGCTGGCCGACGACAAGGGACGGCTCCAGGCCGAGGTGGATCGCCTGCGGGAGCAGGCCACCGCGGCTGAGGAGGCCCGCCAGGGCGAGGCGCGCTGCCGCGAGGCGGCCGAGAAGGCGGCCGAAGACAAGGACGCCGAACTGAAGGCGGCCCTTGCTAAGGCGGCCAACCTGGAGAAGGCACTCGGGGAGCACGACCGCGTCATGGAGCGGGAGCGGCGTGGTACGTTGCTCGAGGCGCAACACCTGGAAGAATCCTTCTCCAGTAAGTGCTGCTTCTTGTAGTTTGCCGGGTCGGGACCTGGTCCTTTCTTCCTTGTTGTTCTTCCATCTTTCTTCTTCTTTTGCGACAGGGGCCTTCCCGGAGACGCAGCGGCTGGCGGAGGAAGCCGTCCGTTATCAGCGCGACACGACCGGCGTTGCCGGGTCTAGGACGGATCCGCTGACGGCCTGCACCTTCCCGGAGATCATCGCCACTGCTGAGGCCCGCCTGCGGGTCCTAGGGACGCAGATGGAGCAGCTGTCCCGGGCCGGCACCGTGATGAACGCGGCCCTATGGCCGGACTCCGTCCATCCGCGCAGCTTCTCGCGCCTGGCGTGCTGGTGGGAGATGGGCCCGGACCGCCTTGGCGAATGGCGCATTTCTGCCGCCCGGGCCGGTGCTGAGATGGCGCTCCGGATCGCGTTGTCTTGGCATCCAGATCTTCAGCTAGACACGCTCATGGGCCAGCGCGCTAGTTTGGAGTAGTTGCTGCAGGAGCAAGCCTTCCGGATCGCCTCCCGGGCCAGCTACATTGCCGAGTTCGCCTTCCACGACGAGTTCCATCCGGAACGGACGGAAGATGACGAGGTCGTGGATGGCGACGATTACGGCTTGCTTCTTCGCGATCCGGAGGGGAGCTCGGAGGAGACGGGTGTCTACGGCGACGCGGATGCCGAAGAGGACACTGGTGCCTCGCTGGACCCGGAGGCTGTCAGGGGAGAGCCGTCGACATCACGACGCAGTGCTGGGGATGCCTGAGAAACTTTGTATAAAAAACTGTTAAGTAGTAGGTCCACCCACCCACTGGGTTTTTTTAGGGTGTAATGAACTCGGGCCATGGGCCTTTGCTTTAAATATTTGTGTGTAAATGTCGTGAGCGTTTGTTTGCTCTTTGCCTTCCACTTTTTCGAACTGATTTCATACGCTTTTCCTCTCTCAAACCTCCCCCCCCCCCGCGAATCAGACGGCCGAGGCTCCAGCCCGTGACAAGGAGTTCGATTCGTTGAGAGGGGCGCGCAGGACTTGGGTCCTTAGAAGCGTTGAGCGCAAGCGAAACACCCACTGGGCCGGCTCGCAGCAATCCGGCTTGGCCGGTTGGTGAGCAGCCGGTCGTGCGGCTAACTTAGTTGATGAGCGACGGGCCGGGTTGATTGACCCGGCGGCCTTTGACTTAGTGTATGAATCATAGAGGAGCTTTGGCCCGTTGTGCTTGCCCACCGACAGCCAGAGCTGGATCTGCGGTTTTAGGGCGAAGTGGGGGACCATGGCATCCTAACTTTATCAGGAATCACCAAGTAAAGCGGCGGGGTGGCGATCGAGCCGGCCTGCCCTTGAGCCCCCGGGTCGAGCTAGTCGAGCCGGCGGCCGTGTTCAGTTGTAAAGTGATAAAGATAGGGACGCAATAAATTGGTCGGCAAAAGGCACCCCCCGAGTCTTGTTTGGGGACCCCATAGTTTCATGCGTTTACAAAAGGCAACGATACATACACTCGTGCGGCTAACTGTAAAACGGGCGGAGGAGTTCCGCGTTCCACGGCCGGGTCGTTTCTTCGTCGGTGTTGTCCTTCTTGCGCTTCTTCGACTTGCGCGCGTTGATGAGGTAGTAGGTGTTGCGGTCACGCAAAGCCCTGCTCACGATGAATGGGCCCTCCCATGGAGAGGATAGCTTGTGTTGTCCTGCTTGGTCTTGGACGAGTCGGAGGACGAGGTCGCCTTCACGGAATGCGAGAGGCTTGATCTTCTTGCTGCGGTAACGCCTCAGGCCTTGCTGGTAGATAGCTGAACGGCTAAGTGCCAGAAGGCGCGCTTCTTCGAGCAGGTCGACGCCATCTTCGCGTGCCTCTCTGGCTTCGGCTTCGGTGTACATCGTGACGCGTGGCGAGTCGAACTCGACGTCGGTCGGGATGACGGCTTCGGCTTCATAAACAAGGAAGAACGGGGTGACCCCGGTCGACTGGTTTGGTGTGGTGCGTAGACTCCAGAGAACTGCTGGCAACTCGTCAGGCCAACTGCCGGGTGAGCGGATGAGTGGCTCGACGAGTCGCGGCTTGATGCCGGACAGGATGAGTCCGTTGGCCCGCTCAACCTTCCAGTTGTACTATGGATGTGCCACGGATGCTAGGTCGAGGCAGATGCCGGAGACGGAGTAGTATTGCTCGAGCGCGCCCATGGCGAAGTTGGTGCCGTTGTCGGTGATGATGTTGTTCGGCATGCTGTAGCGCACCGCTATGTCCTTGATGAACCGGACGGCTGTTGACCGTCCAGTTTCTTGATTGGTCTTGCCTTGATCCACTTGGTGAATTTGTCCACTGCCATCAGCAAGTGCGTCATGCCGCCTCGAGCGGTTTTGAAGGGTCCTACCATGTCGAGTCCCCAGACCGCAAAGGGCCAAGCGATCGGTATGGTGCGGAGTGCTGACGCCGGCTGGTGGCTACGTTTGCTGAAGCATTGGCACCCCTCGCACTTGAGGACGAGTGACTCGGCGTCTTTGAGGGCCGTTGGCCAGCAGAAGGCATGGCGGAATGCCTTGGGCACCAGGGATCGTGATGCGGCGTGGTGTCCGCACTCGCCCTAGTGAATGTAGAGGAGGATGTCGATGCCGCGATCCTGCTTGACGCAGCGCTGGAACATGCCGGTAGAGCTGCGCTTGACGAGCTCATTGTTGATGATGCTGTAGGCGGACGCACGGCGCTGAACTTGCCGAGCTTCGGTCTCGTCCATGGGGAGAACCCCGTTCTCTAGAAATTCTGATATCGGCAGGGCCCAAGATGGGGCCGCGACCACGGTGAAGACGGCCACCAGGGTGGGTTCCGAGTCAGCAGCCCCTGGGCCGGGTTGAGCAGCCCCCGGGTTGGGGACGGCGATGGCCGGGTCTGGGGTGATGGTGGCCGGGTTGAGCTGAGCAGCCCCCGGGCAGGGTTCTGCAGCCCCCGGGCCGGCTTGCGGTGCGGCCGGGTCTTCTGGAACGTGGATGGACTCGGAGTCCGGCGATGGCTTGATGGACGGCTTGCGCAGGTGCTCGAGGGAGACGCCAGATGGGATGGCTTGACATGACGAGGCGATCTTGGCGAGCGTGTCGGCTGCCTCGTTCTCCGCGCGCGGGACGTGGAGGAACTCGCAGCCCTCGAAGGATCCGGACAGCTTCTGAACGAGGAAGCGGTAGCTTGCCATGTTGGAGTCGCGGGCGTCCCACTCGCCGGAGCACTGCTGCACCACCAGGTCCGAGTCGCCGTAGCACAAGGGCTTCATATTCGGCGAAGTTGTTGGAGGCGGCAAAGTGGATCTGGAGCGCGTAGCAGAGCCGGTCGCCCTTTGGAGATGACAGTATGATACCAGCCCCTAAGCCGAGTCGCATCTTTGACCCGTCAAAGTGCATGCGCCAATGCGAGTCGGGAGGCGGCAGCAAGTACTGGGTCTCGGTCCAGTCAACGAGGAAATCGGCCAGGACCTGAGACTTGATCGTGGTGCGGGGCTCGTAGAGGATGGTGTGGCCGGCTAGCTAGATCGCCCATTTGGCGACGGGGCCAGAGGCATCCCGGCACCCGATGATTTCTCCGATAGGCGCCGTGCTGACAATGGTGACGACGTGCTCTTGAAAGTACTGCTTCAGCTTCTTGGCGATGAGGTACACGCCGTAACATATCTTCTGGTAGTGTGGGTAGTTCTGCTTGGAGGTGGAGAGCACCTCGCTCAGGTAGTAGACCGGGCGCTGGACGGCCTGGATCTTGCCCTTCTCTGGTCGCTCGACCACCAGCACCGTGCTAACCGCCCGCGAGGTCGCCGCTATGTAGAGAAACAACGGCTCCTTGTCGGTCGGCGCGGCCAGGACTGGTGCGGTGGAGAGCATGCACTTGAGGTCTTGGAAGGCTTCGTCCGCCTTGCCGTTCCACCCGAACGGGCTTGTCTTCTTCATCAACTGGTACAGGGGTAGCGCCCTCTCGCCTAGCCGGCTTAGAAACCGGCTGACCGAGGCCAAGCATCCGGTGAACTTCTGGACATCGCGCAGCCGAGCTGGCTTGCGCATGCGCTCAATGGCCTTGATCTTCTCCGGGTTCGCCTCAATGCCGCGTTTCAAGACGAGGAAGCCGAGCAGCTTTCCGGCTGTGACACCGAAGATGCACTTTTCCGAGTTGAGCTTGACCTTGTATTCGCGGAGGTTGGCGAATGTTTCCTTCAAATCGTCGAGGAGCATGAGGTGCTGCTTGGTCTTCACCATGATATCCTCTACGTACACGTGGATGTTGCGGCCGAGTTGCGGTAGCAGGCATTTCTGCATGCAGTGTTGGAAGGTGGCGCCGGCGTTCTTCAAGCCGAACGACATGGTAATGTAGCAATACGCCCCAAAGGGCGTGATGAAGGACGTCTTCAGGGCATCGGTCGGGTCCAGCTTGATCTGGTGGTACCCGGAGTAAGCATCCAGGAAGGACAGGAGCTCGCACCCGGCGGTCGAGTCGATGACTTGGTCGATCCGCGGGACAGCGAACGGATCCTTGGGACAGGCCTTGTTGAGGCTGGTGTAGTCGATACACATGCGCCAGGTCTTGTTCTTCTTCAGGACTAGGACTGGGTTGGCCAGCCACTCGGGGTGAAACACTTCCATTACGAAGCCGGCCGCCAAAAGCTTGGCGACCTCTTCACCAATGGTTCTTCTCGTCTCTTCGGAAAACCGACGGAGGGGTTGACGGATAGGCTTGGCGTCCTTGCGGACATGGAGTTTGTGCTCGACGTACTTCCTCGGGATACCCGACATGTCCTTGGGGGTCCATGCGAAGATATCCCGATTCTCACGGAGGAAGTCGACGAGCTCGCCTTCCTATTTGCTGTCGAGGCGGGCGCCTACGACAACGTACTTGCTACAGCTGGGGTCTTCCGGGTTGAGCTTCACCTTCTTGGTCTCCTTGGAGGTCTTGAAGGCGGCCTCGTCGGCAGGGTCCAGGGTCGGGATCAACACAGCAGAGGCCTCACTGGACAGGGCGACGATCCGGTCAAGCTGGCGCCGCTCCTCGGCAATGACCAGTGACTTGGCCAACTTGGCGCCATCTCGGGCGCACTCCAGAGACTTGCGGTAGTCGCTGGTGACGATAATGAGGCCCTTGGGACCCGACATCTTCATCTTTACGTACGCGTAGTGGGGAACCGCCATGAACTTGGCGAGCGCGGGTCGGCCCAGCAATGCATGATATGCGCTGGACAGGTCCACCACCTCGAACCAGACCGGTTCGCGTCGGAAGTGGTTGTTGTCGCCGAGCAGGACATTGAGCCGGACCCGGCCAATGGGCGAGCAGGAGAGGCCGGGTACGATGTCGTGGAAGACTCTCCGGGTTGGCTCCAGGTCTTCGGCCTTGAGGCCAAGCTTGGTCATCGTGTCGCGGTAGAGGATGTTGATGCTGCTGCCGCCATCAATGAGGACTCCGGAGAACTTGCATGTACGTCGCGCGACGATGGTGGGGTTGAGGACGAGGCGTATCCACCCGGACTCGGCATGACTGCCGGGTGATCCTCCCGGGTACAGGTGATCGGGCGATCCGACCAGTGCATGAAATCCGGCTTGGCCGGGACGACGTTGTTCACCTCCTTCCGAAGGAGGCGCTCGATTCGCTTGTCGTCACCGAGGCTGGTGAAGATGACATAGGCCGCGTTCTGGTCCGGGTAGGAGTTGTTCCGCTCGCTCCTCTGGTGGGAGGCGGTGGTGGAGGCGGAGGCGGCTGTCCTGCGCCTAGAGCTGGAGCCAGAGCCGGAGGAGGCGGAACGTCTCCCCTCATGATGCACTTGGTGATGGCGCACTGCCGAAGCGTGTGCGTGGAGGGTCTTGCGCCACTGTGGTGCTTGCATGGGGTGTCGAGCATCTCTTCGAAACTCATGGCGGGTTGCCACGCCATCTTGCCGGTCTGCCGGCGCTTCGCTGCCGGGTCCACTGCAGGCGCGGCGGCCGCGACGAGCTGGTTGTCGTGACGTTGCGCCGGCTGGTCGGCCTTGCGCTTGTTGTTCTGGTGATGCTGCTGTCGGCTGCTCTCGCCGGACGGCTTCGAGGGAGGAACCGGCTTTGCTTTGCCAGCTTCATCTAGTGCCACCTGGATCTTCATGGCAGAGTTGCGTTGGCGTACTTGTCCGCCGTCACCATGAGCGCGGCCATGGTGGCCGGCTCGGAGCGTAGGAGCTTGTGCTTGAGGAGGGTGCCGTCTCGGCACCCGCTGATGAAGTATTGGATCGCCTGGACTTCATGGACGCCCTCGCAGCTGTTCCGGAGCTCGGTCCAGCGTGCGAGGTACTCGCGGTCGGTCTCCGTCGGCCCCTGCACGCACATGGCGAGCTGGCCGGGGCGTCCGGGTCGCTTGTACGTCCCCGTGAAGTTGCGGACAAAGGCTTCCTCGAAGTCGACCCACGCGTTGATGCTGCCCATCGGGAGGATGTTCAACCATGTGCTGGCCGACCCCTGGAGAATGAGCGGTGCGTAGCGCATGGCGAGACGACGATTGGCACCGGCGATGCCAATGGCCGTGGTGTAGTCGGTGAGCCAGTCTTCTGGCTTCACGGTCCCATTGTACTTGGGGGTGTCGCTGGGGAGCACGAACCCCTTGGGAAAGGGCTCCTCCCGAATGCGTGGGCCAAAACACGCCGGCCTGATAGCGCCTCTCTCCTCCACCTCCAGGGAGCGAGCGAGCTGATCGAGGCGGTGGCATGCGTCGGCGTGGTCGATGGCGCGCGGGCTGAGTCGACTGGCGGCCAGGCCCCAAGGGGCCGGGTCGGTTGGAGCCAGACGCCGGCCATGCTGGCCGGGTCCACGCTGGGTCTCCGGGGCGGGCTTGGCCTGAGTGCGCCTCGTCGGGCGGCGAGGAAGCCGTGTGCAGAAGTTCGCCGGGTCCGCCAAGGTGGGCGGAGCCGGACCCCGCCGACTTGGTGAGCTGGTTGAGGCGATCCTGCTGGGTGTTAGCAGCGTGGAGGAGCTCGTGCATCCGCCCGATGCGTTCCTTGAGCTCCTCGCCCGCGAGTTGGTCGAAGCCGACCGCGGCTGCCTCCGCAGCGCGCATGTTCTTGACTGGAGTCTCGTAGACGGTCCGGACGGCGCCGAAGGCCCGGCTGATCGCTCCTTCCCGGGCGCGAGTATCGACGACCTGGCTTGGCTCGGCTGTGGCGGGCATGAATCCGTGGGTGGCGGCGTGCTCCATATAAGTGGCCTCCAGGCGACGCCTGGTGGCGGCCAGCGTCTCAGACAGGTCCAGCATCTGCTGGCGCCTTTCCTCGAGCTGGGTTCGGGCTTCAGCGATGTTGGTGGCATCGATGTCGGTGCCGATGGGGATGCAGAGGCTCTGCATCAAGGCACGCAGCAAGTCGGACGGCTCGGTCCGTGCCATGGCGGCCCCAGCTTCTGCGACCCTCCTCGCCTTGCTCGACGAGGAAGAGGCGCCGTCGCCAGTGACGAAGACCTCCACATGGGCGTCCATCGCCCCGGCAGTGAATTCGCCGCTGAGGGAGAGCGGAGAGTCGGAGTAGCTGAGCACCTCGCTGGGGTACTCGTCGACCGCGAACGCGTCGGAGATGCGCAGCGCAGTGAAGGAGGCGGCGAGCGCGCCGATGACATTGTCCGCCAGAGCGACGGACTCGTCGGAGTAGGAGAAGGGTCCCGTCTGAAGCATGCTCCCGGCCAGGTCCTCAAGCTGCCCCACGGTGGGCGCCAACTATCGTGGTGGGCGCACGGCAGATGCCAAGGGATGGCTAAAGAGAGGAGGAGGCTCGTGGGCGCTGGTGGGCTCCAGAGGTGAGGTTGATATGCATGGGCGCAGGACGCCAGACATACCCAGGTTTGGGGATCTCCGGAGAGATAACATCCCTAGTCCTGCCGAGTTTAGTTGCATGATCGATAGTACAATGTCGCTCCTGGAGCTGTATGGAGGAGGAAGGAAGATGGCCAAGGCTTGGGCTGATCCTTCTCCCCGGTGTCGCTGTTGGGTGGCTAGTCCTATGCTTGCCTGTGTTTCTGTTACATATGTCTCGTATCTCTCTCGTATCGCATGGCCTGCCCTTGTAGGCGTGGGTTCCTGGGGGTTTTATAGATCAACCCACCCAGGGTTACAATGGTAATATGCCGAGTCGGTGGGTCAGTATTGTCGGTGTCCGGGGTACCGGGCTGGGTCCCGCTTGTGGGCTTGTGGTTCGCCGGGTTCCCCTAGGTGCGGGCCCCGCGTGCCTAGGGGGACTGTGCGTCGTCTTATCGATCGTCAGGGTGTGGCCGAGTCGAGCCGTGTACAGTTCTCTCCGTCAGGCTGCCGCTTGCCGTCGTCAGCGGTGAGGGCGGGAGCACTATTGCCACGCCAGCCCTGGTCAGCGGGTAGGTAAGGGGTACTGTTGCCACGCTCCAGCTGACCATAGGCATGGGCGAGAACACTGTTGTCTTGGTCATCAGTGGTTGAGGTCTCGTGTAACGCCCCGGATTCGATGCGCCAGGTGTCTTCCATTTATTCACCGTCGTTGCAATGTCATTTGCTTGTGTGTTGCATTTTGCCATGTCATCATATGCATTTCATCTGCATGTTTTTCAAAACTTGCATCCGTTCGGGTTTCCCCAGTTCTCTCCGTTGTCCATTCCGAGTCTGGACACACTCGCACGCGCCCGCTGCACCTCCGAAATATTATTTTATAAGTGGCGTATAAATGTTCTCGGAATGGGATGAAAGCTGGTGTGCGGTGTTGTTTTGTTGTAGGTAGACCGCCTACCAAGTTTCGTCGCATTCGGAGTCCGTTTGACTGCCCACCGTTAAACATATAGCGGTGCCGCTGCCGGTACCTTCGTCGGACGTTTTTGGTCTCCGAAAACCCTTGCCGGGCTGCCATCTTCCCTTCTCTCCCCTCAGCTCAAGCCCACTCTAGACAGCCCACTACCCCTCCTGCAACCCACCTAGAACCCCCTCCGTCCGGATCCATCGGATCGCCATCGAAGGGCTCCGAATCGCCCCAAAACCCCTAACCCTAGAACCCATACTCTATATAAACACCACCCATACCAATTTTGGCATCCCCTACCCCTTCCCCTACCTCCCAGCCGCAGCCACCCCCCTCCTCCTCAGAATCCACGCGCATCCACCTCCATTTCCGTGCCCCTCCAGCCCCTGCTCGCCACTTGGCAAGTCGCCAATGGGTGCGCCGCCGCCAGTCGCCGCCTCGTCCAACCCCGCGTCGCCACCTGGCTCCATGTCGCCCCTGGCCTCCTCCCTCCGCCACCAGCCCCCCAGGCCCGCGCCAGACCCGCCCCGGGCCGGATCTGGGCCCGAAGCGCCCGCGCGCACCCGCGCCCCTGCTCCTCGCTCCCTATCTGGGATCAGCAGGGGTCAGACCCCTCTGCTCCAGCGCCGCCCCAACCCACCATCGGGAGCCGTCCCCGCCGCCTTGACGGGAGCTCCTCCGCTCCTCCGCCGTCCTCCGGTGACCAGGTCCGCCGCCTCCTCCTCTCCCCGGTGCGCCCCTCGCTAGCCCCGTCGTGGCCTCGCTAGCTGCTACTGCGCCGCCGTGCTTCGTCCTCGACTGGAGGTGACCAACGCCCCGCGTCGCCCGCGTGGGCCCCAATCCAGCCCATCGCGCCGGCCTAGAGGCCCAGCCGCCAAGGCCCGTCTGACCTGCCTCCTTCCTGTGCCGAGCCCACTCGGTGAAACCCCCTATCCCTCGCCCTGAGCACTTTTTAGCTTGTTTCGCTCACCCCGTGTTTTTTATATAAAAATTGCCCAAGTCCTTGTTTATCAGCATCATATAGGCTTTTTCATCATAATGTTACCATGTGCATGTGTGTCCGTTTGGAGTGTATTATATATCAAAATGTTTATCATGAGTTGCTATTCATTTCATTCCATTGTGCCATGTTCACTTGAGTTCATCTTGATGCCCAAATCATCGTTGTAAGAGTGCTATATGATGTTAACCTGCTGAAACTGTTCTAACTTGTTGTTTTGTCTTTTTCGTTGCATTTTGTGTGTTCACCCTATGAGCTTGATGTCTACATGAGTTTTGAACTACATCATACCATCTTCACACAGGTGCAATTCATGTATTTTTTTTAGTCTTGCAGTGAGTGCATCGTGCTCGTGAAGTAGGGCACTTGTTGTTACTGTTTTGCTATGCTGAATCTGCTATATCATGATGCTATGTAAACCTGCTTCTACAAGTCATTCTATGCACAATCTGGAGATGTTCACTAAGGATGTTTTGTTACACATGTCATGCTTTATCCATTAATCCCCCTGGTTGCATTTATAGCCTGATGTAACTTGTTGTTATCTTGCTCCAAACTTGCTAAATAATGTTGTTGTCAGCCTGTTAACATTAAGTTCAGTTTTGCCATGAGCTTTGCTAGTGATCCATGCACTCTATGAACTTGCTATTGCCATTCTTAGCTTCATAAACATGTATTATTACTGTTTAGTGCCTTCACATGCCATGTATTGCTCTGTGGTGAGTGGTACAAGCTCACAAACATGCCTACTTATTGTTGTTCCTGCCATGTATGAATATGTCATATCACTTGGTATGTTTACATGGGTGCCATCATATTTTCTGTGCCCTTTTGGCTCATGGTCAGTAAGGGACTTTTGTTATATGAAATTAGTAAATTCATGCCATGTCTTTGTTTGCCATGTTAAGTTCCTGTAACATGTTGTTTGATAGCTCTAAACATTGCAACCTGATGTTATTTCTGCCAAGTCTGTAAACTATTGTTATTTGCAATCTTCCGATGTCCTTTTGAGTATGTTCTAGTGATTTCTGGAGATAGCTCAGTGTTCATGTTTTGTCATGCTTTACCTGTAATTCATGCCCATGCCTTTTGTTCTTATGTTGAGGTGTTGTAGCCTATTGTTTTGATGCTTCCTAGATGCCTAGTTTTACCATTGGCAACTTGGGTTACGTTTGTACCATTGTCGGCTCCTATCGGGATTGTCGGTGCATCGGGCGGCTTTGCTGGTCTTGTTTTACCATTGTCGAAATGTCTTGTAAACCGGGATTCCAAGACTGACCGAGTCTTCCTGGGAGAAGGAATATCCTTCGTTGATCGCGAGAGCTTATCATGGGCTAAGTTGGGACACCCCTGCAGGGTATAAACTTTCGAAAGCCGTGCCCGCGGTTATGTGGCAGATGGGAATTTGTTAATATCCGGTTGTAGATAACTTGACACCAGATCCGAATTAAAATGCATCAACCGCGTGTGTAGCCGTGATGGTCTCTTCTCGGCGGAGTCCAGGAAGTGAACACGGTTTTGGGTTATGTTTGACGTAAGTAGGAGTTCAGGATCACCTCTTGATCATTGCTAGCTTCACGACCATTCCGTTTGCTCTCTTCTCGCTCTTATTTGCGTATGTTAGCACCCATATATGCTTAGTCGCTGCTGCAACCTCACTACTTTACCCCTTCCTTTCCCATTAAGCTTTGCTAGTCTTGATACCCATGGTAATGGGATTGCTGAGTCCTCGTGGCTCACAGATTACTACAACAATAGTTGTAGGTACAGGTTATGCGATGATCCTGGCGCGAGAGCGATGTTTGCTTGTTTTGGAGTTCTTCTTTGGCTTCTTCTTTGATCAGGGGATAGGTTCTAGGTCGGCGGCCTGGGCTAGCAGGGTGGATGTCATTTGAGTTTCTGTTTGTGTTTCATCCGTAGTCGGATGGTGATCTTATGTATGATGTTGTATTGTGTGTCATTGTATGCCTTTTGTATGTATCCCCATCTATTATGTAATGTTGATGTAATGATATCCACCTTGCAAAAGCGTCTCCAATATGCGCTTCTATCCTTAGTGGGACCTTCGAGTTCCTTTAGGATAGGGTCGCATATTGGGCGTGACATCTCGTCCCATCGTACGGCCTAGATGGGACGGGAGCTGACCCGTGGCTGGGTTGCCGTGGACGCCACGGGTGGGTTGGCTTGCTGCGGAAGCCATGGCTGCACCAGGTTGAGTTGCCTTGCGCCAGCTGCTGCGGCCGGGTCGACGTACCTTGCTGAGTCGAGGGGCTTGGCGGGGTTGCGGGCCTTGCCGGGTCGAGCGACCCGGCCAGGCGCGTGCCAGTTCGCGGGTCGATGCGGGCCTCGTTGTTTTTGAAAAGGATCCGGGTTCCGTTGCCTGCCCGGGGTTCATCCCCCTGACAAGGACGAACACAAATTCCCGCTCCAGAAGCCAGTATACTACGTATCAACCGTCCTCACACCATGCAAATCCCAGTACCCTCATTATCAAGAAATAGCATATGCGGTTTTCATGGCATCCCGGAAGCTACGACACTACTTTCAAGAGTGTTCAATTGCGATGGCCTCCGAGGTACCTCTCAATGACATAATAAACAACCGCGATGCTACGGGCCGGATTGCCAAGTGGGCCATTGAGCTCCTTCCATTTGACATATCATACAAACCGCATAGGGCCATTAAATCTCAAGTATTGGCTGACTTCGTCGCCGAATGGACAGAAGTCGAACTCCCTAAAGAGTACGGCACATACTCCAACTGGATCATGCACTTCGACGGCTCAAAAATGCTGGCAGGCCTAGGGGTAGGCGTTGTCCTAACATCCCCTACCAGAGATACTATTCAGTACGTCCTACAAATATTGTTCACGGACTCAAACAATGCAGCCGAATACGAAGCCTTATTGCATGATCTTCGGATGGACGTCTCCATGGGCATACAATGCCAGGAAGTGCACGGGGATTCATACCTCGCAATATCTCAAATAAATGGAGATTTTGATGCCAAAGATCCGAAGATGGCGGCTTACCATAACACCATTCTCAAAATGTCGACTCAGTTCGAGGGGCTCGAGTTTCACCATGTGGCTCGAGAAAGTAATCAAGCAGCGGATATCCTTGCTTGCATCAGTGCCAAGTGTGACCCTGTCCCACCTAACATCTTTTTGGAAAGGCTTTTCAAGCCATCCGTGGTGTGGCAAGGGGAGAGCGGCACTACAAATCCAGACCCGAATACAACCCTAGAATCCGAACACACCGACATCATCGGGGGCTTAGCCACCGAAATTACACCGTCGGCCCATCTCATCATGGCAGTCATCGCCCCATGGACCGAACCCTTCTTGGCCTACCTTAATAGGCGAGAGCTTCCTGAGGACAAGAATGAGGCACGCTGTATTGTGCGGCGCTCTAATGCCTACAAGGTTCACGAGGGATAACTCTATAAGAAAAGCGCTACCGGAGTACTTCAAAGATTTATCTCAGAGGAGGAAGGGCGGCAACTCTTGGCTGAAATTCATGCCGGTCTCGACGGTCACCATGCCACGGCTCGGGCCCTCGTAAGCAAGGCCTTCCGTACAGGTTTCTATTGGCCAACGGACTGAGCAGACGCGCAGGACCTTGTCCAGCATTGCGTCAGATGCCAGCTTTTCGCCAACCAAAGCCATATGCCACCCACTCCTCTACAAACAATCCCCATCACATGGCCTTTTGCGGTCTAGGGGCTTGATATGGTCGGACCCCTTAAAGGCGAAAGCCACAAGAAAAAATACCCATTGGTCATGGTGGATAAATTCACTAAGTGGATAGAGGCCAAACCAGTCAAAATGGCTGAAGCCGGGCCAGTGATAGATTTTATATCCGGCATTGTGCACCATTATGGTGTTCCACACAACATTATCACTGACAACGGCTCCAATTTCACAGCCGATGAGGTGAAAGCCTAGTGTGCTAATCTCGGCATCAAGCTCGATTACGCCTCGTATTCCAGATGGCAATGGGTACCCGCTACCCGCGAACCAGGCGGGTAAAAACCCTATTAGGGTAAGGGTTTGGGAAGAAAAATTACCCATGGGTTTATAAATGGGACAAAAACTATACCCATCGGGTAAGCCGGGTACGGGTATGGGACGGCAATACCCATACCCGCATACCCGCGTACCTGTATGCTTATTCATTATGACAGGTAGGCCCTAAATGTCAGTCTCTGAAAACATCAAAACCCTAACTGAACCCAGCCGAGGCGGCAGCCAGCGGCCCGACACCCAGGCCCATCAGTCCACTCCCCCTCGATCCCAATTCCCAAATCCCTCCCCGAGACCCCAACCCACCCCCGCGCCGTCACTCCAGAACCCCCTCCCCTCTGTCTCTCTTGCTACAAACCTTAGAGAGGAGGAACCACAGGTCGCCGCCGCCGGCCGCCGCCGCTGCCTGCAGCGACGCGACCAGCCACCTCCCTCCTCTGCTCCTCTCCTCCTTCAACCTCCTGTCCTCGACGCGACCTCCACGCGAGACCTACAGCTCCTCTTGTCGCCATCTCCCTCCATGTCCTGGCACCTCCAGCCGCCATAGCACTCGACCAGGAGGACGCCGAGGAGGCGCTTCACTCCAGCGCGGATCCAACTCCGATGGACGTGGATGGATTTGAAGAAGGCACCGGCAGTGGGTCTCGTGCGCCGACGCCTTCTCCTACCTCCAAGCCCGTGCGTCTTTAGCCACCATCAACGGGGTAGGTTCCTGGGCGCAGCTCCACTATTCCCGGTTGCAAGGTGGGGCGTGGCCGTGGTCATGGCCGTGGTGGTGCTACACCTGCAACGGTGGCGAGAAGGGCAGCAAATCCAGCAGCAAAGCATCCAATTTGGTGAAGAGTTTCACCTTTTTTTAATGTGTTGATTAGATCTATTGTTGAATGATTGAATGTGTTCATTAGATTTAGCCAATCTGTTAATGCATGCTTGAGTATGTTGAATAGTTAATTGATCTATTGTTGAATGATTGAATGTGTTCATTACATTAACTGATCCGTTAATGAATACAAGAAGAAAGAATATTAATGAATGCTTGCCATATTTTTTGGATGTTGCTGTTAATGCTTGTCATCTAGTGAATACAAACAAGAAGAAATAAGAAAGTTGTTAATGATCTGCCATCTAGTGAATGCTTGCTGTTATACACTTCTGATTTTTAAATTAACTAATGTGTATCATACTTGTGTTTGGATGCCTATTCTTGTTGTGCAGTGATACAAACAATGGCCAAGTAGATGAGTCCATGCATGACACGAGTCGCACAACAACACCAGTGGATGAAGATGGAGATCATGTTATTGTTTCAGATGATGAAGAAGAAGAGGATGTCGAAGAGGTGGAGGTGCTACCTTCTAAGCGCAAGCTCACATCTAAGGTTTGGTTGGAAATGAAGAAGATGAGGATCAATGGTGAATGGAGGGCCAAGTGTAATTGGTGTCACAAGGTACTTACCGCAGGATCGAGGAACGAAACTAAGCATCTTCGTTTGCATCTTGATATTTGCACTCTTAAGAAGTTGAAGACCAAGGGAGGTAAAACTTTGAGTCAATCCTCATTGAAGGTGTGTGCGGAAGAGGATGGGAAAGTGAGCATGGAGAGCTATATTTTTGATCAAGATTATGCTAGAGTTGAGCTTGGCAACATGTTGGTGTGGCATGATTATCCCTTGTTTATGGTAGACCATGTTGGTTTTAGGAGATTTCTTGCTGCCCTTCAGCCGTTATTCAAGCTTCATACAAGAAATACTATCCGGTAAATATGCTATGTATTTATTTCCTGCTTTTTTACTTCTTCATGTTTCTTCTTTGCCATTACTAAATAACATGAATCTGTCTATTTTCTTTTGTTTTGTAGAGGTTATATTGTGGGAACATACAAAATGGAAAGGAAGAAGGCCATCGAGTACATGAGTATGATCCAATCAAGGGTTGATGTCACCACTGATATGTTAACCTCTGACAGCCAAAAGAAGGGATATATGGCTATCATAGACCATTTCATTGATGAGTCCTGGAGGCTAAGGAATATTCTCATGAGGTATATTGTAGTGAAAGCATTAAATATTGTGGGTTGCCTATTTTCAGCTTTTGCCAACTCTCAAACTGCTGTGTATGTGTGCATATTGTAGGTTTATTTATGTTCCTGCACCACATAATGCGGCTGCTATAGCTCGGATGCTTCATGAGTCGTTCGTGGAACGGAATCTTGATGAGAAGCTCTTGACTGTGGCAGTTGATAATTGCAATGTCAACGACAAGGCAGTTGAGGAGATTGTGGGCAAGATAGGGAAAAATAAGCTTCTTTGTGAAGGTACTCTACTTCACATGTGCTGTTCTACACATATTCTGAATTTGATAGTGAAGGATAAGAAATATGAGTGGCTTCCTAGTGCTGAAGATTGGGCTTTTGCTAAAGAAGTTGTAGGGAGACTCAGATTGTTCTATGAAATAACCGAGCTATTTTCTGGAACTGATTATGTGACTGCCAATGTTTACTTCCCTAAGATATGTGAAATTAAAATGAAAATGAGGCAGTGGGAAACTTCTAGCAATGAGATTATCCAAAAAATGACAAAAAGCATGACTAAAAAATTTGATAAGTATTGGAGTGACATTCAAGCTCTAATGGCTATAGCTACCCTTCTTAACCCTCGATACAAGAAGCAAATGTTGGTAGCTTGCTTTGCCATGCTCCATGGAATTGATCCATCTTCTTATGAATGCATTGAAAAAGTTGATGACATAGTTGCTAGTTTGCATTCATTATTGGAGGAGTATGAAGTGGAAAATGAGGCATGTACACCAGATGATGAATCTATGATGACCACAATGAAAGCTCCTGCAATCATGAGTGTATTTCAGAACTTTGTAGCTCAGCAAATGCCTGCAACAGCTAGACTTCAAGGTGAAATAGAGCAGTACTTGACTGATGGTTTAGTGCCTTACGTTGAAAAGTCCAATGTGCTGGATTGGTGGAAGGTGGCTGGAACAAGGTATCCGACCTTAAGGAAAGTAGCAAGAGACATATTTGCTATTCCCGTAACAACAGTTGCTTCAGAGTCAGCCTTTAGTATAAGTGGCAGAAAGCTCAATGATCATAGAAGCCGACTTACACCTTATATGGTGGAGGTTTTAATGTGCTCGCAAGATTGGCTTCGAAACAAGTACAAAGGTGACAAAATAGTGCACTTCATTAATATTTTCTCTTGCTGAAATGTTGTTGACGTTTGTCTACTTTTGTAGATGCTCACACAACAGAAACTAGCTTCTGGACTTGTCTTCAAGATATTCAAGAAGGGATGCAGGTTAGAACTTGGTAGTACTTAAGAATTCAAATCAAACATATCTTGTATTCTTGTTATGATGTATCTTATTACTACTACAGAATTGCACATCAAAGATATCTTGTATTCATGTTATCTTGTTATCTTAGTAGTTCATAAGAATTGCAAACAAAACATAGCTTGTACTCATTACTCTCAAGTTCTCATGTCTTGCAGTTTATGTCCCGTACTAGGCATTGATGCTTTGAGATGTCAAGGCTAGTCAAAGCTCATGAAGTGGAGAGAAGATGAAAGCAAGTCAAGTTGGTCTGGACCGTTCGGTTTCATGTTGGAGATGTCACATGTTGAACCTATTTGTGTGTTGAGATGTTGAACTTATTTGTGTGTTGAACCTATTTACTATTTGTGTGTTGAACCTATTTGCGGTCTACGAACTTATTTGTGTGTCGAACTTTGTGGTTGAAATGACTATGCGTGTGCTGAAATATTTCCAAGTGCTGAAACTTGACATATGTGCTGAAATTCTGAAACTATTGTTCAAGTGCTGAAACTTGACATGTTTATGTGCTGAAATGCTGGAATACATGTGCTGATATATATATATATATATATATGTGTGTGTGTGTGTGTGTGTGTGTTCAGATGCTGTAATATACATGCTGAAATGTGGTATATACTAATATAAATGCTGAAATGTGGTATGTACATGCTGATTGCTGAAAGTACATGGAAAAATTTTATTTGAAAGGTGACCCAGACGGGTATGGGTTACCCGCGGGTATTACCCGCACCCGGCCGGGTACGGGTATGGGAAAGATATGATACCCGGGGTGCGGGTACGGGTACGGGTTTGGGCAGAAAAAAATGGGACGGGTGAGGGTTTGGGCAAGCATTACCCACACCCGAACCCTGCGGGTGCCATGAGGACTCCATATACCACCCACAAACCAACGGCCAAGTCGAACGAGCTAACGGTCTTATTATGAGCGGCATCAAACCCAGATTAGCGCGGTATTTGAAAGAATTGGACAAGCACTGGGTGGAGGAGCTCAACTCCATACTCTGGGGGCTGCTGACCACGCCCAATCGTTCTACCAGATATACACCTTTTTCCATGGTGTACGGCACCGAGGCTGTGTTACCCTGCAACATTATTCATGACTCACCTCGAGTGCGCATGTATGAAGAGAGAGAGGCCGAGCTGGATCAGCAGGACAGCTTAGATGCCCTGGAGGAGGAGCGCGACGTCGCTAAGGCCCGTTCCACATTCTATCAACAACAGGCTCGCAGATATCAAAGCAGAGAAGTACGGGCCAAGACTTATAACATTGGTGAACTCGTTCTACGCTTGCCGGAGAAGAGAAAGGACAAACTCAAGCCCAAGTGGGAGGGTCCCTTCATCATCGACAAAGTTCTCACCGGAGGAGGGTACCGCCTGCGTGATGCATTAGACAACCGCCTGGAGCCGAACCCATGGAATGCGGCCAGATTCCGAAGATTCTATGCCTAGCGTCCGACTCTTCGTTCATCTCCTTTTTCCCTTTTTCCTCCCTTTATTTATTTTTCCTCTCTTTTCACTTTTATTCCTTACGCTGCAAAGCTCTTGTACGGTTAAACCGTACACCTATAATGCATACAATTCTTAATATGTATTTAAATTATAACTGGGGGCTTCTTGTACACAGGCTTATTACTATTGTTTTCCGAGCATCAAGCTCACCACATTTGTGTCTTGTCCATGTATGTACCTTTTCTTCGCCATTATATGCATCGATATGACTTAAATTTTGGCCAAGCTAGGTTGCCTGGCTCCTGTGCTTATGCCCTACGTTCCCATTAGTTCGGCTAGGGCATAAAGGGAGCACCTCTGCGATTGTTACTGCCGGGTCATTCGGATGTGTACCTCAGACTAGGTGAAGCCGAAAGCTAGCGTTCTTAAGGGAATATTGGGTCAGTGGACTAAAGATGTTTTTTACTGGTCACTTTATGACCCCCAGATGTTATGTATGTTGTGGTTTTTCAAACACAGTTCAGACATGCAAAATAATGCATGCCTACCCAGGGAAAGGAACTGTCGGTGTCAAAACTGGCGGATCTCGGGTAGGGGGTCCCGAACTGTGCGTCTAGGCGGATGGTAACAGGAGACAAGGGACACGATGTTTTTACCCAGGTTCGGGCCCTCTCGATGGAGGTAAAACCCTACTCCTGCTTGATTTATATTGATGATATGGGTAGTACAAGAGTGGATCTAGCACGAGATCAAGGAGGCTAAACCCTAGAAGCTAGCCTATGGTATGATTGTTGTAATGGTTTTTCGTCCTACAGACTAAAACCCTCCGGTTTATATAGACATCGGGGAGGGCTAGGGTTACACAGAGTCGGTTACAATGGTAGGAGATCTACATATCCATATCGCCAAGCTTGCCTTCCACGCCAAGGAAAGTCCCATCCGGACACGGGACGAAGTCTTCAATCTTGTATCTTCATAGTCTTGGAGTCCGGCCGATGATGATAGTCCGGCTGTCCGGACACCCCCTAGTCCAGGACTCCCTCAGTAGCCCCCGAACCAGGCTTCAATGACGATAAGTCCAGCGCATTTTATAGTCTTCGGCGTTGCAAGGCGGGTTCTCCCTTAAGTTCCATGTACCTGCCGAACAGTGTCCGGCTTCCTTATCAATGTTGCGCTTCTTGGCTTCCACGCCCAATAATGGCCATCTTCCATGCGTCGCATGAATGCGAAAAGCCAGGTTATCTTTTATGTTTTACCCCCTAGCTGTGCAAATAATCTGCCTATAAGAGAGGCAAGAATCCAGATCCAAATCACACCATCTTCCTTCCGCGAGTACTCATCGGAGCGCTTCCGACCAAAAATCCGTTCCATCATGGACCGTCGACGCGGCTCCTCCTCTCGCGCTCCCAGCCCTCTGCCAAGAGACTGGCGGAGATGCTCTGTCCCGCACAGTGAGCTGGTGACGCTCCAAGCGGAGGGATATCTCCCTCCGGCCTTCATGGTCCCGGTTCGAGCCGGGCTGGCCACCTACCAAGGTGGGAAGCAAGCGGAGGCTACCCCAAATCCCAACAAAGGGGAGCGGGTATGCTTCGTCCCCTATCTGATAAGAGGGCTCGGATTTCCTATACATCCGTTCCTCCGCGGGCTCCTGGAGTTCTACGGACTCCAGCTCCATCACCTTACGCCCGCCTCTATCCTGCATATCGCGGGTTACGTAGCCCTTTGCGAGCTATTTCTGGGCGTCGAGCCCCATTTTGCGATGTGCAAGAGGTTGTTCTGCCTTGTACCCCGCTCTCATGAGGGGTCCATATATCAAGTGGGCGGTGCCGAAATATGGCGCATCGCCGGGACCGGATGTCCATCCAGAACCCCTAAGAAGGCGTCCGAAGACTGGCCTTCAGAGTGGTTTTACATAGAAGACGCTCCGCTGCCGGACCCTGTTCGGATTGGCCTCCCGGAGTTCAGTAATGCTCCTTTGAAGAAACGCCTTAGCTGGCGCCCACGGAGCCCCCAGCTGGAGGAAGACAAGAGCGTCCATTATTTGATGGGCCGAATAAGGTTACTGGCCCATTTCGGGTTGACCATGATTGGAGTCATGGCAACGTGCATTATGCGAGGGGTGCAGCCGCTGCAATACAGGGGCCACCCTATGTGGGATTTCAACGGGGAGGACGATGCCACCCGTCACGGCCGCAAAGGGCCGGGTTCGGCCGAAGACCTGGCGAAGATCCTGTCCGGCATGTACAAGGGGGGGAAGGAGGATTTCCTCCAGACGAACCCGTTGAATGGGTTCTCCATGAATAATCCCCGGCGTTGGGCAAGAGAACACTCCGTGTGCCCGACCCATGCTTTCGAAGTTTAAGTTTCTTATATTATGTTTTCGACGCAGGAGCTGCGTCGGGTCGTGGAGGGAATGCTCAGTCCAGCTCCGCAACCCGAGGATCCAGAGAGATCCCACGATCCGGCCTCCGAAGAGGACCCGGACATAAAGGTGGAGCTAATCGATGGGGTGTTCCACCAGCTCAGCATGGATAATGCTTTAGTCGACATTACGGCTGACTATCCCGGACTATATCCGGCTTCCCAGGTGATTGTGACCAAAGTGCCGACACCATTATTTCTCCCTTGCTCATTTCTGACCCCTGTATATGATGGTGTTTTGCAGGAAGCACCTTCAAGGCAGGAAGCCGAGGCCGCGGCGGCTGACCAACAAGGGTCAGTCCGGCCCAGTAGGCGGAAGAGGTGCGCGGCGCGGATTGAGACGTCGCCGCAAAGGTATAGCTCACGGTTTGTCATTTAGAGCAACATTCCTAAGAAGCGTTTGAGTGCTCATGACTTTTGTAGGAGAAAAAGTGCCCGCCGGACTGCGGGCGTAGAGGTTGCCAACCCAGCCTCTAGCAGCCAAGCTCCAGCACCTGGTCTGGAGGGGGAGGCGAGCGCAAGGCGCGAGCCGGATACTCCTCCAACGGAGGATGCCGACAGACTGTCCGCCACCAAGTCTGAGGTGGAGAGCGCCATGAACCACAGGCGCCGCCGGACAGTTTTTCGTGACGCGTGCTTCTCTTGGCCATGGACCTGTTACAACATGGTGCTAGGCTCACATTAGGGTTGGAAAGCTCCGTTGACCAAGACAACACATGGTGCTCGGCTCACATTATTTTCATAGGTGTTGTCTTGGTCAACGCATTAGGCTTACAATAATCCCCGTGCTTCTCTTGGTCAACGGAACTTTTTTGGGCCAACTAATCTGAATGGTCTGCAGAAACATGCTCCTTGGCCATGGACCTGTTACAACATGGTGCTAGGCTCACATTAGGGTTGAATCGGTGAACAGTGAAAAGACAAAACTCACCCTATTGATGGTATTGACCGAGACTATAAACGTGAGTCAGAAAAAGCTCCGTTTGAGAAATTTTCATAGGTGTTAGAAAGGTATCGAAGAATTGAGATGGTAGGACTTCTAACTTTCTGATCTGGAAGAATTTACACATCTACATACACACGTGCATGCACACTGAAAATATCTAGCCCAAAAAAGGCGATTCGTGCCCTCAAAAACGGATCGCAAGATTGAAAAAACAAACTATTTCGCACTTATAGCTCGAAATTTTGTGGGCCAACTGATCCGAATGGTCTGTAGAAACATGGTCCTTGGCCATGGACCTATTACAACATGGTGCTAGGCTCACATTAGGGTAGAATCGATGAACAGTGAAAAGACAAAACTCACCCTATTGATGTTTTTGACTAAGACTATAAACGTGAGTCAGAAAAAGTTCTGTTTGAGTAATTTTCATAGGTGTGGGAAAGGTATCAGAGAATTGAGATGGTAGGACTTCTAACATTCTGATCTGGAAGAATTTACACATCCACATACACACGTGCATGCGCACTGAAAATATCTAGCCCAAAAAAGGCGGTTCATGCCCTAAAAACGGATCGCAAGATTGAAAAAACAAACTATTTCGCACTTATTGCTCGAACTTTTCTGCGCCAACTGATCCGAATGGTCTGCAGAAACATGCTCCCTGGCCATGGACCTGTTACAACATGGTGCTAGGCTCACATTAGGGTAGAATCGGTGAGCAGTGAAAAGACAAAAGTCAACCTATTGATGGTATTGACCGAGACTATAAACGTGAGTCAGAAAAAGCTCTGTTTGATTAATTTTCATAGGTGTTGGAAAGGTATCGGAGAATTGAGATGGTAGGACTTCTAACATTCCGATCTGGAAGAACTTACACATTGACATACACACGTGCATGCGCACTGAAAATATCTAGCCCAAAAAAGGTGGTTCGTGCCGTAAAAAACTGATCGCATGATTGAAAAAACAAACTATCACTACTAGGGAAAAGGCTAGCAGCAGCGCGGGTTTTCAGGCTAGCAGCAGCGCGGGTGGCCGCGCTACTAATAAGGCGCTACAGCTAACTCATAGTAGTAGCGCGGCCCCAACCAGCGCTACTACTGTTGAACGATATCAGCAGCGCTTTTTAGGAACGCGCTACTATTAACTAGCTGTAGCGATTTCTTCATCCCACGCTACTGCTATATCTTTCATCATTTTCCCAGTTCTCCTTTCAGATGCTAGAAACTAGGTACTACTAGTACATATCAAATTCATAAACCATTACTAGGTACGGTAGTACTCCCTTCGTTCCAAATTACTCGTCGTGGTTTTAGCTCAAACCACGACGAGTAATTTGGAACGAAGGGAGTACTAAGATAACAATTTCATGCATAGCCAACATGCATCCTCAAGCAGTACATGGTCATATCAACGGCCATCATCATATGTAGTTCTAGATGATATCGACGACGATCATCATATGTAGTTCTAGATGATATAGCCACACACACATATGTAGTTCTAGCTAGATGATATAGCCACACACACATATGTAGTTCTAGATGATATAGCCACACACACATATGTAGTTCTAGATGATATCGAAGACAATCATCATCCTCAAGCCTGGGCGGTTGGTGTTCCTGATAGTAATTAGGATGGCCTATCCAACACGAAGATTCTTGCCATCGAGGAATTTCTTCCACCCAACCGAGCTTAAGTGTGTGCGACTGTCCGTGTCCACGCGGTAAGTACAGGTTGTGACGGAGCCCCTTGCAGTAAGGCGTAGTCCAACTGAGCCTTCTTCATCAGGCTCGATACCATAACTCACAGATATGCTCTTTGCCAATTTCTGAATAAGAAAAACATATCAATTAATAAGCATGTGATCGAACTCTACACTAAAACATATATATCATCGTCTAGATTCCACACAACATACCATATCATTGGACTGTACACTAAGTAATTCACACTATTAATTTGCATTTGTAAGTATAACATACCATATCATGTCGATCAACCATGGTATTTGTCAAGCGGGTCACGAATGGCACCCCGACAAACTCAGCACGTGGCAGAATTATGTCCCACAGGTTGGACACCTCCTCCTCACTCAGCCTTGTTCTTTGAGCTACGATGGCTTCATGAAGTGGGTCCTCATCATCTTCATCGAGTGGGTCCTCATTATCTTCATCATCTTCATCATCTTCGTCATCTTCATCATCTTCCACCAGGTTGAGATAAATGACAGCTAGCTTGGGTCTTTCTGCTCGGAAGTTGAAGCTGATCAACTCACCACCAGTAAGATGCATGCGAGTGACGAAACGGGCCCATCCATTTCCTCCAATCTGCGACATATTGCGTCCTTTCTCGACCTCCATAGTGTACGACCCCCCCAGGAGCCTCAAATGTCACAGTGTCTCCTATCAGCTTGTTGAATTTCAACCTCACATTGCATGGGACGATCTGTGTAAACTAAGCAAAATGACACAATGCAGTAATGCCAACACTAAAAATAAAATAGTTATTACATTTCATCTAATTTCTTACCGCCGCATGACGAAAACTCGGCTGGAAGTAGATGACGAACAGCTTGCCAGTTGCAAGGCTGCTGGCGCATCTTGACTTGCATAGTTGACATAGTGGTGGTGGTGGTGGCGCCATTCTTCCTAAAGCAATATGAGCAAAGGATTACTAAATCAACTAAATCAAAATGTTCCTAAGTCAACTAAATCAACTAGCCTACTAAATCAACTAAATCAAAATGTTCTAAGTCAACTAAATCAACTAACCTACTAAGTCAACTAAATCAAAATATTCTAAGGCAACTAAATCAACTAGCCTACTAAATCAACTAAATCAAAATGTTCTAAGTCAACTAAATTAACTAAATGAATTAGCCTACTAAATCAACTAAATCAAAATGTTCTAAGTCAACTAAATCAACTAACCTACTAAGTCAACTAAATCAAAATATTCTAAGGCAACTAAATCAACTAGCCTACTAAATCAACTAAATCAAAATGTTCTAAGTCAACTAAATCAACTAGCCTACTAAGTCAACTAAATTATATCAACTAAATCAAAATGTTGCATATGAGCAGGAGGGAGAAGGAGGGCGACTCGAGGAGGGAGAAGAGAGTAGGATGGAGGAGGAAGGCGGAGCGCGGAGGGGCCGGCCGGCGCGGCCAGTTGAAGGAGAACGGAGGAGGAAGGCGGAGCGAGGAGGGGCCGGCCAGCGGCGAGTGGAGAGGGAGGATGGACGAGGAGGCCGGTACCGAGTCCAGCAAGGAGGAGGAGGTGACGGCGCGCGGCCCAGATGGAGGAGCGGCGACGGGGGCGCGCGGCGCAGACGCGCGGAGGAGAGGGGCGACGGGGGCGCGCGGCGCAGAATTTGTGGCTGTGTGTGAGTGGATCCGAAGGGAGGAGATCAGGGAGATGGATGGCTTAGCAGTAGCGCTCTTCAGCAAAACGCGCTAGTGCTAAGCTATCTAGCAGCAGTGCTTTTCACGATAAAGCGCTACTGCTATATGTCAGCATGCAAAAATACACATTGATCATCAACGATCTTTTTGTGTACAATCTGATTCGACAATATGAGTCCTCACCGGTTTAGGAACAGGTGAAGACTCACATTGCAGCCACAAATTCTACACATAGAGTTCAATGAAGATCAAGTGCTTGTCAAAGTGTGAGAAGTAACATATTTAAGGTGGTAGAAACTCTCTTCACGGAGCGAGGTGGGACTAAATTTTTGTAGGAAACTTAGCAGTAGCGCTTGTCGGGAAAATGCGCTGCTACTATGCTACGTAGCAGTAGCGCGCGTCGTATTAACGCGCTGCTGCTATAACTAGCCTCGCGGCGGCCTCATAGGAATTATAGCAGCAGCGCGTCTTTGGCTGGACGCGCTACTGCTATATTTGTCTCAGCAGCGAGTTTCAGTGGTCCGCGCTACTGCTAGTTAGCAGCAGCGAGTTATTTTGAGGCGCGCTGCTGATAAGATTCTATGTATATGCTTTTCCCTAGTAGTGCAAGCTCCAGCACCTGGTCTGGAGGGGGTGGCGAGCGCAAGGCGCGAGCCGGATACTCCTCCAACGGAGGATGCCGACAGACTGTCCGCCACCAAGTCCGAGGTGGAGAGCGCCATGAACCACAGGCGCCGCCGGATAGTTTTTCGTGACGCGTGCTTCTCTCCTGAGGCGTTGAATGCCTTTAACGCGGGGGATGCGCACCTTCGTGCTGCACAAGATGGTTTGACCAGAGCCACGGAGCAGTATGTAAAAGACATACGGGTAAGAGAATTTAATAGTTGTATATGCCAGTAGCCCCCTAGACTTAAAGTAGTTATATGAACTGATTTAAGGATTATTCAAAACGCAGGATCTTACGGAGAAGAATACCCAGCTTTCTCAGGAGCTGCAAGAGTGTAAGGCAAGAACTATTGCGCCAGCTGAAGGCCGGCGAGAGAGTGCTGAATAAGGTGCAGCAGGAAAGCAACAAGCTCCAGGATGCCCACGCCCAGCTTGGAGAAGAGCTGAAAGGTGTTCGGGCCGAGCTGTCTGGCTCCATTAAGGAGAATCAGCGGCTTCGTCGCGGCATCTATAGTAAGTGCTTGAGCGAACTCCTTTGAAAAGAAGAGTTCGGCGAGGAAGTCAATTGACAAAATATGTCTGTAGGTATGCTCACAGGTCGCCCTGCGGAGGAGATGCCCGTATCAACAGGTGATCAACTTCCCGAGCTGTTGCAACTGGTCGAACGAGTTCGGCAGGCAATGAGCAGCGTCGTCCAGGCTTTATGGCCAGCCCTCCCCCTACCCGAGGGCCTTGGGGAGCATGCGGAGAAGCTTCAGGGAGTGCGGCAGCGCTTCCGTTTATGGAAGATTTCGGCCTGCCGTCAAGGTGCCAGGGAGGCCTGGGCCATCATGAAGACGCGGTACAAGAAGGCGGATCCCAACCACATGGCCGAGGTCGGACCTGTGGGGCCCGATGGGAAGGAGATCCCTGTGAGTTTAGTATACGGCCAAGTAGAGTTGGCCGCTAAATTTTCCCAACGGGACTGTAAATTAGACAGCCTGTTAGACAGGATTGAGGAGGAATACAGTCAGTCGATTTGACAATGTATTTTAAAATGACATGTAAAATGCCTTCTAGCCGGATTGTAGATCTTTTGTCTTTGCCGACCTTTTCGCTTCAACCTCGGGACCCTAGAGTCCGGAGTGTGTCCGGATACCTTCTCGGTTAAGAAACAACCGGGGCATGCATGGAGACCAGGCGTAGGGGTCATTAGTGCTTTATCAGACAAGTGCCCAACTAGTTATGTTATATTACATGGTTAGTAAGAAACATCTTCCAGGGAGAATAGTTCAGTTAAGGGTTCCTTTCCCTGGGAGGCATGCCCTAAAGTGCATGTCCGGTCTGCGAGAAGAGCAGAAAAACATCTGGGGGCAGATAAATAAGTAGGTAAAAAATCATCTTTCAAGTCACCGACCGAATATTCCCTTAAGAACGCTAGCTTTCGGCTTCACCCAGTCTGAGGTACACATCCAGCTGACCCGGCAGTAACAATCGCAGAGGTGCTCCCTTTACCTCCTAGCCGAACAATCGGGAACGTAGGGGTAAGCATAGGAGCCAGGCAACCCAGCTTGGCCAAATCTTAAGTCATATTGATGCATATAATGGTGAATAAAAGGTACATGTGGAAGCTTGACACATGTGCTGGGCATGAAGCCCTTATAATTAAGCTTCTGGTAAAGAAGCCCCCAGGTATAATGAGTGTGGATGGCACATCAAGTGTGTGCGAACAATGTGCAAGTAGGCCTTTAAGGGCTTTTTAGAAAAAGGGTTGAGAGAAGAAAGAGAAACAAAAGACAGCCGAAGTGTAAAGATTTGGACGGGGGAAGGGGACGAACTCTTAGTCCGGCGCTAGGCATAGAATCTTCGGAGGCGGGCTGCGTTCCATGGGTTCAACTCGAGTCGGTTATCCGACGCATTTCGTAGACGGTACGCTCCGCCGGTCAGGACTTGGTGGATAATGAAGGGGCCCTCCCATTTGGGCTTGAGCTTGTCCTTTTTCTTGTCCGGCAGGCGTAGAACTAGTTCGCCAACGTTGTAAGTCTTGGCCCGTACTTCTCTGCTTTGATATCTTCGAGCCTGCTGCTGATAGAATGCGGAACGAGCCTTGGCGATGTCGCGTTCTTCCTCCAATGCGTCCAAGCTATCCTGCCGATCCAGCTCGGCTTCTCTTTCTTCGTCCATGTGCACTCGAGGTGAGTCATGAATGATGTCGCAGGGAAGAATTGCCTCTGCGCTGTATACCATAAAAACTGGTGTGAATCCAGTTGTACGGTTGGGCGTTGTCCGCAGCCCCCAGAGTACGGAGTCGAGCTCCTCTACCCAGTGCGTGTCAGATTTCGTAAGTGACCGCACTAGTCTGGGTTTGATGCCGCTCATTATCAGACCGTTCGCTCGTTCCACTTGACCGTTGGTTTGAGGATGATAGACTGAAGCGTAATCGAGCTTAATGCCCATATTTTTGCACCATGATTTAACCTTGTCGGCCGTGAAGTTCGTGCCGTTATCGATGATGATGTTGTGGGGGACACCATAACGGTGTACGACCCCGGATATGAAGTCTATCACTCGTCCGGACTCTGCCGTTTTAACTGGCTTGGCCTCTATCCATTTGGTGAATTTATCCACCATGACCAATAGGTACCTTTGCTTGTGGGTTCCCCCTTTAAGGGGTCCAACCATGTCAAGCCCCCAGACCGCGAACGGCCAGGTAATGGGCATAGTTTTGAGCGCGGTGGGTGGCATATGGCTCTGATTAGCAAAGAGCTGACAACCGACGCATCTTTGGACTAAGTCCTGAGCATCTACCCGGGCCGTCGGCCATTAAAATCCTGTACGGAATGCCTTTCCTACAAGGGCCCGAGCTACGGCGTGGTGTCCGCCTAGTCCGGCATGAATTTCAGCCAGAAGGTTTCGCCCTTCCTCTTCGGAGATACACCTTTGAAGGACTCCGTTTGTGCTTTTCTTATAGAGTTCTCCCTCATGGACCTTGTAGGCTTTAGATTTCCGGACTATGCAGCGGGCCTCATTTTGGTCTTCGGGGAGTTCCTGCCTAAGCAAGTAGGCTAGGAATGGCTCTATCCATGGGGCGATTACTGCCATTATACCGTGGGCTAAAAGTGTTGTTTCATTGGCTGAATCGCCAATTATGTCAGATTGTTTTGTGTCGGTTAGTACGGCTGCTTCCGGTTTGTTATTTCCGGACTCCTCTTCCCATAGTACGGATGGCTTAGAGAGCCGTTCCAGGAAGATGTTTGGAGGGACAGCATCACATTTTGCACCAATGTGTGCCAATACGTCGGTTGCTTGGTTATTATCCCGGGCTACATGGTGGAATTCAAGTACTTCGAACCGAGCTAACATTTTGAGGACAGCGTTACGATAGGCTGCCATTTTCGGATCCTTGGCGTCAAAGTCTCCGTTTACTTGGGATATTGCGAGGTTTGAGTCCCCACGCACCTCTAGGCGTTGAATGCCCATGGAGATTGCCATCCGGAGGCCATGTAAAAGGGCCTCGTATTCGGCTGCGTTGTTGGAGTCCGTGTACATTATCTCAAGTACGTATTGGACTGTGTCCCCGGCTGGGGACGTCAGTACGATGCCAGCCCCCAATCCGGCCAACATTTTGGAACCGTTGAAGTGCATAATCCAATTGGAGTATGCGCCGTACTCTTTAGGGAGTTCGGCTTCCGTCCACTCTGCGACAAAGTCAGCCAAAACTTGCGACTTTATAGCTCGCCGAGGTTTGTAAGTTATATCGAATGGTAAGAGCTCAATGGCCCATTTTGCAATCCTGCCCATCGCGTCGCGGTTGTTTATAATGTCGTTGAGGGGTACTTCGGAAGCCACTGTTATCGAACACTCTTGAAAGTAGTGTCGGAGCTTCCGGGATGCCATGAACACCGCATACGCTATCTTTTGGTAATGCAGGTAACGGGACTTGCACGGGGTTAACACAGTGGACATGTAGTACACTGGTTTTTGAAGAGGGAATTTATGCCCTTCTGTCTCTTGTTCTACGACGAGTACCGCGCTTAAAACTTGATGTGTTGCCGCGATGTATAACAACATAGGTTCGCCCAGGTTAGGCGCAGCCAGGACCGGATTTGTTGCCAATATGGCTTTTATTTCTTCGAGTCCGGCGGTGGCAGCGTCCGTCCACTTGAAGTGTTCGGTGCGCCTGAGGAGGCGATAGAGGGGCAATGCCTTTTCTCCCAAACGGGAGATAAAGCGGCTTAGAGCCGCCACGCATCCAGTCAATTTTTATATTTGTTTGAGGTCTTTTGGAATATCTAGCTGTGACAGAGCTCGGATCTTGGCTGGGTTTGCTTCAATTCCTCTACCGGATACAATGAAGCCTAGGAGTTTTCCGGCTGGTACGCCGAAAACGCATTTTTCCGGATTCAGCTTGATGTCATATGCTCGGAGGTTGTCGAATGTGAGCCTCAAACCGTCTACTAGGGTTTCGACGTGTTTGGTTTTGACGACTATGTCGTCTACATATGCCTCTACTATTTTGCCGATTTGGGTAGCCAGACATGTCTGAATCATGCGCTGATATGTTGCGGCGGCATTTTTAAGTCCGAAGGGCATCGTGTTGAAGCAGAATGGTCCATATGGAGTAATGAATGCCGTTGCGGCTTGGTCCGCTTCCGCCATCTTGATTTGATGGTAGCCGGAGTATGCGTCCAGGAAGCACAATGAATCGTGCCCTGCGGTAGCATCGATTATTTGGTCAATGCGGGGGAGGGGGAGGGGATCCTTTGGGCAGGCCTTGTTAAGGTCTTTAAAATCGACACATAGGCGCCAGGATTTTTCCTTCTTCGGTACCATTACCAGGTTTGCTAGCCAATCCGGATGTTTGATGTCTCTGATGAATCCGGCTTCCAATAGCTTGGCTAGTTCTTCTCCCATTGCCTGTCTTTTGGGTTCGGAAAATCATCGAAGAGCCTGTTTGACTGGCTTGAACCCTTTTAGGATATTTAGGCTATGCTCTGCCAATCTGCGTGGGATTCCCGGCATATCTGAAGGGTGCCAGGCGAAAATGTCCCAATTTTCCCGAAGGAATTCTTGCAGTGCGGCGTCTACATCAGGGTTCAACTATGCCCCGATGGAGGCTGTCTTTGTTGGGTCCGTTGGATGGACCTGGAATTTTACTATTTCGTCCGCTGGTTTAAAGGAGGTGGACTTGGATCTCTTATCGAGTATCACATCGTCCCTATTCACCGTAGAGCGCAGCGCGGTGAGTTCTTCTGCCGCTAGGGCTTCGGATAGTGCCTCCAGGGCTAATGCGGCTGTCTTGTTTTCGGTGCGGAGTGCTATGTCTGGATCACTAACGAGAGTGATTATTCCGCCGGGCCCAGGCATTTTGAGCTTCATGTACCCGTAATGGGGTACAGCTTGAAAAATTGTGAATGCCTCTCGTCCTAATATAGCGTGATATCAGCTGTTGAACGGGGCCACTTGGAACGTGACCTCTTCGGACCTGTAATTGTCTGGCGAGCCGAACACCACATCGAGTGTGATTTTTCCGGTGCAGCACGCTTCCCGGCTAGGGATTATTCCTCTGAAGGTTGTGCTGCTTAGCTCAATGTGGCTCCAGTCTATTTCCATTTTTTGAAGAGTTTCCTCGTAGATGAGGTTTAATCTGTTGCCGCCATCCATGAGTACCTTGGTAAGTCGAAAGCCATCCACTATTGGACTAAGTACCAGTACGGCTGGTGCTCGGACTGTTCGGAATTTAGGTTCGTCACTGGCGTTGAAGGTGATGGCCATGTCGCTCCAAGGATTTGTTGTTGCTACTTGGTAGACTTTGGCGAGGCTGCGGATTGTTCGTTTCCGCATATTTTTTGATGCGAAAGTTTCAAAGACTGTTGGTACCATACTGGTATTGTTGGGGTGGTTTTCCGGGGCTAAAAGCTCCTCGCCACTTTTGGCCACCTGCCGTAATATCCAACATGCTCGAAGGCTATGTGTTGGGGTGGCGCCCTCTGTACTGTGAATTCTACAGGGTCCGCTAAGCCATCCCTCCAGTACGGTTCCGTGCCCTTTATGGGGTTTTTGCTTTTTGGTTTTTGTACCTGGTGCCTGAGTGCAATGCACCCTTTTGTTGCGGACTAGGGTTGTATTCAGGGCCGGATTGTCCCAAAACTTATTTTCGGTTTTCCGGAAACTCTCGATCGCACAGTACTTTCGTACTATGGACGCTAGGTCAGTGAAGCGTGTGATTTCACGACGGCTGACGGCGTTCAAGATTCCCTCGTCCGTGCAATTATTGCAAAAAATTGAGATTGTGTTTTCCTCTCGACAGTCCTTCATCCTATCCATAACTAGGAGGAATCTGGCCCAGTAATGATGTACTGTTTCAGCGGGCTCTTGCCGGATTAGACATAGATCGCATATGTCTGGGCGGGTGGGTGGAATTGAGTCCGGAACCCTACCCATCTCAAGGCTCAAGGGCCGGGAAGTTTCCGAATTTGGAAGCTTGGAAAGTGGAACGTTGTCCAACGAGTCCGGTCCGATGCCTGACTTTAGGTTCAGCGCTTGATCGAAGTCCCTCCCTCCGCGGGAATCCGGCATGGAGGGTTCGGCCACCCGGACATGACTAGTTTTCAGTATAGGAGAAGAGTCGCCGCGTTGTTCCTCTACCACTGCAATGTGGTGGGTAACCTGGGGAGAGTTAATCTCTCTTAGATTGGTTTTAGGCCCAATATGATTGTAGTCTGTAGCGACTCCCAGGGCGGCGATGCGATCCAAGAGCTCGTTTATGGACGAGAGCTCTATTGGATCCAGTCGCTCGGCGAATTCCGAGCTGACATGAAGATTGCTTTTGACGACCTGAGAGGTCATTGTCGAAGCGGTGGCCGGACAGGCGGTCATAAGAAAACCACCCAGCCGGACAGTTTGGCCGGCGGCCAAGGCTCCTTTGGCGAAGATACCGTCCTTGAAGACAGGAAGAGGCATCCTTCCTATCGGTGACGGCACAGAGGAACTCTCAATGAAAGCACCAATGTCAGTGTCAAAACCGGCGGATCTCGGGTAGGGAGTCCCGAACTGTGCGTCTAGGTGGATGGTAACAGGAGACAAGGGACATGATGTTTTTACCAAGGTTCGGGCCCTCTCGATGGAGGTAAAACCCTACTCCTGCTTGATTGATATTGATGATATGGGTAGTACAAGAGTGGATCTACCACGAGATCAAGGAGGCTAAACCCTAGAAGCTAGCCTATGGTATGATTGTTGTAATGGTTGTTCGTCCTACGGACTAAAACCCTCTGGTTTATATAGACACCGGGGAGGGCTAGGGTTACACAGAGTCGGTTACAATGGTAGGAGATCTACATATCCGTATCGCCAAGCTTGCCTTCCACGCCAAGGAAAGTCCCATCCGGACATGGGACGAAGTCTTCAATCTTGCATCTTTATAGTCTTGGAGTCCGGCCGATGATGATAGTCCGGCTGTTCGGACACCCCCTAGTCCAGGACTCCCTCAAGAACCCTTAACGGAACTATTCTCTCTGGAAGATGTTTCTTATGATCAAAATGTAATATAACATAACTAGCCGGATACTTGTCTGTTCAAGCAACTATGACCCCTATGTCTGGCTTCCACGCGTACCCCGGTTTACATTACCGAGTGGGTATCGGAAGCACTCTGCACCTTCGGGTACAGAGGTTGAAGCGAAAAGGTCTGCCATGACAAGCGTTTTACATTCAGCTAGAGACATTAATTTGTCAAATGAAGTACATAGTCAGTTAGACTCAAACAGTTCTTCTTCTATGCCATCTAACAAGCTATCTAGCCTACAATCCTACTGGGAATACTTGGCAGCTACTTGAACCTGGTCATATACCAAACTAACGGGAATTTCTTCTCCATTTCACCCTACAGGTCCGACCCGGGCCATGTGATTTGGGTCGAGCTTGGTATATCCAGCTCTTGAGTTAAGGATTGTTATACCAAACCTTCGGCGGTAGCTTTAGTCAGCTGGGCCTGACACTTTTCCAGCTCTTGAGACAACAGATTGTTCTTCTCTGTGAGCATCTGGTCATATAACAATCCTTAAATCAGTTGTACCAACTATTTCAAGTCTCGGGGGCTACTGGTACATTATTATCAGTTCTGCACAAATGTGTACTTACCCACATATCTTTCAAATACTGATCTGTGGCTCTGGAAAGCCCATCTCGAGCAGCTCAGATGTATGCATCACCCGAGTTGAAGGCATTGAAAGCTTATTCTAAAAAACCAGGGTCGCGGAGAGCGGCCCACCGGGGCCGATGATTCATGGCACTTTCCACTTTGGAGTTTGTGGCGGATACTTTATTCGAATCCTCCGCAGAAGGACAATCCGGTGTCACTTTGGCGTTAGCCTCTGTCCTCGTGGCAGGGTCCGGAATCTGGCTAGTAGATGCATGATCGGCAGGATCTCCGGACACAGTCTGGCGAATGTTCTTCCTGATAAGACATGACGGGTAGTGTCATACTTTAAGATGGCGGCCATGGGGCATATTTAAAACCATACCTCTTCAATGAAGGCTCAGCCATATTCCTATTTGCCTTCCTGTTCGGAGGCCTACCCGTCGTAGGCGCCGCCTTCTTGCGCGTCGATCGCCTCCCCTTTAGAGCATAATATAGTGCAGTGGGTAAGGCAGAAAGAGGGAATTCTATCAAAGGACAAGTCTCCTAATTACTTACGTGCGTCACAGGGAGAAGGCCGGGATAGTCGGCAATAATGGCTACTTCGGTGTCATCATAGCTCGCCTGGTAAAACACCCCTTCCCCGAGCTCCACAAATATATCCGGATCCTCTTCAAATCCGGGGTCGAGGGTCTGGTTGTGGTCCTCTGGCTGTGGTGCGGGGCTCTGGATCTCCCTTGTGACCTTTCGCCATTCCTGTTATAAATGACGGATTAATATTTATGAAAAAAGGACTTAGGGAGTTGATGGAGTAGAGTAGTGGGGCGAAAACTCACCCAGCTGGGAGGGTTGTACATGGAAAACCCATCCCTGGGCTTAATGTGGATGAACTCCTCCTCCTCCCCTTTGTATAAACCGGACATTATTTCGCCAAAGCAGCCACATGGGGTGGCATCATCTTCTCCATTGAAGTGCCACATGGGGCGCCCTCGGTATTGGACCCCTCGCATTATGGATATCGCCATAACCACGACTATTAACAATCCGGATTGAGCGAGTGTCTTTATCTTGCTCATCAATTGATGGACTTCCATGCTATCTTTCTCCCTGGGGCTCCGAGGATGCTAGATGAGGCGCTTCTTAAATGGAGTACTTGAATATTCAGGAAGACCCGTCCGGATTGGGTCAGGAAGGGATACATCCTCAACATAAAACCATTCGGAAGGCCATTCTTCGGATGCCTTCTTCGGCGTACCGGATAGGTATCCAGTCCCAGCGATGCACCATATCTCGGCTCCGCCCACTTGGAATATTGATCCCTCTTGATTATGAGGAACGAGGCAGAACAACTTCTTGCATAACTCGAAATGAGCCTCGCAACCCAGAAATAACTCATAGAGAGCAACATAACCCGCAATTTGCAGGATGGACGCAGGTGTGAAGTTATGCACCTGGAGGCCATAGTACTCTAGAAGCCCTCGGAGGAACAGATGGATTGGAAATCCGACACCTCTCAGCAAATAGGGAACAAAGCATACTCGCTCCCCCTGGACAGGTTAGGGAACTTCTCCGTCTGTTCCCCACTGTCGAAAGAAGCCAGTCCGGCTCGGACAGGGACTAGATCTGTGGGGGGAAGAAATCCCTAGGTCTGCATCTTCACCAGTTGGCCATGGGATACAGAACACTTTTCCCAATAACCCTGCTTGGGGCCGTGAGGGCGGGAGGAAGAGCTGGGAGCGCTAGCCATGTTAGGGTGGTTTTGGCAAGCAAGCATTGAGGATTCCTCGTTTGGACAAGATGGTGTGGATTAGATCTAAAGATCCCCGTCTCTTTAAGAGACAATTTTCTCATACGGTCAGGGTGGTAAATGCAAAAATGCCCCAACCTCTCGTATTTGCTCGACACGTGAAAGCTGAAATCATGAAGGTGCAGAAGCCGATGAGCGCGTAATTAAATGAAGGGCCAGATACTGCTATTTAAGTTAGGTTAAATAAAGTAAAAATAGTATTTCTGTCTGTTTTCTGAATTATCCATGCAATGAAAAATACCCGAAAATAAAAGTTCTCCAAATGCCCTGCAAATTTAGTATTATTTTTTCTGGAATATTTGAGAATATTTGGCACTAAGAACACAGTAGGGGGAGCTGGCACCTGGCCACGAGGGTACAGGGCGCGCCCCCTGCCTCATGGGCCCACGGTGGCCCCCCTCCACTTATTCCTGCACCCACACACTTCATCTTCCTCCCAAAAAATCACCATCCAGCTCAATCACGAGTTCTAGCTCACTTTGCTACCATTTTCGATCTCCTTGCTCAAAGCTCCATTCACAAAACTGCTTTGGGGATTGTTCCTTGGTATTGACTCCTCCAATGGTCCAATTAGTTTTTGTTCTAGTGCTTTATTCATTGCAATTTTTTGCTACCTAGGTGACCCTATTCTTGAGCTTGCATGTCAAATTTATGAGGTCCCAAGTAATTCTAATGCATGATATAGGCTCTAGGCACTTGTGGGAGTAGTTGCTATCATTTTTGTTGAGTTTGATTCACTTTTATTTTTAGTTGCTAAAAATTTCAGAAATTTTCAGAAAAAGATGAAGAGATTGTTCTTGAGGGGCTCTTCTAGCCATTGCTCTAAGGATAAACAAGCTAAGGAGAAAGAAAAGGCCAAGTATAATCTTCCTCGGGTGGCGGAAGTACAGTCGTGTGAATGGCCTTGTGATGATTTCTTGAGAGCAGCTGGGATTTATGAAGACTTTTATTCTTTGGCTGATAATGCGGGCCTCACCAACTTCCTCCACGACCGGTTCGAATAGTATCTCTTACTCACCAAGAGTTTCATGCAAAACTTCTACTATTATCCTAAGAATTCACCTCCTTCAGTAGCTTTCCATTTATGTGATGTGGCTAGGAAGATGTCATTACGTGATTTTTGCACGGTCTGCAGAATATCCTTCGAGGGCAGCTTAGAGGAACCACATCGTAAAGATGTGGATGGTTTTATTGATACTATTACTATAGGGGAATCGAGGAAGTTTTCTGATGCAAGAATTACTAGCATACATTTTCCTGTTTTATGCTACTTCGCCATATTTGCTAGTCGATGCTTAATCGGTCGCGGAAACTGTGGAAACCTCAGTGTTCCTGATATTATTATTTTGTTCCATGCTTTATTTCGTGACAACTCTGTTAGTATGGGTGCTATTATTGCTAAATGATTAAGCCTGAACTGTACAAAAGGCCCCATCTTTGGGGGTATCTATGTTGCACGCCTTGCTAATCACTTTGAGATACCCATTAGGCATTCTGAGAAAGAAGAAAAACTGTTGCCCCCTACTTTTCTAGATTATAAGAGCATGGTAGCACATGAGTTTATTGTTATCAATGATGATAAGATGCTTCTATATAATCTGAGATTTAATAAGAAACACAATGAGATTATTATCTTTCCTACGCCTTCTTTGTTTGATTTAACTGCAAGCTGTTACCTCGTCTTGCCGGCAGCCGTGTATGCGCTTCATGGCCAGACATATGCTCCAGAGCCTGAGCCGGAACCACCACTTGACCCTTATCGACCATCATCTTATCAGTGGGATCCGAAGGAGATCACCAGTCAGTGGCAGTACAATGACGCTCCTCAGTACACCGGGGAGAGTAGCCGCGATCCATGGGCATAGACAAACTTAGGCCAAAAGCCTAAGCTTGGGGGAATTCCAGCTTAGTCCAATGCACATGCACTATTATTATTATCCACATCGTTCGGTCGTGCAAGTGAAAGGCAATAATGACGATATATGATGGACTGATTGAGCTGAGAGAAGCTGGTATGAACTCAACCTCTCTTGTTTTGTAAATATGATTAGTTCATCGTTCCTGATTTAGCCTATTATGAATAAACATGTAATGACAATTAGAGATCATAGTATCTTATGCCATGCTTAATTAGCTATGATTTTATAATGGTTTCCCTTGCGTGCCAACATGCTATTAAAATGGTTGTGATGTGGTATGATAGGGTGGTATCCTCCTTTGAATGATTCAAGTGACTTGACTTGGCACATGTTCACGCATGTAGTTGAAACAAAATCAACATAGCCTTCACTCATATTTATGTTCATGGTGGATTATATCCTACTCATGCTTGCACCTGGTGTCGATTAATTTTAATGCATGTTCATGACTGTTGTCGCTCTCTCAGTTGGTCGCTTCCTAGTCTTTTGCTAGCCTTCACCTGTACTAAGCGGGAATACTGCTTGTGTATCCAAACTCCATAAACCCCAAAGTTATTCCATATGAGTCCACCATACCTTCCTATATGCGGTACCTACCTGCCATTCCAAGTAAATTTGTATGTGCCAAACTCCAAACCTTCAAATGAAATTATGTTTTGTATGCTCGAGAAGCTCATGTATCAACTAGGGTTGTCTATATCTTCCATGCTAGGTGGATTATTCTCAATAGGAGTGGACTCCGCTCCTCATTCACGAGAAAATGGCTGGTAACCGGGATGCCCAGTCCCATGATCAAAAGATCAAAGCAAATCAAAATAATTAAACAAAACTCCCCCAGGATTGTTGCTAGTTGGAGGCACCCGTTGTTTCGGGCAAGCCATGGATTGATGCTTGTTGGTGGTGGGGGAGTATAAACTTTACCATTCTGTTTGGGAATCGCCTATAATGTGTGTAGCATGGAAGATATCGAGATCTCATAGTTGTTATGTTGACAGTGAAAGTATACCGCCCAAAATGTTATTCATCTCTATTTTAAAATCGAGCTTTGGCACCTCTACAAATCCTAGCTTCCCTCTGTGAAGGGCCTATCTATTTACTTTTATGTTGAGTCATCACCCTCTTAATAAAAAGCACCCGCTAGAGAGCACCGCTGTCATTTGCATGAATTACTATTAGTTTATATTGGGTATGACTTGACTGGATGTCTTTTACCATGAACTACAATGTTTATTGATATTTAAAGGTGCTCTGCATTTATGTTTTGCGGTCTCAGAAAGGGCTAGCGAGATACCATCTTGTTATATCATATTATGATTGTTTTGATAAAGTGTTGTCATCCGAGTTTTATTATTATTGCTCGCTAGTTGATTATGCATGCCATTGATATGAGTAAACATGAGACCTAAGTGTTATTGTGAATATGGTTAGTGTCGGTGTACTAGAGTAGGGGTACCCTAGTATCCCGAACTTGTGCACGGGCAGTCGCAGCACCCCGCGGCAAGGCTTGCCGGGTGACCGCCAAGGTCCTCCGTGGTTCCTTTGGAGCCATTCAAGAACAAAGTATTCAAGCCAAGAAGACAAGACCCCGGCAAGAGGAGCTTGCCGGGAAGGCCAACCGAGGCATCTCAAGGAACTTGCTGCGACGCGCCACGCGTCCCGGCAAGGCCCGGTGGGAGACAAGCTTCCGGACGCGACAAGCCAACGACCGCGGCAAGGCGCTTGCCGCGGCAAGGTACCACTCTGTACCCACGCTCCAGCACATCCACCAACGTGTCGCCCTGGGACCTTTCCAGGCGCGCGTGGCGAGAGGCCGTGCAGCCAGTGGTGCGAGGTGGCAAGCGACGCTGACAAGATTGCCATCGTGGCAAGCGGTGGTGCCCCTGACGGTCCCTTTTCGCACTATTTGGGCGACGCAGACGGGCATTTAATGCCTTTGTCCCCTACTGTCAGGGTTAGGTATGATACACTATACAGGTAGTTGTACCAACCGCAACTCCTTTCCATTTTTACCCTTGTCTACGTTGCCACCTGTAGGTGACCCCTTGAGCATATAAAAGGAGGCCCATGCGCAACGTAGAGGGGGGTTCAAGGCCAGAAAACACTCACGCTCGGTCTCGTCAGCAGCTAGTGTGTACTGTAGCACTCAGCGCTCCCGAGCAAGAACTCAATACACTCAGACATGCAGCAGTAGGAGTATTATCTCTGCGGAGAGCTCCGAAGCTGGGTAAACTGCTCGTGTGCGTCGCCTCGATCTGCTCTTCGCGCGATCTCCGCCCCCCGCCGAACCGAAAGGGGCTCGATCCGCT